>NW_026889798.1:45000-645000 GCF_033153115.1 Saccostrea echinata | reverse complement strand
AGATATCTAGAATAACAATATTTAGGGGCCAGCCCTTCAAGTCCTTAATGGGGATGTCTTGCAAAAATTAAAAGGGTGTATATTGTTAAGAACATTATTCTAAACATCTTTTGTTCAATATTGCTTATCAAAATATTTCCCCTTTCCGAGATATAAATTGTAAAAGATTTAGCATTCTGGCCCCTTATGGCCCCTTATTACCTAACATATAATCAAAATTTTATAATATATAGTGTGCGGAATGTTAAGATAAACATTTTGCTTCAGTAATTTATAACAAAATATTGATCATTATAGAGTTATAGATGAAAGATTTTTGGCCCTTCCAGGCCCCTAATTTGAGGGGTCAGCCCCTTTTTCTTGATATCAAATGAAAGGTCTTGTGATTTTGAAGTCTTTTTGTTCAACAACTATTCAGAAATTTCCTTTAGTTTAAGAGATATATAGAATAACAACATTTAGGGGCCAGCCCTCCAGGTCCTTAATGGGGAAGTCTTGCAAAAATTAAAAGGGTGAATATTGTTTAGAACATTATTCTGAACATCTTTTGTTCAATATTGCTTATCAAAATATTTCCTCTTTTCGAGATATAAAGTGTAAAGATTTAGCATTCTGGCCCCTTATGGCCCCTTATTACGTAACATATGATCAAAATTTTATAATATATAGTTGCAGAGTGTTAAGATGAACATTTTTGCTTCAGTAATTTATAACAAAATATTGATCATTAAAGAGTTATAGATGAAAGACTTTTGGCCCTTCTGAGCCCCTAATTTGAGGGGTCTGCCCCTTTTTCTTGATATCAAATAAAAGGTTTTGTGATTTTGAAGACTTTTTGTTCAACAACTATTCAGAAATTTCCTTTAGTTTAAGAGATATATAGAATAACAATATTTAGGGGCCAGCCCTCCAAGTCCTTAATAGGGATGTCTTGCAAAAATTAAAAGGGTGTATTTTGTTTAGAACATTATTCTGAACATCTTTTGTTCAATATTGCTTATCAAAATATTTCCCCTTTTCGAGATATAATGGGTCAAAGATTTAGCATTCTGACCCCTTATGGCCCCTTATTACGTAACATCTGATTAAAATTTTATAATATATAGTTGCAGAATGTTAAGATACACATTTTTGCTTCAATAACTTATAACAAAATATTCATCATTAAAGAGTTATAGATGAAAGACTTTTGGCCCTTTTGAGCCCCTAACTTAAGGGACAGCCCCTTTTTCTTGATATCAAATGAAAGGTCTTGTGATTTTGAAGACTTTTTGTTCAACAGTTATTCAGAAATTTCCTTTAGTTTAAGAAATATATAGAATAACAATATTTAGGGGCCAGCCCTCCAACTCCTTAATGGGGATGTCTTGCAAAAATTATAAGGGTGTATTTTGTTTAGAACATTATTTTGAACATCTTTTGTTCAATATTGCTTATCAAAATATTTCCCCTTTTCGAGATATAATGTGTCAAAGATTTAGCATTCTGGCCCCTTATGGCCCCTTATTACGTAACATATGATCAAGATTTTATTATATATAGTTGCAGAATGTTAAGATAAACATTTTTGCTTCAATAACTTATAACAAAATATTCATCATTAAAGAGTTATAGATGAAAGACTTTTGGCCCCTCTTAGCCCCTAATTTTAGGGGTCAGCCCCTTTTTCTTGATATCACATGAAAGGTCTTGTAATTTTGAAGACTTTGTGTTCAACAACTATTCAGAAATTTCCTTTCCTTTAAGAGATATGTAGACTTGAAATATTAAGGGGCTGTCCCTTTAAGTCCTTATAGGGGCTGTTTAGGAAAAATTAAAAGGATGAACATTGTTGAGAACATCATTTTAAACAACTTTTGTTCAATATTCTTTTTCAAAATGTTTCCCCTTTTCGAGATATAAATCGTCAAAGATTAAGCATTCTGGCCCCTTATGGCCCCTAATTATGTAACATATGACATAAATATTATAATATATAGCTGTAAATTGTTAAGATAAACATTTTTGCTTCAGTAATGTATACCAAAATATTGATCGTTAAAGAGTAATTGATTTAATACTTTTGGCCCCTCTCGGCCCCTAATATGATAAGACAGCCCTTTTTTCTTGATATCGTATTAAAGATCTTGTCATTCTTCACAAATATTGTTCAGTATGTTTTAACAAAATAATTATACTTTAAAAGATATGATACAAAATGTCTCAAAAATTCATTCATGATTCATGTCCTAAATTTCGACCACTACCGAGCTTCCATACTAGGCACTTCCGAAAAATATCTAAACCCAGGTGCATAATGGCAACATGTCCTCTATCATCACTGAAAATTTCAGCGCTCTAGCTTAAGCCGTTTTTGAGTTCCATCACAGACAAGGAGGTCCTCTGAATTTTAATAAAAGGGCGATAACTTCCGACCGGAAGTGATTTTTCAAATTTTGAATTGCCGGTACAAACTTCAGATGATAAGACATAAACTCTGAAAATTTGAAGTAAATCGATCAATTCATCTTCGAGAAATCTTCTGCACAAAATCGGTAAGGAGAAAAAAAAGAAGAATAATAATAAAAGTGAAAAAGAAACATAAGAATAATAGAAGGGTCTTCCGCTGAAGACGGAAGACCCTAATAATAATAACTAGATGAGATCTCGTTGCGAGCAACGAGTGGGTCTTCCGTCCGATTTTTGATAAGATGAGATAAAAATTTGACTGAGATTTTCGTTCAGATATAATGATATAAAAAAAATGTTAAGACGAACAATTTTGCTTTAATAATGTTTAACAAAATATTGATAATAAAAGGGTTATAGATTAAACACTTTCGCCCCTTCTTGGCCCCTAATGTGAGAGGTCAGCCCCTTTTTCTTGATATTATCTTAAAGCTCTCATGATTTTGAACACTTTTTGTTCAACAACTAGTCAGAAATTCTTTTTTGTTAATATATGCAAAAGACATATTAAGGTTTGGCCCTTCAAATCCTAAATGGAGACGTCTAGCAAAAATTGAAAGAGTGCATATTGTTCAGAATATTATTTTGATCGTCTTTTGTTCAATACTGTTTATCAAAAAATTCTTCCTTTTCGAGATATATTGCGCCAAAGATTATGCAATCTGGCCCCCTAAAGACCCCTTACTGCGTAAATTATGATATCAACATCATGTTATTTAGATAAAGTGTGTGAAGATGTACTATTTCGCTTCAGTAATATATTACAAAATATTGATCGTTAAAGAGTTATTGATGAAAGACTTTTTGCCCCTTTTGGCCCCGATTTTGAGGGGCCAGCCCCTTTTTCTTGATTTCACCTTAAAGCTCTTATGATTTTGAACACATTTTGTTCAACAACTATTCAGAAATTCTTTTTCATTACTGAGATATATGCAAAAGAAATATTTAGGGGCCGGCCCTTCAACTCCTTAATGGGGACGTTTAGCAAATATTGAAAGGTTGCATATTGTTTAGAACATTATTTTGAATAACTTTTGTTCAATATTGCTTATCAAAATATTTCCCACTTTTGAGATATAAAGCGTCAAGATTTAGCATTCTGGCCCCTTATGGCCCCTAATTATGTAACATATGATGTGAATATCATAATATATAGTTGAGAATTGTTGAGATGAACATTTTTGCTTCAGTAATGCATTTCAAAATATTGATCGTTAAAGAGTTATTGTTCAAAGACTTTCGGCCCCTCTCAGCCCCTACTTTGAGGGGCGAGCCCCTTTTTCTTCATATCACTTTAAAGCTCTTATGATTTTGAACACTTTTTGTTCAACAACTAGTCAGAAATTCTTTTTCGTTTCCGAGATATTTGCAAAGGAATTATTTAGGGGCCGGCCCTTCAACTCCTTAATGGGGATGTTTAGCAAAAAATGAAAGCTTGCATATTGTATAGAACATTATTTTGAACATCTTTTATTCGATATTGCTTATCAAAATATTTCCCACTTTTGAGATATAAAGCGTCAAAGATTTAGCATTCTGGCCCCTTATGGCCCTTAATTATGTAACATATGATGTGAATATCATAATATATAGTTGTAAATTGTTGAGATGAACATTTTTGCTTCAGTAATGCATTACAAAATATTGATCATTAAAGAGTTATTGTTCAAAGACTTTCGGCCCCTCTCAGCCCCTATTTTGAGGGGCCAGCCCCTTTTTCTTCATATCACTTTAAAGCTGTCATGATTTTGAAGACTTTTTGTTCAACAACTAGTCAGAAATTCTTTTTCGTTTCTGAGTTATTTACAAAAGAAGTATTTAGGGGCCGGCCCTTCAACTCCTTAATGGGGACATTTAGCAAAAAATGAAAGGTTGCATCTTGTTTAGAACATTATTTTGGACATCTTTTGTTCAATATTGCTTATCAAAATATTTTCCACTTTTGAGATATAAAGTGTCAAAGATTTAGTATTCTGGCCCCTTATGGCCCCTAATTTTGTAACAAATGATATGAATATCATAATATATAGTTGTAAATTGTTGAGATAAATATTTTCGCTTCAGTAATGCATTACAAAATATTGATCGTTAAAGAGTTATTGATTAAAGACTTTTGGCCCTGCTCAGCCCCTAATATGATGAGTCAGCCCTTTTTCTTTGATATCATATAAAAGATCTTGTAATTCTACACAATTTCTGTTCAATATGTATTAACAAAATACTCCTAGTTAAAAAGTTATCGTAAGAAATATCTCTAAAATTCACTCATGATTCGTGTCCTAAATTTTGACCCCTACCGAGCTTCCATACTAGGCACTTCCGGAAGATTTGAAAACCCAGGTGATCAATGGCTACATGTCCTCTATCATCGCTGAAAATTTCAGCGATCTAGCTTTACTCGTTTTTGAGTTCCATCGCAGACAAGGAGGTCCTCTGAATTTTGATTAAAGGGCGATAACTTCCGACCGGAAGTGAATTTCAAAAAAATGAAAAAAATCTATAAGGTTCAGACAAAGATACATCTTCCCTGAAATTTTCAAGTAAATCGATCGAGCCAACTCCGAGAAATCTTCTGCACAAAAATTGTAAAGAAAAAAAAAGAATAATAATAATAATAACTAGATGAGATCTCGTTGCGAGCAACGAGTGGGTCTTCCGTCCGATTTTTGATAAGATGAGATAAGAATTTGACTGAGACTTTCGTTCAAATATAATGATATAAATAAATTGTTAAGACGAACAATTTTGCTTCAGTAATCTATAACAAAATGTTGATCATTAAAGATTATAGATTAAAGACTTTCGGCCCGTCTTGGTCCCTATTTTGAGGGGCCAGCCCTATTTTCTTGCTATCTTCTTACAGCTCTCATGATTTTGAACACTTTTCGTTCAACAACTATTCTACATTTTTTTTTTCGTTTCCGAAATATCTGCAAAAGAAATAATAGGGGCCGGCCCTTCAACTCCTTAATGGGAACGTTCAGCAAAAATTGAAAGGTAACATATTGTTCAGAAGGTTATTGTTAACATCTTTTATTCAATATTGCTTATCAAGATATTTCCCACTTTCGAGATATAAAGCGTCAAAGATTTAGCATTCTGGCCCCTATTGTCCCCTTATAAGGAAACATATGATGCCAACAACGTTATATAGTTAAGGAGTGTGAAGATGATCTATTCTGCCTTAGTAATGTATTAAAAAATATTAATCGTTTAAGAGTTATTGATGAAAAACTTTCGGCCCCTATCAGCCCTTATTTTGAGGGGCAAGTCCCTTTTTCTTGTTATCACCTTAAAGCTCTTATGATTTTGAACACTTTTTGTTCAACAACTATTCAGAAATTCTTTTTCGTTTCCAATATATGTGCAAAAGAAATATTTAGGGGCCGGCCCTTCAATTCTTTAATGGAGACGTTAGCAAAAATTGAAAGGTTACATATTGTTCAGAACATTATTGTGAACATCTTTTATTCAATATTGCTTAGCAAAATATTTCCCACTTTCTAGATATAAAGCGTCAAAGATTTAGTATTTCTGCCCCTCATGACCCCTAATTATGTAAGATGTGATTTGAATAACATAATATATAGTTGTAGATTGTTCAGATAAACATTTTTGCTGCAGTAATATTTTACAAAATATTGATCGTTAAAGAGTTATTGATGAAAGACTTTTTGCCCCTTTTGGCCCCGATTTTGAGGGGCCAGCCCCTTTTTCTTGATTTCACCTTAAAGCTCTTATGATTTTGAACACATTTTGTTCAACAACTATTCAGAAATTCTTTTTCATTACTGAGATATATGCAAAAGAAATATTTAGGGGCCGGCCCTTCAACTCCTTAATGGGGACGTTTAGCAAATATTGAAAGGTTGCATATTGTTTAGAACATTATTTTGAATAACTTTTGTTCAATATTGCTTATCAAAATATTTCCCACTTTTGAGATATAAAGCGTCAAGATTTAGCATTCTGGCCCCTTATGGCCCCTAATTATGTAACATATGATGTGAATATCATAATATATAGTTGAGAATTGTTGAGATAAACATTTTTGCTTCAGTAATGCATTTCAAAATATTGATCGTTAAAGAGTTATTGTTCAAAGACTTTCGGCCCCTCTCAGCCCCTACTTTGAGGGGCGAGCCCCTTTTTCTTCATATCACTTTAAAGCTCTTATGATTTTGAACACTTTTTGTTCAACAACTAGTCAGAAATTCTTTTTCGTTTCTGAGATATTTGCAAAGGAAGTATTTAGGGGCCGGCCCTTCAACTCCTTAATGGGGACGTTTAGCAGAATATGAAAGGTTGCATATTGTTTAGAACATTATTTTGAACATCTTTTGTTCAATATTGCTTATCAAAATATTTCCCACTTTTGAGATATAAAGCGTCAAAGATTTAGCATTCTGGCCCCTTATGACCCCTAATTATGTAACATATGATGTGAATATCATAATATATAGTTGTAAATTATTGAGATGAACATTTTTGCTTCAGTAATGCATTACAAAATATTGATCGTTAAAGAGTTATTGTTCAAAGACTTTCGGCCCCTCTCAGCCCCTATTTTGAGGGGCCAGCCCCTTTTTCTTCATATCACTTTAAAGCTCTAATCATTTTGAACACTTTTTGTTCAACAACTATTCAGAAATTCTTTTTCGTTTCCGAGATATATGTAAAAGATGTGTTTAGGGGCCAGCCCTTCAACTCCTTAATGGGGAAGTTTAGCAAAAATTGAAAGGTTGAATATTGTTTAGAACATTATTTTGAACATCTTTTGTTCAATATTGCTTATCAAAATATTTCCCACTTTTGAGATATAAATCGTCAAAGATTTAGCATTATGGCCCCTTATGGCCCCTAATTATGTAAAATATGATGTGAATATCATAATATATAGTTGTAAATAGTTGAGATAAACATTTTTGCTTCAGTAATGCATTACAAAATATTGATTGTTAAAGAGTTATTGATCAAAGACTTTCGGCCCTTCTCAGCCCCTAATGTGATGAGTCAGCCCTTTTTCTTTGATATCATATAAAAGATCTTGTAATTCTACACAATTTCTGTTCAATAGGTTTAAACAAAATACTCAAAGTTAAAAAGTTATCGTAAGAAATGTCTCTAAAATTCACTCATGATTCGCTTCCTAAATTTTGACCCCTACCGAGCTTCCATACTAGGCACTTCCGGAAGATTTGAAAACCCAGGTGATCAATGGCAACATGTCCTCTATCATCGCTGAAAATTTCAGCACTCTAGCTTTAATCGCTTTTGAGTTCCACTGCAGACAAGGAGGTCCTCTGAATTTTGATTAAAGGGCGATAACTTCCGACCGGAAGTGAATTTCAAAAAAATGAGAAAAACGTATAAGGTTCAGACAAAGATACATCTTCCCTGAAATTTTCAAGTAAATCGATCGAGCCATCTCCGAGAAATCTTCTGCACAAAAATTGTAAAGAAAAAAAAAGAATAATAATAATAATAATAATAATAAAAGTGAAAAAGAAACAATAGAATAATAGAAGGGTCTTCCGTTGGAGACGGAAGACCCTAATAATAAAAGTGAAAAAGAAACAATAGAATAATAGAAGGGTCTTCCGTTGGAGACGGAAGACCCTAATAACTAGATGGTTCTCGTTGCGAGCAACGAGTGGGTCTTCCGTCTGATTTTGGATAAGATTAGTCAAGATCTTGACTGAGATATTCGTCTGTAAAAAGTGAAAGGATGCATATTGTTTAGAACATTATTCTGAGCTTCTTTTGTTCATTATTGCTTATCAAAATATTTCCCCTTGATCGAGTTGTGAAGAATTTAGCATTCTGGCCCCTTAGAGCCCCTTATTACGTAACATATGATCAAAATTTTATAATATATAGTTCCAGAATGTTAAGATGAACATTTTTGCTTCAATAACTTATAACAAAATATTCATCATTAAAGAGTTATAGATGAAGGACTTTTGGCCCTTCTGAGCCCCTAATTTGAGGGGTCAGCCCCTTTTTCTTGATATCAAATGAAAGGTCTTGTGATTTTGAAGACTTTTTGTTCAACAACTATTCAGAAATTTCCTTTCGTTTAAGAGATATATAGAATAACAATATTTAGGGGCCAGCCCTCCAACTCCTTCATGGGGATGTCTTGTAAAAATTATAAGGGTGTATATTGTTTAGAGCATTATTCTGAACATCTTTCGTTCAATATTGCTTATCAAAATATTTCCCCTTTTCGAGATATAAAGTGTCAAAGATTTAGCATTCTGGCCCCCTATGGCCCCTTATTACGTAACATATGATCAAAATTTTATAATATATAGTTGCAAAATGTTAAGATGAACATTTTTGCTTCAATAACTTATAACAAAATATTCATCATTAAAAAGTTATAGATGAAAGAGTTTTGGCCCTTCTGAGCCCCTAATTTGAGGGGTTAGCCCCTTTTTCTTGATATCAAATGAAAGGTCTTGTGATTTTGAAGACTTTTTGTTCAACAACTATTCAGAAATTTAATTTCGTTTAAGAGATGTATAGAATAATAATATTTAGGGGCCAGCCCTCCAACTCCTTAATGGGGATGTCTTGCAAAAATTAAAAGGGTGTATATTGTTTAGAACATTATTCTGAACATCTTTTGTTCAATATTGCTTATCAAAATATTTCCCCTTTTCGAGATATAAAGTGTCAAAGATTTAGCATTCTGGCCCCTTATGGCCCCTTATTACGTAACATATGATCAAAATTTTATAATATATAGTTGCAGAATGTTAAGATGAACATTTTTGCTTCAGTAATTTATAACAAAATATTGATCATTAAAAAGTTATAGATAAAAGACTTTTGGCCCTTCTGAGCCCCTAATTTGAGGGGTCAGCCCCTTTTTCTTGATATCAAATGAAAGGTCTTGTGATTTTGAGGACTTTTTGTTCAACAACTATTCAGAAATTCTTTTTCGTTTCCGAGATATATAGAATAACAATATTTAGGGGCCAGCCCTCCAACTCCTTAATGGGGATGTCTTGCAAAAATTAAAAGGGTGTATATTGTTTAGAACATTATTCTGAACATCTTTTGTTCAATATTGCTTATCAAAATATTTCTCCTTTTTGAGATACAAAGTGTCAAAGATTTAGCATTCTGGCCCCTTATGGCCCCTTATTACGTAACATATGATCAAAATTTTATAATATATAGCTACAGAATGTTAAGATAAACAATTTTGCTTCAGTAGTTTATAACAAAATATTGATCATTAAAAAGTTATAGATGAAAGACTTTTGGCCCTTCTGAGCCCCTAATTTGAGGGGTCAGCCCCTTTTTCTTGATATCAAATGAAAGGTCTTGTAATTTTGAAGACTTTTTCTTCAATATGTTTTAACAAAATACTTCTATTTAAAATGTTATTATCAGAAATGAATCTAAAATTCACTCAGAAATCATGTCCTAAATTTTGACCCCTACCGAGCTTCCATACTTTGCACTTCCGGAAAATATGAAAACCAAGGTGCACATCTAGAACATGTCCTCTATCACCACTGAAAGTTTCAACACTCTAGCATTTGTCGTTCCTGAGTTTTTGTGCAGACACAAAGTCTATCTAAAAATCGATCAAAGGGCGATAACTTCTGACCGGAAGTGATTTTTCAAAAACTGACAAGGCGTTATAAACTTCAGATACCAACGCATTAACCCTGAAAATTTGAAGCAAATCGATCGAGCGATCTCCGAGAAATCTTCTGCACAAAATCGGTAAGGAAAAAAAAAAGAATAATAATAATAATAATAAGAAAAGTGAAAAATCAACAATAGAATAATAGAAGGGTCTTCCGCAGAAGACGGAAGACCCTAATAAAGGTAAAAAAGAAACCGAAGAATAATAGAAGGGTCTTCCGCTGAAGACGGAAGACCCTAATAATAACTAGATGAGATCTCGTTGCGAGCAACGAGTGGGTCTTCCGTCTGATTTTTGATAAGATGAGATAAGAATTTGACTGAGATTTTCGTTCAAATATAATGATATACAGTGGCGCCTCGTTTATCCGGACACCTCTGTCCCCAACGAAATCGTCCGGATAAATGAATCGTCCGGATAATTGAATCACATCTCAAAAAGTACTCTCTAAGCATGTACATTGTATATATGCACATTCTTGTTTCAAATGTGACAGCAAAGAAAAAAACTTTTAAATTATAATTTAGTTTATTGTTTTTAAAGCAGTAAATGATTAAAGAAAAAAAATATATTAAAATGTAATTTACACAATAAAAAAAAATGGATGGGCAATTTTATGCTGAGACCTCCTATTTTAATTCGCCTTCTCTTTGACCTGTGACTTCATGGGCTGAGCAAGTTTTGATCTACAATTGTTTTCTTTAGCCATATACGAGTATTATAATTATTGAAGCTCATGATGTTCAGCATCATCATCAAAAATGTTCAAATATAAACTAACCCCGTATATTCCCCGTATATTCATTACACAGGGTTACTATAAAATTAAATGCAAGCTTACTCAAACAAAGTATTAAAAACACTCGTAAACACAAGCCATCTTCATGATTATCAATATTTTTTTTCTACAGACGCTAAGTTTGAATTTCGATCATTAAAAATACCTTGATAAACGTCAACAACTTCTGTGCGTAACGCCAGTTTTATATATCTTTTCTAAAGCAATGGACGTTTGTAAACGGTAGTACATTAAATAGAGATATTTCTTCAGTTATGTACCTTTCTAAACTGTCTTTTGGGAAAAAAGCGTTTCAAATACATTTACGTTGTTAGAAATGGAAAACAGTATTTTAAACTAACGCAATCGACATGATAAAGAGCATTACGAAATCGCTCGTTATTTATTGTTCATTTTATTTACAACTCTCCAAAATTCTCATGAATTTACCGATGTACATACAGTTAACAATCTGATTTTGAACAGATTATTATTTAATTAATGCACAGTGTAAGCTAAATATAAAAGATAAACGTGTGTTTGAATTAGGGTAAACACACGCTAATTATAGACGCTATTGTTTGTAGGTCACAGGTAACCGTCTTCAAACTGACTGCATGGCCAATGTTTTTACAACAATTAACACGAATGCAAGCGAAGTGTGAAAAAGTCGTTTCTTGAAAAATTACCGTCCGGATAAACGAGTCATTTTTCTATGAACTATTACGTTTTGTAGTAGAAATTGACCGTCCGGATACGGAACGCGAATTTCCGGATTAATGAGACAAATTAACGTGGAAAAAATCGGTTCCCAAAAAATATCGTCCGGATGGTGAAGCGTCCGGATAAATGGCGTCCGGATAAACGCGGCGCCACTGTAAATAAATTGTTAAGACGAACAATTTTGCTTTAATAATGTTTTACAAAATATTGATCATTAAAGGAATATAGATTAAAGACTTTCGCCTCTTCTTGGCCCTTAATGTGAGAGGTCAGCCCCTTTTTCTTGGTATCATTTTAAAGCTCTCATGATTTTGAACACTTTTTGTTCAACAACTAGTCAGAAATTCGTTTTTGTTTTCGGGATATATGCAAAAGAAATATTAAAAGCCGGCCCTTCAGGTCCTAAATGGGGACGTCTAGCAAAAATTGAAAGAGAGCATATTGTTCAGAATATTATTTTGATCGTCTTTTGTTCAATACTGTTTATCAAAATATTCTTCCTTTTCGAGATATATTGCGCCATAGATTATGCAATCTGGCCCCCTAAAAACCCCTTACTGCGTAATATATGATATCAACATCATGTTATTTAGATAAAGTGTGTGAAGATGTACTATTTCTTCAGTAATATATTAAAAAATATTGATCATTAAAGAGTTATTGATTGTATATTTTCGGCCCCTCTCAGCCCCTTATTTAATGGGTCAGACCCTTTTCCTTGATATCACCTTAAAGCTCTTAAGATTTTGAACACTTTTTGTTCAAGAATTATTCAAAAATTCTTTTTCATTTCCGAGATATATCCGAAGGATATACTTAGGGGCTGGCCCTTCAACTCCTTAATGGGGAGGTTTAGAAAAAATCAAAAGGTTGCAAATTGTTTAGAACATTTTTTTGAATAACTTTTGTTCAATATTGCTTATCAAAATATTTCCCACTTTTGAGATATAAAGCGTCAGAGATTTAGCATTCTGGCCCCTTATGGCCCCTAATTATGTAAATATGATGTGAATATCATAATATATAGTTGTGAATTGTTGAGATAAACATTTTTGCTTCAGTAATGCATTACAAAATATTGATCGTTAAAGAGTTATTGTTCAAAGACTTTCGGCCCCTCTCAGCCCCTATTTTGAGGGGCCAGCCCCTTTTTCTTCATATCACTTTAAAGCACTCATGATTTTGAACACTTATTGTTCAACAACTATTCAGAAATTCTTTTTTGTTTCCGAGCTATATGCAAAAGATATATTTAGGGGCCAGCCCTTCAACTCCTTTATGGGGAAGTTAAGCAAAAATTGAAAGGTTAAATATTGTTTAGAACATTATTTTGAACATCTTTTATTCAATGTTGTTTATCAAAATATTTCTCACTTTCGAGATATAAACCGTCAAAGATTTAGCATTCTGGCCCCTTGTGGCCCCTAATTATGTAACATATGACAAAAATATTATAATATATAGTTGTGAATTGTTAAGATAAACATTTTTGCTTTAGTAATGTATACTAAAATATTGATCGTTAAAGAGTTATTGATTTAATACTTTTGGCCCCTCTCGGTCCCTAATTTGATAGGTCAGCCCTTTTTTCTTGATATCATATTAAAGATCTTGTCATTCTGCACAAATATTGTTCAGTATGTTATTACAAAATAACTATACTTTAAAAGATATGCTACAAAATGTCTCAAAAATTCACTCATGATTCATGTCCTAAATTTCAACCCCTACCGAGCTTCCATACTAGGCACTTCCGGAAAATATCCAAACCCAGGTGCAAAATGGCAACATGTCCTCTATCATCACTGAAAATTTCAGCGCTCTAGCTTAAGCCGTTTTTGACTTCCATCGCAGACAAGGAGGTCCTCTAAATTTTGATAAAAGGGCGATAACTTCCGACCGGAAGTAAATATCACTTAACGAAATTGCCGGAATTATATTCAGATGTCAACGCATCTACCGTGAAAATTTGAATGAAATCGAAAGAGCCATCTCCGAGAAATCGTCTGCACAAATTTTGTAAGAAGAAAAAAGAATAATAATAAAGGTAAAAAAGAAACCGAAGAATAATAGAAGGGTCTTCCGCTGAAGACGGAAGACCCTAATAATAAAGGTAAAAAAGAAACCGAAAAATAATAGAAGGGTCTTCCGCAGAAGACGGAAGACCCTAATAATAAAGGTAAAAAAGAAACATAAGAATAATAGAAGGGTCTTCCGCTGAAGACGGAAGACCCTAATAATAAAAGTGAAAAAGAAACATAAGAATAATAGAAGGGTCTCCCGCTGAAGACGGAAGACCCTAATAAAGGTAAAAAAGAAACCGAAGAATAATAGAAGGGTCTTCCGCTGAAGACGGAAGACTCTAATAAAAATGAAAAAGAAACCGAAGAATAATAGAAGGGTCTTCCGCTGAAGACGGAAGACCCTAATAAAAATGTAAAAGAAAGCGAAGAATAATAGAAGGGTCTTCCGCTGAAGACGAAAGACTTTAATAAAACATAAGAGAAATCATTTCTCCTAGACAAATTACTAGTCGTTAAACATTTTTGGATGTTTCCGTAAAAGTCTATTAAAAAAAAAATGCTCTTCAAGCAGGGATCGAACTCAAAACCCTTGGGTTGAAAGGCAGGTGCGCTAACCATTAGGCCACGCATTCCGACAACAGTAGTAAGTTAAAATGTTTAGGACTATAGAATAGATGCAAGCGTATTTTTAGAATCGGTAGGGGAAGAAAGAAGTTCCGTAAAAGGAAATAGTTCCTGAACTTGCAAGCAGTATATAAAATAACAAGGGACGGGCTGCGTGAGAAAACGTTAACACTGTTCCCTAATGAAAATGTATTAGTGGACTGTGGTCCGATTCATCGATATTGTGAGCATGCTGATTTTTTTGTAAATACATGTAGCTTTGTTGAAAGCTTTAAAGATCGGGTTCGGATTTTAGCATTTCTGACTGAATATCCTGAAATAAATATGAAACATTTAAATAAGCATTTCTTTGGGTTATATTAAATATATGTAGCACAAATTAAACTCCCAACATGCATTTCTAGAAGGGAAACACGACAATGAAAGCGAGAATTGTTTTTAATATATCGAAAATCGCTATTTCTGGAAACTGATTAATTCTAAATAAAAATCAAATAAATTCCACATGTAAAAGAAAGAGAGAATGCTCGTTATTAAAATGTCATATCATATCAGGAGAATCGAATGCTATTAACGACATCTGAAGAAATAGCCAATAAAAGGTTAAGATCATTTCTTCGTTCACCTGCACTTTAATTTCAAACACAACAGAACTTGTAGTTTTTGCCGTGAAACTTCAGGACTTCTATATACTTATAAGACTCACCGTAAAACTTTCCAGAAAGTTTCTCTGAGGTCTAGCTATACTACATTTGTACCAAATTTGTGTCGATCCGAGGTCTAGTTTGAATTTTACAGAAATATTCTACGTTGTTGTTGATGTGATTTTTTTTTTAAGAAAGGGGGGGGGTTAGTTATTTATTTTATGTTTCTTTTTAACTAACAATTGTAACTACTTCCACATCCTTAAGCTTGATTGTGACCTTTGGGTCAAGGTCAAAGGTCAAGGTCATTTAAAAAAAAAATCTTTACGTTCTATGTTTTAACCTGCTACTGTAGCTGGATGCATGTCCTTAGTTTCAAATTTAACCCAAAGTCATGTTTGCCGATAATTTTCATTATTCTTTATTTTTTTGGAGAGAGGGAGAGAAGGACAATAAAACTTAAGAAAGTTCCAGTAGGTTCTTAGCTACAACTCCCTGAAATCTTATATCTATCTGAAGTGTGATTTGAAACTAAGAGAAAGATTTCACATTGCTCTCGGGATGATTTTTTTCTTTGAAGATTTTCAGGAAAAAAAAATGTAATTTCTACATTTTTCAGAGAAAGACCATAAAACTCTACAGGAAGTTACTTTGGAGTCTCAGCTACAGTTCTCTAAAGTTTCGTGTTGATCCGATGTGTGAATTCAATTCTAGAGAGATATTGCATGTTGCAACTGCTGTCATTTTTTTCCCACGAAAACAAGGGGGGGGGGGGTTTATTTAATAATCCTTAGCCTGTTCCACACTGGGAGTTGTAATCAACTCTCCACTTCCTCAGTAAACATTCTGACCTTAATGTCAAGGTCATATATCAAGGTCAAAGTTCAAGGTCAAAGGTCAAGGTCATACAGATAGGTGGAAAGATCCAATAAACAGAGGCATTTCAAGAGATTTCTGCTCAGAAAGGTTAAAGAAATTAAGAATTACTAGACGAGCTTGCGTCAAAGATTTAGCATTCTGGCCCCTTATGGCCCCTAATTACGAATTTTTTTTTTATAAAATTTTAAGATATATAGATGCAGATTGGGAAGATGAACATTTTTGCTTCAATAATTAATATCAAAATATTTAATGTTAAGGAGTTATAGATGAAAGACATTTGGCCACTCTGAGCCCCTAATTTGAGGGGTCAGCCCCTTTTTCTTGATATCACTTGAAAGGTCTTGTAATTCTGAAGACTTTTTGTTCAACGACTATTCAGAAGTTTCGTTTCATTTTCGAGATATGTAGACTTGAAATATTTAGGGGCCGTCCCTTTAAGTCCTTATAGGGGCTGTTTAGGAAAAATTCAAAGGATGCACATTGTTCAGATCATCATTCTAAACAACTTTTGTTCAATATTGCTTTTCAAAATTTTTCCCCTTTTCGAGATATAAAGCTTCAAAGATTAAGCGTTCTGGCCCCTTGTGGCCCTTATTTATGTAACATATGACGTAAAAATCATAATATATAGTTGTAGTTTGTTAAGATAAATAATTTTGCTTCAGTAATATATACAAAAATATTGCTTGTTAAAGAGTTATCGATTAAAGATTTTCGGCCCCTCTCGGCCCCTAACGTGATGAGTCAGCCCTTTTTTCTTGATATCATATTAAAGATCTTTTTATTCTGCACAAATAATGTTCAATATGTTTTAACAAAATAATTATACTTTAAAAGATATGATACAAAATGTCTCAAAAATTCACTCATGATTCGTGTCCTAAATTTCGACCCCTACCGAGCTTCCATACTAGGCACTTCCCGAAAACATGCAAACCCAGGTGCAAAATGGCAACATGTCCTCTATCATCACTAAAAATTTCAGCGCTCTAGCTTAAGCCGTTTTTGAGTTCCATCGCAGACAAGGAGGTCCTCTAAATTTTGATAGAAGGGCGGTAACTTCCGACCGGAAGTAAATATCCCTTAACGGAAATGACGGAATTAACTTCAGATGTCAACGAATCTACCATGAAAATTTGAATAAAATCGAACCAGCCATCTCCGAGAAATCGTCTGCACAAATTTTGTAAGAAGAAAAAAGAATAAAAATAATAATAACTAGATGAGATCTCGTTGCGAGCAACGAGTGGGTCTTCCGTCCGATTTTTGATTAGATGAGATAAGAATTTGACTGAGATTTTCGAATATAATGATCTAAATAAATTGTTAAGACGAACAATTTTGCTTTAATAATGTTTAACAAAATATTGATCAATAAAGGGTTATAGATTAAAGACTTTCGGTTCTTCTTGGCCCCTAATGTGAAAGGTCAGCCCCTTTTTCTTGATATCATCTTAAAGCTCTCATGATTTTGAACACTTTTTGTTCAACAACTATTCAGAAATTCTTTTTTGTTTTCGGGATATATGCAAAAGAAATATTAAGGGCCGGCCCTTCAAGTCCTGAATGGGGACATCTAACAAAAATTGAAAGAGTGCATATTGTTCAGAATATTATTTTGAACTTCTTTTGTTCAATACTGTTTATCAAAATATTCTTCCTTTTAGAGACATATTGCGCCAAAGATTATGCAATCTGGCCCCCTAAAGACCCCTTATTGCGTAATATATGATATCAACATCATGTTATTTAGATAAAGTGTGTGAAGAAGAACTATTTCGCCTCAGTAATATATTACAAAATATTGATCATCAAAGAGTTATTAATTGTATACTTTCGGCCCCTCTCGGCCCCTTATTTCATGGGTCAGACCCTTTTCCTTGATATCACCTTAAAGCTCTCATGATCTTTTACACTTTTTGTTCAACAACTAGTCAGAAATACTTTTTCGTTTCTGAGATATTCGCGGCACTTCAACTCCTTAATGGGGACGTTTAGCAAAAAATGAAAGGTTGCATCCTGTTAAGAACATTATTTTGGACATCTTTTGTTCAATATTGCTTATCAAAATATTTCCCACTTTTGAGATATAAAGCGTCAAAGATTTAGCATTCTGGCCCCTTATGGGCCCTAGTTATGTAACATATTATGTGAATATCATAATATAGAGTTCTAAATAGTTGAGATAAACATTTTTGCTTCAGTAATGCATTCCAAATCATTGATCGTTAAAGAGTTATTGTTCAAAGACTTTCGGCCCCTCTCAGCCCCTATTGTGAGGGTCCAGCCCCTTTTTCTTCATGTCACTTTAAAGCTCTCATGATTTTGAACACTTTTTGTTCAACATATGGTCAGAAATTCTTTTTCGTTTCTGAGATATTTACAAAAGAAGTATTTAGGGGCCGGCCCTTCAACTCCTTAATGGGGACGTTTAGCAAAAACTGAAAGGTTGCATCTTGTTAAGAACATTATTTTGGACATCTTTTGTTCAATATTGCTTATCAAAATATTTCCCACCTTTGAGATATAAAGCGTCAAAGATTTAGCATCCTGGCCCCTTATGGCCCCTAATTATGTAACAAATGATGTAAATATCATAATATATAGTTGTAAATAGTTGAGATAAACATTTTTGCTTCAGTAATGCATTACAAAATATTGATCGTAAAAGAGTTATTGATTGAAGACTTTCGGCCCTTCTCAGCCCCTGATTTGAGGGTCCAGCCCCTTTTTCGTTATATCACTTTAAAGCTCTTATGATTTTGAACACTTTTTATTCAACAACTATTCAGAAATCCTTTCTCGTTTCTGAGATATTTGCAAAAGAAGTATTTAGGGGCCGGCCCTTCAACTCCTTAATGGGGACGTTTAGCAAAAACTGAAAGGTTGCATCTTGTTTAGAACAATATTTTGGACATCTTTTGTTCAATATTGCTTATCAAAATATTTCCCACTTTTGAGATATAAAGCGTCAAAGATTTAGCATTCTGGCCCCTTATGGCCCCTAATTATGTAACATGTGATGTGAATATCATAATATATAGTTGGAAATTGTAGAGATAAACATTTTGGCTTCAGTAATGAATTGCAAAATATTGATCGTTAAAAAGTTATTGATCAAGACTTTTGGCCCTCTCGGCCCCTATTTTGAGGGGCCAGCCCCTTTTCCTTCTTACCACTTTAAAGCTCTTATGATTTTGAACACTTTTTGTTCAACAACTATTAAGAAATTCTTTTTCATTTCCGAGCTATATGCAAAAGATATATTTAGGGGTCAGCCCTTCAACTCCTTAATGGGGACCTTTAGCAAAAATCGAAAGGTTAGATATTGTTTAGAACATTATTTTGAACATCTTTTATTCAATATTGCTTATCAAAATATTTCCCACTTTCGAGATATAGAGTGCCAAAGATTTGGCATTCTGGCCCCTTCTGGCCCTTAATTATGTAACATATGATAAATATATCATAATATATGGTTGTAAATTGTTAAGGTAAACATTTTTGCTTCAGTAATGTATACCAAAATATTGATCATTAAAGAGTTATTGATTTAATACATTTGGCCCCTCTCGGCCCCTAATATTACAAGTCAGCCCCTTTTTCTTGATATCATATTAAAGATCTTGTCATTCTGCACAAATATTGTTCAGTATGTTTTTACAAAATAATTATACTTTAAAAGATATGATACAAAATGTCTCAAAAATTCACTCATGATTCGTGTCCTAAATTTCGACCCCTACCGAGCTTCCATAGTAGACACTTCCGGAAAATATCCAAACACAGGTGCAAAATGGCAACATGTCCTCTATCATCACTGAAAATTTCAGCGCTCTAGCTTAAGCCGTTTTTGAGTTCCATCGCAGACAAGGAGGTCCTCTGAATTTTAATAAAAGGGCGATAACTCTCGTCCGGAAGTAAATATCCCTTAACAAACTTGCCGGAATTAACTTCAGATGTCAACGCATCTACCTTGAAAATTTGAATAAAATCGAACCAGCCATCTCCGAGAAATCTTCTGCAAAAATTTTGTAAGAAGAAAAAAAGAATAAAAATAATAATAATAATAATAACTAGATGCGATCTCGTTGCGAGCAACGAGTGGGTCTTCCGTCCGATTTTTGATAAGATGAGATCTGAATTTGACTGAGATTTTTGTTCAAATATAATGATAAAAATAAATTGTTAAGACGAAAATTTTGCTTCAGTATTGTGTATTCAAATATTGATCATTGAAGGGTTATATATTAAAGACTTTCGGCCTTTCTTGGCCCCTAATGTGAGAGGTCAGCCCCTTTTTCTTGATATCATCTTATAGCTCTCATGATTTTTAACATTTTTGTTCAACAACTATTCTGAAATTCTTTTTCGCTTCCGAGATATATGTAAAAGAAATATTTAGGGGCTGGCCCTTCAACTCCTTAATGGGGGCGTTTTGCAAAAATGAAAAGGTTACATATTGTTTAAAACCTTATTTTGAACATCTTTTATTCAACACTGCTTATCAAAATATTTCCCAATTTCGGGATATAGAGTGCTAAAGATTTGTCAATCTGGCCCCTTGTGACCCCTAACTATGTAACATATGATGTGAATATTATAATATATAGTTGTAAATTGTTGAGATAAACATATTTGCTTCAGTAATGAATTACAAAATATTGAGCATTAAAGAGTTATTCATCAAAGACTATCGGCCCCACTCAGCCCCTATTTTGAGGGGTCTGTTCCTTTTTCTTCATATCACTTTAAAACTCTTATGATTTTGAACATTTTTTGTTCAACTACTACTCAGAAATTCTTTTTCGTTTCCCAGATATTTGCAAAAGAAGCATTTAGGGACCGGCCCTTTAACTCCTTATTGGGGACGTTAAGCAAAAAATAAAAGGTTGCATATTGTTCAGAACATTATTTTGAACATCTTTTGTTCAGTATTGCAAATCAAAATATTTCACACTTTTGAGATATATAGCGTTAAAGATTTTGCATTTTGGCCCGTTATGACCCCTAATTATGTAACATATAATGTAAATATCATAATATGTAGTTGTAAATCGTTAATATTAACATTTTTGCTTCAGTAATTCATTACAAAATATTGATCGTTAACGAGTTATTGATTAAAGACTTTCGGTCCCTCCCGGCCCTTATTTTGAGGGGCCAGCCCCTTTTTCTTCATACCACTTTAAAGCTCTTATGATTTTGAACACTTTTTGTTCAACAACTATTCAGAAATTCTTTTTCGTTTCCGAGATATTTGCAAAAGAAGTATTTAGGGGCCGGCCCTTTAACTCCTTAATGGGGACGTTCAGAGAAAAATGAAACGCTGCGTATTGTTTAGAACATTATTTTGAACATCTTTTGTTCAATATTGCTTATCAAAATATTTCCCACTTTTGAAATATAAAGCGTCAAAGATTTTGCATTCTGGCCCCTAATTGCCCCTAATTATGTAACATATGACATAAATATTATAATGTATAGTTGTAAATTGTTCAGATAAACATTTTTCCTTCAGTAATGCATTACAAAATATTGATCGTTAAAGAGCTTTTGACTAAAGACTTTCGGCCCCTCTCAGCCCCTAATATGATGAGTCAGCCCTTTTTCTTTGATATCATATAAAAGATCTTGTAATTCTACACAATTTCTATTCAATATGTTTTTAGAAAATCTTTATAGGTTTATAGATATGATAAAAAATGTCTCGAAAATTCACATCTGATTCATGTCCTAAATTTCGACCCCTACCGAGCTTCCATACTAGGTACTTCTATTTGAAAACCCAGGTGCAAAACTTCAACATGTCGTCTATAATCACTGAAAATTTCAGCGCTCTAGCTTTTGCCGTTTTTTAGTTTTTGCGTCGACAAAATGGTTATCTGAAAATCGATTAAAGGGCGATAACGTCCGACCGGAAGAGAATTTTAAGGATTTGAACAAAAAAGGATCATCTTCAGATCAAAAGGCATTACCCCTGAAAAGTTCATGAAAATCGATCGAACCGTTTGCGAGATATCTTCTGCACAAAAATTGTAAAGAAAAAGTGGAATAATAATAATAATAACTAGATGCGATCTCGTTGCGAGCAACGAGTGGGTCTTCCGTCCGATTTTTGATAAGATGAGATAAGAATTTGACTGAGACTTTCGTTCAAATATAATGATAAAAAATAAATTGTTAAGACGAACAATTTTGTTTTAGTAATCTGTAACAAAATATTGATCATTAAAGAGTTATAGATTAAGGACTTTTGGCCCGTTTTGGCCCCTTTTTTGAGGGGCCAGGCCTATTTTCTTGATATCTTCTTACAGCTCTCATGACTTTGAACAATTTTTGTTCAACAACTGTTCTGAAATTCTTTTTCATATCGAGATATATGCAAAAGAAATAATTGTGACCGGCCCTTCAACTTCTAAATGGGAACGTTTACCAAAAATATGAAAGTTACACATTGTTTAGAACATTATTGTGAACATCATGTATTCAATATTGCTTATCAAAATATTTCCCACTTTCGAGATATAAAACATCAAAAATTTAGCATTCTGATCCCTACTGACCCCATATAACGTAACATATGATGCAAATATCATGTTAAATAGTTAAGGAGTGTGAATATGATCTATTTTGCATCAGTTATATATTACAAAATATTGATCGTTTTAGAGTTATTGTTTAAAGACTTTCGGCCCCTATCGGTCCCGATCCTGAGGGGCCAGTCCCTTTTTCTTGATATCATCCTAAACCTCTTATGATTTTGAATACTTTTTGTTCAACAACTATTCAGAAATTCTTCTTCTTTTCCGAGATATGTGTAAATATTTAGGGGCCGGCCCTTCAACTTCTTAATGGATATGTTTAGCAAAAATGGAAAGGTTACATATTGTTCAGAACATTATTTTGAACATCTTTTGTTCAATATTGCTTATCAAAATATTTTCCACTTTCGAGATATAAAGCGTTAAAGATTTAGCATTCTGGCCCCTTAAGATCCCTAATTTTGTAACATATGACGTAAATATGATAATATATAGTTGTAGATTGGTAATATAAACATTTTTGCTTTAGTAATGCATAACAAAATATTGTTCGTTCAAGAGTTATTGGTTAAAGACTTTTGGCCCCTCTTGGCCCCTAATGTGACGAGTCAGCCCTTTATTCTTGACATCATATAAAAGATCCCTTAATTCTACACAATTTTTGCTCAATATGTTTTTAGAAAATATTCATAGTTTTGAGGATATGATAAAAAATGTCTCGAAAATTCACCCCCGATTCATGTCCGAAATTTCGACCCCTACCGAGCTTCCATAGTAGGCACTTCCGGAAAATTTGAAAACCGAGGTGCACAACTACAACATGTCGTCTATCATCACTGAAAAGTTCAGCACTCTAGCTTTTGTCGTTTTTGAGTTTTTGTGTAGACAAAATGGTCACTAAAAATTCGATTAAAGGGCGATAACTTCCGACCGGAAGTGATTTCCAAAAATTAAAGAAAATGTATCAAGTTTAGATCACGATGCATCATCCCTGAAAATTTCGAGTAAATCTGTCCAGGCATCTCTGAGATATCGTCTGCACAAAATTTGGACAGAAAAAAAATAATAATAATAATAGTGAAAAAGAAACAATAGAATAATAGAAGGGTCTTCCGTTGGAGACGGAAGACCCTAACTAGATATCACCTTAAAGCTCTCATGATTTTGAACATTTTTTGTTCAACAACTATTCAAAAATTCTTTTTCGTTTCCGAGGTATGTTCGAAAGATATATTTAGGGGCTGGCCCTTCTATTCCTTAATGAGAACGTTCAGCAAAAAGCGAAAGGTTCAGAATATTATTTTGAACATCTTTTGTTCAGTATTGCTTATCAAAATATTTCCCATTTTTGAGATATAAAGCATCAAAGATTTTGCATTCTGGCCCCTTATGGCCCCTAATTATGTAACATGTAATGTGAATATCATAATATATAGTTGAAAATTGTTAAAATAAACATTTTTGCTTCAGTAATGAATTACAAAATTTTGATCGTTAAAGAGTTATCGATTAAAGACTTTCGGCCCCTTTCGGTCCCTATTTTGAGGGGCCAGCCCCTTTTTCTTCATACCACTTTAAAGTTGCTATGATTTTGAACAATTTTTGTTCAACAACTATTCAGAAATTCTTTTTTGTTTCTGAGATATTTGCAAAAGAAATGTTTAGGGGCCGGCCCTTCAACTCCTTAATGGGGACATTTAGCAAAAAATAAAAGGTTGCATATTGTTCAGAACATTATTTTGAACATCTTTTGTTCAATATTGCTTATCAAAATATTTCCCACTTTTGAGATATAAAGTGTCAAAGATTCAGCATTCTGGCCCCTTATGGCCCCTAATTATGTAACATGTAATGTGAATATCATAATATATAGTTGAAAATTGTTAAAATAAACATTTTTACTTCAGTAATGAATTACAAAATTTTGATCGTTAAAGAGTTATCGATTAAAGACTTTCGGCCCCTTTTGGTCCCTATTTTGAGGGGCCAGCCCCTTTTTCTTCATACCACTTTAAAGCTCTCATGATTTTGATCATTTTTTGTTCAACAACTAATCAGAAATTCTTTTTCGTTTCCGAGATATTTGCAAAAGAAATATTTAGGGGCCGGCCCTTCAACTCCTTAATGGGGATGTTTAGGACAAATTGAAAGGTTGCATATTGTTCAGAACATTATTTTGAACATCTTTTGTTCAATATTGCTTATCAAAATATTTCCCACTTTCGCGATATAAAGTGTCAAAGATTTGGCATTCTGGCCCCTTATAGCCCCTAACTATGTAACATATGATGTAAATAGCATAAATTATGGTTGTAAATTGTTGAGATAGACATTTTGGCTTCAGTAATGCATTACAAAATATTGGTCTTTAAAGAGTTATTGATTAAAGACTTTCAGCCCCTCTCGGCCCCTTTTTTGAGGGGCCAGCCCCTTTTTCTTCATACCACTTTAAAGCTCTCATGATTTTGATCATTTTTTGTTCAACAACTAATCAGAAATTCTTTTTCGCTTCCGAGATATTTGCAAAAGAAATATTTAGGGGCCGGCCCTTCAACTCCTTAATGGGGATGTATAGGTCAAATTGAAAGGTTGCATATTGTTCAGAACATTATTTTGAACATCTTTTATTCAATATTGCTTATCAAAATATTTCCCACTTTCGAGATATAGAGTCCCAAAGATTTGGCATTCTGGCCCCTTATGGCCCCTAAATATGTAACATATGACATAAATATTATAATGTATAGTTGTAAATTGTTAAGATAAACATTTTTGCTTCAGTAATGTATACCAAAATATTGATCGTTAAAGAGTTATTGATTTAATACTTTTGGCACCTCTCGGCCCCTAACATGACAAGTAAGCCCTTTTTTCTTGATATCATATTAAAGATCTTGTCATTCCGCACAAATATTGTTCAGTATGTTTTAGCAAAATAATTATATTTTAAAAGATACGATACAAAATGTCTCAAAAATTCACTCATAATTCGTGTCCTAAATTTCGACCCCTACCGGGCTTCCATACTAGGCACTTCCGGAAAATATCTAAACCCAGGTGCAAAATGGCAACATGTCCTCTATCATCACTGAAAATTTCAGCACTCTAGCTTCAGCCGTTTTTGAGTTCCATCGCAGACAAGGAGGTCCTCTAAATGTTGATAAAAGGGCGATAACTTCCGACCGGAAGTAAATATCCCTTAAGAGAATTGCCGGAATTAACTTCAGATGTCAACGCATCTACCATGAAAATTTGAATAAAATCGAACCAGCCATCTCCGAGAAATCGTCTGCACAAATTTTGTAAGAAGAAAAAAGAATAAAAACTAGATGAGATCTCGTTGCGAGCAACGAGTGGGTCTTCCGTCCGATTTTTGATAAGATGAGATAAGAATTTGACTGAGATTTTCGTTCAAATATAATGATATAAATAAATTGTTAAGACGAATAATTTTGCTTTAATAATGTTTTACAAAATATTGAACATTAAAGGAATAAAGATTAAAGACTTTCGCCCCTTCTTGGCCCCTAATGTGAGAGGTCAGCCCCTTTTTCTTGATAACATTTTAAAGCTCTCATGATTTTGAACACTTTTTGTTCAACAACTAGTCAGAAATTCTTTTTTGTTTTGGGATATATTCAAAAGAAATATTAAAGGCCTGCCCTTCAAGTCCTAAATGGGGACGTCTAGCAAAAATTGAAAGAGTGCATATTGTTCAGAATATTATTTTGATCGTCTTTTGTTCAATACTGTTTATCAAAATATTCTTCCTTTTCGAGATATATTGCGCCATAGATTATGCAATCTGGCCCCCTAAAGACCCCTTACTGCGTAATATATGATATCAACATCATTTTATTTAGATAAAGTGTGTGAAGATGTACTATTTAGCTTCAGTTATATATTACAAAATATTGATCATTAAAGAGTTATTGATTGTATACTTTCGGCCCCTCTCAGCCCCTTATTTAATGGGTCTGACCCTTTTCCTTGATATCACCTTAAAGTTCTCATGATTTTGAACACTTTTTGTTCAAGAATTATTCAAAAATTCTTTTTCGTTTCCGAGATATATCCGAAGGATATATTTAGGGGCCGGCCCTTCAACTCCTTAATGGGGACGTTTAGCAAAAATCAAAAGGTTGCATATTGTTTAGAACATTATTTTGAATAACTTTTGTTCAATATTGCTTATAAAAATATTTCCCACTTTTGAGATATAAAGCGTGAAACATTTAGCATTCTGGCCCCTTATGGCCCCTAATTATGTAACATATGATGTGAATATCATAATATATAGTTGTAAATTGTTGAGATGAACATTTTTGCTTCAGTAATGCATTACAAAATATTGATCGTTAAAGAGTTATTGTTCAAAGACTTTCGGCCCCTCTCAGCCCCTATTTTGAAGGGTCAGTCCCTTTTTCTTCATATCACTTTAAAGCTCTCATCATTTTGAACATTTTTTGTTCAAGAACTACTCAGAAATTTTTCTTCGTTTCTGAGATATTTGCAAAGGAAGTATTTAGGGGCCGGCCCTTCAACTCCTTAATGGGGACGTTTAGCAGAATATGAAAGGTTGCATATTGTTTAGAACATTATTTTGAACATCTTTTGTTCAATATTGCTTATCAAAATATTTCTCACTTTTGAGATATAAAGCGTCAAATATTTAGCATTCTGGCCCCTTATGGACCCTAATTATGTAACATATGATGTGAATATCATAATATATAGTTGTAAATTGTTGAGATGAACATTTTTGCTTCAGTAATGCATTACAAAATATTGATCGTTAAAGAGTTATTGTTCAAAGACTTTCGGCCCCTCTCAGCCCATATTTTGAGAGGCCAGCCCCTTTTTCTTCATATCACTTTAAAGCTCTCATGATTTTGAACACCTTTTGTTCTATAACTATTCAGAAATTCTTTTTCGTTTCCGAGATATATGCAAAAGATATATTTAGGGGCCAGCCCTTTAACTCCTTAATGGGGACGTTTAGCAAAAACCGAAAGGTTAGATATTGTTTAGAACATTATTTTGAACATCTTTTATTCAATATTGCTTATCAAAATATTTCCCGCTTTCGAGATATAGAGTGCCAAAGATTTCGCATTCTGGCCCCTTATGGACCTTAATTATGTAACATATGATGTATATATCATAATATAGGGTTGTAAATTGTTAAGATAAACATTTTTGCTTCAGTAATGTATACCAAAATATTGATCGTTAAAGAGTTATTGATTTAATACTTTTGGCCCCTCTCGGCCCCTAATGTGATAAGTCAGCCCTTTTTTCTTGATTTCATATTAAAGATTTTGTCATTCTGCACAAATATTGTTCAGTATGTTTTTACAAAATAATTATACTTTAAAAGATATGATACAAAATGTCTCAAAAATTCACTCATGATTCGTGTCCTAAATTTTGACCCCTACCGAGCTTCCATACTAGGCACTTCCGGAAAATATGCAAACCCAGGTGCAAAATGGCAACATGTCCTCTATCATCACTGAAAATGTCAGCGCTCTAGCTTAAGCCGTTTTTGAGTTCCATCGCAGACAAGGAGGTCCTCTAAATTTTGATAAAAGGGCGATAACTCCGGACCGGAAGTGAATTTCTAAAAATTGTTTAGCCGGAATTAACTTCAGATAACCTAGCAACAATCCTGAAAATCTGAAGGAAATCCATCGATCCATCTCCGAGAAATCGTCTGCACAAAATTTGTGCAGAAAAAAAGAATAATAATAATAATAATAATAAGCTTGAAAAAGAAACATAAGAATAATAGAAGGGTCTTCCGCTGAAGACGGAAGACCCTAATAATAATAAAGGTAAAAAAGAAACCGAAGAATAATAGAAGGGTCTTCCGCTGAAGACGGAAGACCCTAATAAAGGTAAAAAAGAAACCGAAGAATAATAGAAGGGTCTTCGGCTGAAGACGGAAGACCCTAATAATAATAAAGGTAAAAAAGAAACCGAAGAATAATAGAAGGGTCTTCTGCTGAAGACGGTAGACCCTAATAATAACTAGTAGACTAATTGTTCTCGAACAATTAGAGGTCTTTCCACCTTCTTTAAATTTCATATATTTTTCATATTTTACTCTCTAAAGTTAATTTTTATACAAAAGGTATCCATAAATGGCTTGAAAGATAGAAAAAATGAAAATTTAAAAAAATTGAAATGACCTTGACCTTTGACCTTGAACAAGGTCAAGGTCAAAGGTCAAGGGTCACATTTTACTTGACCCCATGCTTCTACGACTTTTGATTTTCAAGTTATAAGGTTTAATAGTAAGCGCAAAGACATTAAAGGGTGATAACTCATATAAGGGGTCATCGGACACTTTCACACTGAATAGATTGAAGTTGTGTCTAAAGACCCTGAATACATTAGTGAAGGTTTCGTGTCTTTACGGTTTATGGTTTCGGAGGAGTAGCGATAACAAGGTTTTCAGTAAAAGAGGCAATAACTTTTAAAGGGGTAAATCTTAGGGGACAAGTATGAAATCTTTGAAATAGTTTTAAGAGGACATATTAATGATGCAAAGATATTTAGTATATGTTAAAAGACAAAAGAGATAAAAAAAAAGCTTAATTTCTCATATTTAGAATGACCTTGACCTTTGACCTTGACATAAATTTCAAGGTCTGAGGTCAAAGAATCTTATCCAGTTGGTTTCATGTCTCTACAACTAATCGTTTGGAAAGAAAATTATTATTTGTAAACTTCAAAAACTTTCAGGGGCAATAACTCATAAAAGGGGTCCACGAATACTTTCGCAATGAAAAGATTGAAGAGTCCCCTCAATTAGTCGAAGACATTGGTGAAGGTTCCATACCTCTACGGTTTACGGTTTCGAAGGAGTAGCGATAACAAGCTTTTATTGCAAAAGGGGTAATAACTCTTTGAGGGGTCAAAGTTCATATACGCAGGGTCAACTGCAAAAATCTTTTACGGAGTTCATTCTCATAGACTATAAATTTTTTCAATAAATCTTGAAACTCAAAATCTTGCGGCGGAAAAATAAGAAGAATAATAAGAAACAGAAGAAAACCAATAGGTCTTTCCACAGAAAGGTGGAAAGACCTAATAATAACTAGATGCGATCTCGTTGCGAGCAACGAGTGGGTCTTCCGTCCGATTTTTGATAAGATGAGATACGAATTTGACTGAGATTTTCGTTCATAAATATATAAATAGTGAAAACGTACAATTTGCTTCAGTTATGTTTAATAAAATTTTGATCATTATGGCACCTAAAAACGCAATGTTTGATGAAGATTTTAAAATATTTATAGTAGCAGATCTTGAAAATGAACATTACTGTAAAAGGGTTATAGATAAAACACTTTTGGCCCCTCTGAGCCCCTAATTTGAGGGGTCAGCCCTTTTTCTTGATATCACATGAAAGGTCTTGTAATTCTGAAGACTTTTTGTTCAACAACTATTCAGAAGTTTCGTTTCGTTTTCGAGATATGTAGACTTGAAAAAATTAGGGGCCGTCCCATTAAGTCCTTATAGGGGCTGTTTAGGAAAAATTCAAAGGATGCACATTGTTGAGAACATCATTCTAAACAACTTTTGTTCAATATTGCTTTTCAAAATGTTTCCCCTTTTCGAGAGATAAAGCGTCAAAGATTAAGCATTCTGGCCCCCTGTGGCCCCTAATTATGTGCCATACGACGTATAAATCATAACATATAGTTGTAAATTGTTAAGATAAATATTTTTGCTTCAGTAATTTATACCAACATATTGCTTGTTTAAGAGTTATCGATTTCAGACTTTTGGCCGCTATCGGCCCCTAATGTGATGAGTCAGCGCTTTTTTCTTGATATCATGTTACAGATCTTGTCATTCTGCACAAATTTTGTTTAATATGTTTTAACAAAATAATTATACTTTACAAGATATGACACAAAATGTTTCAAAAATTCACTCATGATCCGTGTCCTAAATTTCGACCCCTACCGAGCTTCCATACTAGGCACTTCCGGAAAATATCCAAACCCAGGTGCATAATGGCAACATGTCCTCTATCATCACTGAAAATTTCAGCGCTCTAACTTAAGCCGTTTTTGAGTTCCATCGCAGACAAGGAGGTCCTCTGAATTTTAATAAAAGGGCGATAACTTCCGACCGGAAGTGATTTTCAAAAAACGATATTGCTGAATTAACTTCAGATGTCAACGCATCTACCATGAAAATTTGAATAAAATCGAACGAGCCATCTCCGAGAAATCTTCTGCACAAATTTTGTAAAGAAAAAAAAAGAATAATAATAATAATAATAATAAAGGTAAAAAAGAAACCGAAGAATAATAGAAGGGTCTTCTGCTGAAGACGGAAGACCCTAATAATAACTAGTAGACTAATTGTTCTCGAACAATTAGAGGTCTTTCCACCTTCTTTAAATTTCTTGAATTTTTTTTACATTTTACTCTCTAAAGTTAATTTTTATACAAAAAGAATCCATAAATGGCTTAAAAGATAGAAAAAATGAAAATTTTAAAAATTTTGAAATGACCTTGACCTTTGACCTTGAACAAATATTCAAGGCCAAAGGTCAAGGGTCACATTGCACTTGACCCCATGCTTCTATGACTTTTAGTTTTAAAGTTATAAGGTTTAATAGTAAGCGCAAAGACGTTAAATTGCGACAACTCATATAAGGGGTCATTGGATACTTTTGCACTGAATAGATTGAAGTTGTGTCTAAAGACCCTGAAGACATTAGTGAAGGTTTTGTGTCTCTACGATTTACGGTTTCGGAGGAGTAGTGATAACAAAGTTTTCAGTTAAAGGGGCAATAACTCTTAAAGGGGTAAATCTTAGGGGATAAGTATGAAATATTTGAAATAGTTTTAAGAGGACATATTAATGATGCAAAGATACTTAGAATACATTGAAAGACAAAAGAGATATAAAAAGAGCTTAATTTCTCATATTTTGAATGACCTTGACCTTTGACCTTGACATAAATTTCAAGGTCTGAGGTCAAAGAATCTTATCCGGTTGGTTTCAAGTCTCTACGACTTATCGTTTTGAAAAAAAATTATTTTTTGTAAACTTCAAAAACTTTCAGGGGCAATAACTCATAAAAGGGATCCACGAATACTTTCGCAATGAAAAGATTGAAGAGTCCCCTCAATTAGTCGAAGACATTGGTGAAGGTTCCGAACCTCTACGGTTTACGGTTTCGAAGGAGTAGTGATAACAAGCTTTTATTGCCAGAGGGGTTATAACTCTTGGAGGGGTCAAAGTTCATGTACGCAGGGTCAACTGTAAAAATCTTTTAAAGAGTACATTCTTATAGACTATAAATCTTTTCGATAGATCTTGAAACTCAAAATCTTGTGGCGGAAAAATAAGAAGAATAATAAGAAACAGAAGAAAACCAATAGGTCTTTCCACAGAAAGGTGGAAAGACCTAATAATAATAATAATAATAATAATAATAAACAGAAGAATATCAATAGGTCTTTCCACAGAAAGGTGGAAAGACCTAATAAACAGAACAATTTCAATAGGTCTTTCCACAGAAAGGTGGAAAGACCTAATAATAATAATAATAATAATAATAAACAGAAGAATATCAATGGGTCTTTCCACAGAAAGGTGGAAAGACCTAATAAGAATAATAATAAACAGAAGAAAATCAATAGGACTTTCCACAGAAAGGTGGAAAGCCCTAATAATATGTGTCGATAGATGAAAGAGACATAAAAAGTTCATTTTTTAAATGACCTTGACCTTTGACCTTGACTTAAATTTCAAGGTCAAAGTTTCTTAAGTAGTCGAAGACACTGTTGAAGGTTTCGCATCTCTACGGTCAATGGTTTCGGAGGAGAAGCGATAACAAGGTTTTTCGCACAACTGTTTAACCCGTCAGGCTCTACAGGTTAAAAAGAGAAATTTGAAAACAGTTTTATAAGGACATTTGATATATTTGATGTTATGTGATATATGTTGTAAGACAAAAGAGATATAAAAGAAGCTATAATTCTCATATTCAGAGTGACCGTGACCTTTGACCTTGAACAAATTTTGAAGGTCAAACCATGAAAAGTCCAATGCAGTTGGTTTCGTGTCTCTACGATAAATCGTTTTAATTTTTTTCGTCATACGTAAAGAACAAAAACTTTCAGGGGGCAATAACTCATCAAAGTGCTCGATCTATCATTTCGTTATGAAAGATTGAAAAGTCTTCTCAAGTAGTCGAAGACATCGGTGAAGGTTTCGTAACTCTACGGTTTACGGTTTCGGAGGAGTAGCGATAACAAGCTTTTATTGCGAAAGGGTTCATAACACTTTGAGGGGTCAAAGTTCATATACGCAGGGTCAACTGCAAAAATCTTTTACGGAGTACATTCTTATGAAGTATAAATCTTTTCGATAGATCTCTTATGAAGTATAAATCTTTTCGATAGATCTTGAAACTCAAAATCACACGGCGGAAAAATAATAAAAAATAATAATAATAAGAAACAGAAGAATATCAATAGGTCTTTCCACAGAAAGGTGGAAAGACCTAATTATGCCTGGACATGTTTTTTTAATTTCTCTGCAAGTGACCTTGAACTTGCCAGAAAGACCTTTGATCAAGGTCATGACACAGCCTCCGTTCATAAGCTATCTCTGTTTCAAGTAAGAGCTTCCAGTGATTTTCTATTACTAAATCATAGCATGAAATAGAAATTAATTTTTTCTGTCAGTATCTTTGAACTTGACGGAATAACCTTGGATCGGTGTCAATACATACAATCAATCTCAAACAACCTCTGTTTTAAGAAAGCGGTTCTAGTGATTCCCCCTTAGAAATTTATATCCCAGACAGGCATTTTACAACTTTTTCTGCCAGTGACCCTGAATTTGCTGAAATAACCTTATTTTAAGTCATCTAAAGCCAGCGGACCATAAGCAATCTTTGTACCAAGTACGAACTTAAAAAAATACAGCCTAGATCGTAATCATACAATTTTCTTTGTCAAAGTCGAAGCAAACCTTTTTGCCACAAGCAATCTCTGTATGAAGAATGAGCTTCCAGTGATTCTCAATTACAAATAAATGGCTCGGACAAAACATTTATTCTTTCTCCAGTGACCTTGAATTTGCCGGAATGACCTTGGATCAAGACCACGACACACCCTAGGATCATTGGCAATCTTTGTAACAACTATGAGCTTCCATTTAATCCAAAAAATCATAGCCTGGGCAAACTTGGATGGACAGACGGGCAGCTAGACAAACGGATAGACAGACGGACAATATGATTCCTAATCCCCCCTCCCCTTCCCCACACTTCGTTTGCAGGGGATATTAATTCCTATGTTAAATTTTGAACACCCATTCTGATCTGAAAAAAAAATTAATCTTTACTATTTCAGGGAGATATTATAAGTATGTTTTCTCAATCTGGCCCACAGTTTTCTAGAGAATATTTTTTTTAAATGACCCTTTCCAATTTTTAATGCTTGTATTTCTTAATTATCTTATGTTGGAAGAGAATGTGGTCATTCATCTGATCAACAACGTTTGGTTGGTAATGACCCAGTGATTCTTGAAAAGATAAGAATGAGAAAAAAATTACAAGTACCAGGTTTACAGCTACAACGTCGATTATGCTCACACTGAGAAAGCCAACATCGAAGTCGGAGAACAAACAAATGATGAGCAGAAAATCTTACTTAGCCTTTGGCATGAGAGATGGGGTACTGATTAAAAATTGAAATTATTTTTATATATTCAATATTTTTTTTAAGATCGACGTTTTGACCCCCCCCCCCCACCAAAAAAAATTGATTGAAAACTTCCCCTCTGAAGGGAAGCATTTTATTTATTTGGGGGGGGGGGGATACGTACATGTGTACTGATGAGAGGAAATTTAATCAACTATCAGTTGAGTGCCGAGTAAAGGTAAAAATTTGAAGCCCTTCACCGGTATATGGTGACGTCTCTATATGAGTGAAAGATTCTCGAATGGGACGTAAAACAATATACAATCAATCAATCATATACACGTAAGTTAATGTCAGCTAAGAACTAAATTAACATCTGTTATAGACAAAACAAATAAATTTGTAGCTATTTAGGGTTATCTACTTGTATAGATCTATTTGTAAGAACCACTTTTTATAAAACAAATCTTCGCTCATGATATATTTGGCACTCTATTTAATTACCATTTTATTCGGATGTCGATCAACACATTTTTTTCAAAAACCCCGGAGTGCAAAATAAGCGAAACTGTCCAATGAAGATGTTTAAAAATCCTGATTCCGCAATCGCATCGTCTCGGGCGTTTCCGTCAGAGGTCGGAAAAACAACCCCGAATGTTTTAACATTACCGGATGTTGAAATTTTATACAAGATGGAGTCGCTTCCTATTTATAGTGGATAGACGGAGTTGAAAGTCCCTTCTAGCTAATTAGTATATTTTAGGTAATATCTTTACATTCTATAAAGTTAAACTCAATAGTCATTTATTTCCAAGTTTGGGAAAGGGGGGGGGGGAGTCTACATAATACATTCAAAGTTTTTTTTCCGTTAGTTGGAAAGGCCCGAGAAGTTGCGACTGACTTATCTTGGTCTAAAAACACTTTGACAAACCCAAACCACGCAGTTTTATTCAGGACACGTGTACAGTGAAATGAAAGAAGTATATTCAATCCCGTTAATTTGAGAAAAAAATAGTCTGGGATTTTTTCAACCTCGTTCGGTTAATTTATTAATTAATCTTTTTTCCGTGAAGAAGGAAAGCATGGACGAACGATTAAATAAAAAATATTTCCAGGTGTACAAAAGCACCTGTGCATAGACTTCAATTTAGTACTACATATTGTGATTGAAGTTGAAAATAATCAACAAATAGATTTACAGAATAGAGAGATTATGATTGATATTGTAAATAAAATTAAGAAAATTGAACAATATTTGATACAGAACTATCTGATATATATGTGCATGAGCAAATGTCTCTCTCTCTCTCTCTCTCTCTCTCTCTCTCTCTCTGGATCGTATTTTTTAAAACTAACCCAGAAAAGTAATGTACATAAGTTACAAGTCAATTATTTGAAAGAAAATACTCAATTCTATACGTTAAACGATACAAATAGTCTAATAGTTTATGATACAAAGGCTGCCGATTATGATTTTAATAATTGAAATAAAGTTGTCAAAGTGTATTGATTAAGAATGATAAATTTGTGATATTCAGTAGCTGCACTGAAGTTACTGGTCTGAAAAAAAATGGGATGGATGACCAGAGACTCCGGTCCGTCAATAAATTATTTTTTTTTTCTCGGAAAGCTACATGTACAGTTCTGCAGTTAGATATTCAAATGATTCTAAAATTTTCCCAGTGTGTACCTTTTCCGTTCCAAGTGATATTTAAAAAAAATATGTTATATGCATTCTGAAATTTACAGTTCTGGACATACGATATAGGTTTATTGTTATCTACGTGAATAACCCGCTACCGATATTTAATCCAACAACAAAATTATTATGTTAGCATACTATACTTAAAAAATATCATTCACGAGTTTTGAATTAAGTATAAAAACAAAATTCATTGCTTTAAAATCCTGATGTATTTTATTAAAACTTTACTATCAACCCTGTAATATAAATAGGCATAGTGCAACACAGAAGTCGCTTATGAAGTTCAGACCTTCGCCACTTGACGGAGTTACCTATTAATGTTGAATCCATTTCATTGTTTACTTTTCAATAAAATAGAGAATCATTTTTGAAGTAAGACTGGTCAGCCTTATGATTCGGAAGATTCTCTTTAAAAGTTTAAAGTTGGTATAATCATGATAAAAACCTGTGATGAAAAAAATATGACTGGAAATATTTGTGTTGAAAACGGATTAATTTACTGTTTCAAAACGTAGAGAAAGCGCAAAGTTTGTGCATTTAATAGTTAAATTAAAGTAACCGCAGATCGCTAGTCCATACGCAATGAATCACCAAATTAAAAGTAAAATTACACACGGTTGGGAAATAAATTGTTGGTAACGTTAAAATAATTGAAATATGGAGATAACGAACATTTAAAATTTAAGACTGATTAAATGCTTAGCGTTTTGTACTTAAATCAAATCTAAGATATTAAGATAATTTATTTGACAGATTCGATTTACTTAAACAAAATAATATTTTCCCTTAAGTCGTTGTGTTTGTAAATAAGATTTAGAACAACAATGTTTGATCACTGCGCACTGGTTAACATGCACACGATGGACTACTTTGACCACAAGCGATCGAAGGAATGGTTGCGTAATTGTAAACAAACACAAAACCTGGCTAGACGTTTTGGATTAAGGCTACATGTATCATGATCAAATTTAAAACAAAGATAAACCAACATAATCTCAAATATTCAATATTGATAATTGTCCATTAATTGTCGTGTTTACAAAATAGACTTAATACACCGATTTTATTTTGTTTACGACTGTGGGTCAATTGTTCACACGCAGTGGATCGCTTTAGATCTTCTCGGCCGCGCGTGACCGAGGGATGGGTTACGTTACGGTAAACAGAATAGAATCTGGGGTTCAGGTGAATGTAAGAATCACGCAGTTAATGATTGTGAATTATTTGACTATTAAAAGTTTTTTCGCGTTTATATTGTTTGCTTTCATATTTAAACAAAGAAAAGATACTTATTCTTTTTTGTACAGTTTTTCTTTCTTTCTCTCTTGGAAGGTTCTTTATATTAAAACACAATTAAAAGTGAAAGTTGTCCACGAATAATCTGAATAGGAAGCAAAGAGCACGTTTAAAACCTACTTTAAAAAAAATAGGACACAGCGTTGAAAGATATATTATTTATGGCAAGTTTATTTCAGTTATACGCATAAAGAGTTCTTCTTCACTAGCCAGATGAAAACGGGTCCTTGTTTACGGCTCTAGCTTTTTTTTCCGTACCATACACAAGACTCGAACAAAATAATATTTTCATGAAGGTATAAAGGAACAGCTTTTTATCGACAGCCATATCGAAATATTTTCTCTTTTTTGAGTTATAAAGCAAAAACTTTCAAGGGTCATAGATCCCTAATTTAAGGGGCCAGCTCCTTTTTAGTGGTGTCAAATAAAAGGTAATTAAATTGTACACAACTTTTACTATACATGTCTTAATAAAATATTTCTTATTTAAAAGATACAAAGGAAAACATGTGTCAATTTTTGCTCTTTTATGCGTCCTAATTTTTGACCCCTATCTAGCGGCAGTTTGAACGCAGAAATCAAAAAACAAAAACCAATGTTCACAACTTCATTGCTTCTGTTTCTTATATTCAGTAGTATTTATGTTCCAACTTTTGTAGTCTCGGAATATTTGTCTGGATATTAAAGACCTAAATTTCACTTAAAGGGAAATAACTCGAAAGCGGAAGTGGATTTTGGAAAAATGTTATATTATTCTGTTAGAGTTTTGTAACGTCTATAAACTCTGAAATTTTGATTAAAATCTGTTGAGAAATAAGCGAGATAGGAGGCATCAAAATTAACAAGTAGGAAAAATAAGATAAAAAATTGGGCTGTAGCGGACGTTGATGTTTGGTATTTTGGGTAAAATGAACATCCAAGTACAAATCTATATGATTGCGCCCATGGGAAAAGGGCCCTTATGGCAATTTTTACACATTTTAAGTTTTTCATGGATATTAATAGAGCAAAGTTAGAAGTTGCCATATCTGAATTTTTATGGCCCTACGTCAACTCTAAGTAGGTTTTTTCTTCCTTTATATCAATGATACTTTAACAGGTAAACAATGACGTCATGTTACTTTCGCACCAACGTCAAAAGTTTTCAGAGTGAACATGACTTTCACTTTGCATTGTAATGTTACTGCGGTAATAAATGTATGTTATTGAGCATTTCCAGAAATATTTTTGAGTCATTGTCTCTTTTAATAACTGTATAATATGATAATAAATAGTTGTATTAACTATTATCCATCATGCAGTGGTGTGTAGAATTATGAGTGTTTGTTCGTTTGTTTGTTTTACATTTCACTATGTTGGAATGTCAGGAAAACCCGAGAAGCAAGCGGCTTCTGTTCAATATCAATTTATTCTCTCAAAACCAAAGTAGTTATCTCGTGTAATAATCGTTTGAGAAACCTGTAAAATTCATTCGAAAATCATCTCATTTTAAGCATGGCTCTCGATAGGACTAGATGTCAATTTCTTTCTTTTTTTTTTTTTTTTTTTTTTTGGGGGGGGGGGGGGGGTTGAATCCAGTATAAACGATATCTCTTTCAAAATGTGAAGTTAAAAAATATTTCAAAAAAATTCTTGGTAACAACAATAAAATAGATGCTGCTGGGTAGTGAAAATTTGTTTTTTTTTTTTTTTGTTTTGTTTTTTTTTTTTTCTAAATATAATTAGACAGAAAATTTGTGAAATGTAGTGAGTTACCGTATATGCTGTACAACAATTTAAGGACATTAAGTTGATACACTGCATGTTAAGCAATATTCGATAAAAATTTTTTAAACAAAAAATCAGAAGGGCTTCTGCTCGCATGTGGTAACAAAACTTCTTCTTTTTTTAATTGAAATGATACACATTTTTCCAGTCACAGCAAGGAAAATTTTTGAATAATTAATTTTAAGTAATCAGGTTGATAAATTATAAACAAATGGATGAAATATAATTCACATGCATTTAAATTGAAAGGAACACAACAGATCCAGGATGACCAGTGGTTGGTAGTGTGTGTGTAGGGGGGGGGGGGTTAAAAGTTAAATGACAGAAACATACATTACTTGTAGTTTACATGAGTTTAATAGCATACGAGGGTTGTCGTATTTTTAAAATCTTCCTATATTTTGGGTGTGCAGGGGGGGGGGGGTGCCTTCCCACCACCAACCCCATAACCTCCAAATACGTCATGTGGTTAGGTTTGAAATAATATTGAAATAATTCCTCAATTTATTTTTGCATCTTGAACTCTCTCCTTACGTACATGTATATGAGCAGAGTCATTTTCAAAACAAACAGCGATCATGAGCTCCACATACCTGGAACTGGAAACTTAACTGCTATCAAATCTAGTTAATCATGAGAAAAATTGCGTCCTAGAATAACGATTTTGTTTGATTTTGTAAAATTAAATGGTTTTAGAAGAACATGTATACACTGGGTATTAATAGATATCAGATATTTTATTGTCATTTCAACAAATTTTATCCGAACTTTGAATGAAATCAATATGTCATTTTTTAAAATTAATATCATATAGATTTTTCAAAAAAATAAATCATAAATAATTATATATATGTTGTCGTTATGAATCAATGACATGCATATTAATTAATAGAATTTTTTCGGCGGGGGGGGGGGGGTAAAAATTAATTGAAAGTTTTATATATCCAGTCAGTTAAATGCGACTGGTTCATAATATTCCTTGACTGGCTGAGTTTTTAAATGACAATTTTCTTACAATGTGGCACACATTTAGGTACATGTAATTATTGTTATGTGATGGTGTGTGTAGAATCCCCCCCCCCCCCATTTCTCGCGGCTTCTTTATCGTATGAAATTCTAATGTTATTGTTTTCAAATGTTATTGTATATGAAGTTTTACAATATAAAAATTCCATTCTGGCCCCATGCCAGAGACTTGGATATGCTTACCCTTGTAAAGCTTTACAGATACACTGTAAAGTAGTTAGGTCCCGGTAATATAAAATGACCCTGGCCCTCTTCCTCGGTCTCCTGCACTGCCACAAAAATAAAAACTTGCAAACATATTCTTAGTCTTTTGTGCCGTATATTTTTAGCATTTGATTTAATTTGTACAATGCATGTTTAAATACAATTTGATCTTAACAAGATTTATTTCAATAAATCCAAATAACAAAATCAGCCCGTTAACATAATTCAACGGCAAGTTAGGCAATATCATACTAAACCGATAACTGAGATTATTATTTCAATAAGAAAACGAGTTTTAGATTGATAATAGAACTGTAATGACATACAATGCTGAGATTCTATGCATGACAAGGATTACATATATTTGACTTTTAAGTGACTAAAAACTACAGATAAAGCTAAAACCTTTGAACTTTTTTATGCACAACACGATTACCAAAATGTTATATTTTCGAGTTACTGAAAATAAATAGACAGCAAAAGAAAAAAAAGAGATAGAGATTTCTTTTCATAATACGATATTGTTCTGTTTCACATTTCACATTGTATTAATAAACTGGATTTAATGTAACATCTCTCACTCTCTCTCTCTCTCTCTCACATCAGGTATACATACATGTAAACTTTTTTTAAGCTAGAACAATTAGAAGAATTTTATTTCATTCGGTAGTTTTTGTTTGTTTTCAAGTACTTACATCGGAAGTGGCAACAACAAAAATAAGACGAAACACTTTTTTTTTAATATAATTTTATTTTATTTAAATTTATGATCATTATTACTGAGAAAAAAAAAAAATTAAAATTCAATTTTTTTTTAAAAATAATTTCATGTTGAAATAAATAGATGCACATGTAACAGATTTAAAAAAAAATAAATGAAAGTCTGGTTCAATGTAGCATCTATTTCTTATTCTATATTTTTTTCTCTTTCACTTTGACAGCAGCTAGTTCCATGAGCTTTCAAAAATACTTTTAATGAAAATATAAATATAATACTTACAATTAAAACGTTTTTTAACTGATGATAAGTAAGATTTTTAGAAATATTTTTTATACTACGGGAGCAAATTTGAATGATGAATGGTGTTAAAAAAAAAGTCCCTCTCTGGTACCTCTCTAGTATCTCGCTTGTCAGAGTTACCTCTCTTGTTTTTATTTATATAGTTCTTAAAAATAATATCACGTCTGTCATTCGTTCGTACTTTTGCTAGATTTGTGAAAACTTACAAGAATACTTTTCTTTTCTGTTGGAAGAAGTGTGATCAGTTTCAAGTTTTTGGCAATTAAAGCATTTTACAACAAAAATTTATACACGATGTACCAATGCTTCAATGTTTACATGATGTTGAGAATGGTGGAGCGGATCTTATACAGAAAAACGATTTCTTCTGCAATATTTTGATAATATACCCATGTCTATTAAATAACTTCAATTTGTCTATATATCAAAATCGCATTCGTTCATCCATATTCAATTATCCAGAAAATCACCTTGTCTGAAGCTTCTATACATGTGCATAGGAAATGCATATAGCCCAAATCAGAGACGTATAAAGCTACAATAACATGTAGTAAAGAAACGGGTCTCGAATAAAATTCTAAATATTTCAATTAATATCAGTGGACTAGAAGATCAAGACGTGAATTAAAGATATAAATGAAAATAAATAATTATTTCAATGTTGAGAACAACGACAAAAGTGAGCTAGACGTGTCAAAATGTAAAACACGTGGATAAAAAAAATCTGCGTCGACGCTCACCGTCTGCAACGTCATATCTTTATGACGTTATTTCTCTGTTTTAGCAAAATTGCCATAAGGCCCTTTTGTCATGGGCGCAATCATATATGTTGCTCTATCATCACTGAAAATCTCACGTTCCTGTGTTAAGTGCTTTTCTTGAAAATGCCCGGACAAACTAACCCTCGAAAATCACCAAATCTCGAAAATCTCCGGACCGAAAGTGACGTCATCAAAATAAAAAATATATATCTAGATTTTTTAATTCTCTATCAGACCTGAAAGTTTCATGAAAATCGGGCGAGCCGTTTTCGAGAACTCGCGTGCACAAAATCGGTAGGAAAAAAACCCCAATAAAAATAGTGGAAAAGAAACCTAAGAATAACAGTAAGGTCTTCCGCTGAAGTCGGAAGACCTTAATAATAATAATAATAGGGAAAAAGAAACCGAACGAAAACAATTATACATTAATAATAAAGGTAAAAAAGAAACCTAAGAATAATAGAAGGGTCTTCCGCTGAAGACGGAAGACCCTAAAAAACATAATTGAAAAATCAATCGTTTTTTCTCGCAAATTTACATGGACGGCATGCATATTAAAAAAAAGTACAGATTTACATGTTTTAAATTTCTTTTTAAAATACATCCACTTTTGGCAGTGCTGTATTTATTAAGAAAATTATAGCATTTGTCCACAAACTTTATGGAAAACCCTCGTAAATTAAAAATTGCATAATCGATATTTTGCAAATAATTAGAAAAACAGCATATTGCATAATTAAAAAAAAACTCTTTGATAACAAGTATGTTTATCATTCTTTTTTTTTAATCTTGATCCCTTATGTAACGCACTAAGCTACGCTTAACAACTTCAATCTATTCAAACATAATGTTACATGGATGTATCACGTAATATAATGTATTAATAATATATCAAGAGAGAATATTACGCAAGAACACTGTGTCGTTTTTCTTCCAATAACCAAAAAATGCGCTTAAATACCTTAGAGTTGTTTTTACAACTATTCATAAGCGTACTGAAATGAAATTTAAACAATAATTGAAATGTGATTATTACGTTAGAAATACGTTAGAACCGTTTCCATGACTTTTCATTTTTACACCGTACTGTATTTAAACGTTATCATTTAGAAGAAAAAAATACCTAACGACTCTAGAACATCCGTATTAATGCGTATGATTATGAAAAGTTTATATGGAATATATAGTGAAATGAAAATATATTACACTTTTTACGCTGTTGATGTAAAAAGATTTTTTTTTCTTTTTAAAACCCAAATTCTCGAGAGGGACGTTAAACAACATACAAAACAAACAAACGTTACGGTTGTCCTCCAGGAAAATACCCTTGGCTATATATGAACCCGGAATTTTATATACGTTTTATTACGTTTATGTAACTTTACGGCCGTGCGGCTCTAGAAGTGCCTGGACGCTGGAAGGATATAGGAAACATTGTACTGTTAATAATAAAAATATAGATCTCCAAAAAGATCGATTTTTTTTTGTTAAAAAAAAATGTTAAATGCTATGAGTGCTAGAAAAGTAAAAAATTACACTTATGTTAATCAGAAATTTAATATGAAAAGTATATTTGGATATAAAATAGACAAACCTGTATGATGAAATATCTGTCTCTGATGGAAACTCCCTTCCCGCGTGACTTACGATTTGTAATTAATCAAATTATACATTTCCAGTTGAAAGACCAGTCAATTTCCTTATCATGGTAAAGATTTGTAAATAAGGTTTAGGTCCTATTAATATCACACTTAAATTATCATGCTCAAAATGTATCGTATAAATTACAACATACCTACATGGGATAACTTAATAGGCAAAAAGCCTGAAATGTCGTGAGGCAATCATTTGTATTCTTTTATTATGTATTGTATAAATATGAACTATTTAGACATCGCTGATGTATCGTTTTGCTGTAATGTACCAAGTCGTTTTACAACCCCCCCCCCCTCCCCCCACACACATGTGAAGCGCGCCAAACGGGTACAGGGGTTAAAGACTGTTAAAGTGGGAATTTCTTTATTTTCGTTATTTCATTGACATTTTACCAAAAATACTAGTTATCATATAACACTGGTGACAAATAAAATGAGAATATATTGATATCTGAAGTTTTAAGCCAAGTACTTTTTACAGCACAAATAGGGACCTCATTAAAATTCACACACAAGTTCTTGAAATATTGTATCTAAACGAGGACTTTAAAAAAAAATATATAAAATAATCTCTTCTGTGCTTTTTATTCACTAAATACAACTGTCCTCACCAGTGATAAGGATCGCTGTCTCTATAGGCACTTGAATGTTTTATAATTTAAAGTGTATACATATCTTACACAAGAGTGGAACGTTTATCAATCGATGACATGTGCGTTTGAATCATCACTACACAATTCAGGGGAATTTGTGTGTATAAATTATTAAAATACAATAAAGGATATCTGTGTATAAATCATTACATTTGTACATTTGCAAAACTGTAGGGACATTTATGTATTCAATATTATAATAAACTAGAGGTCATATGGATAAAGAATATTAATAAGCCATAGGGACATTAGTAGGTGAAATATAGAGATAACGAACAGTAATCAAGCTCAAAAGTCTAGTGAATCAATACAAATCGTAAACGGAGCAAGCACAGACCTCTAAAAGCATCAGAGATGGGATCAGGTGCCAGGGAGGAGTAATCATCCCCTGTCGACCGGTCACACCCGTCGCGTGCTCCATGCCGTAATCGGACAAAGGGGAAAATCCGTACATAATTTAGTGTATAAATAATAGCCTAACGATTAGTATGAAAATCTTCGGGCAGCATGCGACTTAATGATAGATTGTATTTGCTGACAAAATCATTGTATCGACAATAGAATTTGTGGAATGTTGACTTCAAACGAGACTGTTGATATCCTTGTTTCAACAACTTGTTTGTCAATAGCTTGCCTCTTAGAAATTGCTCTTACGTGGAGCATGCTCTTGTGTAACAAAGAACTGGGAGACATAAACTACATATGAATGTGATAAAGATATACTGCTACATAAATAAGGAAAGTTCACAATAGAAAAACTAAAGTCATCACATTTATCATAAAGAATTGTTGTTGGTTACCATTAACGTCCTAACACTTACAATAACATATGTAACATATCACATGATTAATAACCAGCATTCATATTATAAGATAAAAGCAAATGTATATAATTTTTGGAATAAATGTAAATGCTTTTTAATGCAACCGATTCAAAAGTTAATTTTATTTTCTTATTCTAAAAAAAAAAAAAATCAGTATTAAATTAAATCAAACTGACAAATGACTAGATTGTTTGTTTGAAAATAATAATAAACGCCCGAGCAAAGATCGATCGAAATCATATCGACTCCTCGTTGTCATGGATACGTAGCGTACACCACTATGCTATCATAGTTACCTACTCTTACTGGCTTTGAAACGACAATGAAACATAACATTTAAACAATGATATATATATATATATATATATATATATATATATATATATATATATATATATATATATATATATATATATATATATATATATATATATATATATATATATATATATATATTAAATTAAGTTTTAATAATCTGAGCCTTCTCTCCATTTCTTTCAAATTTGTTATCGTTTCTTTGAGTTAAACTGCACACAAATAACGTTTTAAAATCGTGGAGCGAGGACCCAAAGAATACAATTTTTTGGATAAATGTGAATAAAAATGTAGAAAGAACTGGGTACGTTAAGTATAACAGAGCGGCCCTGTCTCCAAATTTGATTTCAGTTTTTTACAAACATGCCTACGATGTGTCCTTTTCAAAATCATTTTATTTTTTTAATTATCACAAACCGTTTTTCTGTCAGAGGTCTCGAAAAATGGGGAGTTTTCTTTAGAAATTACAAATTTTGACGTGATAACGTCATCACGGCGTTACTGATTTTAACGTTACGTTAAAAGAAATCTGTAAATTCTCTGAACCGGAAACTATTTACTTTAACCTGCCTTATGTTCCAGAAAACAATTTTGAACTTTTATTTCAATTCATCGTAATGTATCTTTGATAGTTGGAAGGAGTAAAATAATTTAAAGAAAATATAATTTTATTACAAACGATTTCATCAGACAAGTAATGAAGCTTGATTCATCCATATAGACGAGACAAGGTAGTACTTCTTTTAAAATTGTGCTCGTATCAAATTTATCATTTTTTTTTAAATGTAAAATTGTCCTAATGATTTCGTCAATCATTTTCCGCATTGTCTATGAAGTTACATTAAATTTTTTAAAGATACATGAATCAGTATTAAAAATAAAATTGGAACGTCGCATATAAATTTGTCAAAATTGGATTTTTGGCAATGAAAAAGCCATCAACATCACTCCCCTTTTCCATTCCAACACACGGTAGCACTATTAATTTCTTCTTCTTTTTTTGGTTTTGTTTTGTTTTGTTTTGTTTTTTTTTTTTTTTTTTTGTTTGATTGTTTGTTTGTTTTTTTTTTTGTTTTTTTTTTTTTGATAAACGTATAAATTACTCACTATTACGGGGTTACGAGGTGTCTTAAACTGCGTTAAAATTTTTTTCTCTGATGTTAGGATTTCTTTTATAGATCGTTATTTATTCATTCCAGTGGATCCGCTTTACTGCTGGTTCATGTAAAATACCCTAACCAGGAACAATCCCCAATATACTTACACACAATCACTTTCTATGTTAAAACCACAAGAGAAGACCGGTTATAAGAGTCCTGATTGATGAGGCCATTCCAAGTTTTTTCTTTGTTTAGCGTCCATCCTAACCTATCTTCCTATCCGAGAAAACACACAAACCAAAAGGGGAAAAAAGCAGCATTTTCAGAACAGTTATAGAATTTTTTTTATCATTTGAGACCTCTCCTCGCCATAAAACTTAGTTAATTTACTAGTTTATTGAAATAAAAAAAAATTAATACACCACTTAAAAAAGAAAGATGTCAATCCGAAAAGAGGAAAATGCATTTCAGAGATTCGTACTTGTTGATTTTAATTTGAGTTAACTTTGTGTTTGCGTTTCAAAGCTTTGTATTTATCAATTTTAATTTGTGTTTGTTTTTAATTTCATAACCTCAAAACCAATTTTTCCGCGTACACTGCACATAAAAAAAATTGGAATGGCCTTATCATAACTTGCCTTATAGACTTTGAAAAAATTTGCTTCAAATAAAAATCGTAAATCTCCGAAGGCTTAGAAAAGGGTGTGCGATTTGTTAAAGATCAATTTGTCGATGAACAAAATACTTTATATAGCCAATGCTAATAATTTAATTTTAGAGACAAACACATTACTTTGCATGTACATACTCATTACTTGATTCACAAAATCAAAAATTATATGCCTAAATCTGCGTAGTGAATTCGACAGGAAATGCACACGAATTCTCGGGAAGGGATTCAGAAGCCTGTAGTACACTCTAACGGGCATAATTCCCTAAAACTAAAAGCAATAAGAATAAGGATATAATATTATATGTATGATTTGCATAAAGAGTTTATCCGCGTCAGCTATGAAAATATGCGCATGTCGTCTTTAAAGCAATGCAGCATGAAACGGCAGACACTTGCATTGATATCGATCAGTAAAAGATCGATCAACGATCACAGTCCAGTGGGGAGCCAAAGGAAATTGGAAGGGGATGTATTTAGTTTTAAATCAGTTTCTTGATATAATTTTTTTTATTGGTACTCGTTACAGTACATGTATAATTTGATTATCAGTAAGCCCCCCTTCTATTTACATGAGAAAATACAAATAATTGAAAGGCAGAATAACAGAACAATCACATAAAAGAATCAAAATTCATTTTCACGTCCCTTTTAGTAAGCTACATAGAGATTTTATTTCTAGTTCAGTTATCAAATTATACGAAATCTTATGTTATTTTGTTACTTGTGGGAACAATACGCAAAACACGTCACAGTGTTTCTTTAGAGAGTTATCCTTGCCATTCCCGGATTATATCACTAGCTTGATTATGTTTCTTTTTCATGTAAGTGTCTGATAAAAAAATCTTTAAAAATATACCTAACAAACTGCTGACATGAATTGCAAGACGATACATTACGTCATCTACTAAGACAAAAACTGCATTAAAATAGATAAAGATTTTCTTTAGAACTCCTCCCTATGTTTACATGTTACACAGCCGTAGGTAAGATACATGTATTTGATAAATTATTATTTCGGTGACAATGATAATTTTATCACTTCCTTTGGATACATTAACTCTCTGGGCATTTCCTTGTGCATTTGTCCTTGTAGTAACGATAAAATACTTTCAATTTGTTTTTTTTTTTCTGGAACGGATTATCATCACAGACGGACGTTGAATCTTTAAAATTTTGCGATAATGTGCACCGCCGTTTTCACAGAGGTGATATTGGACAGGACGCTCCTCCAGCCCCAATGAACATCTATTGGAATACTAAACATATTTCCTATGAAATATATTACGTACTATTATTTCATGGATAGTCTGGATAAAATCCTTTTAAAAATACTCGCTTACTTCAAGATTAACAATAGTGTACATGTAGTTAATATGTACATTCGTTTTTGATGAAGATAAATATCTATAGAGTAATCTTCTTTTTTTTTTTTTTCATTTCAAGACTTGGAATGCCTTAAAATGTATTAGAGAAACAATTTCTGAAAGAAAAAAATAACGAGTTAAACCATCGATTATGGAGCGGAAAGGGGGTGTCTTGTCAACAAGTAATGCAAGATCGTGTTTGTATTTCTTACAGAACGGCATGGGAACAGATATAATCTTTATTTATAGACAATGAAAAGGATTGATTGTATCATGTTTCACTTAAATTTTCATAGAAAATACCGAAAGCGAACACCACTGTATACGTTTTTTAAGCCTTATAAACTTGGTCAACATAATTATCTAAAATTCCTTGTAAATTATAAATTAAACCCAATTTTACTTGAAAACACTGATGTCAATATTCCGATCAGCATGATAAATGTATATATAATTAATAAGTGTAAATACATGTACGAACTTTTCTATTCCGAGCTGCATGCTGACCTTCAATAAGTAAATGTAGGCCGGCAGTGGCAGATTTAGAAGTATTTTGTCATATATAAAACACTTCTGATTATGCGATAAAACACTAGAATCCTTTCTGACATAATCAATTTTGTCAAATAAAAATCTACAACAATACAGTGACAAGGATAACAAGTTTTGAAAAGAAATGTTCAAATGGTGACTGCTATACATGTAAGCCAAGCTTCCAATCCCCCCCCCCCCCAAAAAAAAAACCGTTAGCTATTGTCTTTTGACATTCATGAATCCCAGTCATATATAAATTGAAAACGAATAAAACATACTTAAAAAAGCTGATGATTTTCAATAAAAATGTTAAAAATAATCTTTTCTTAAGTCAAATAAAGTCAATGTCCACTATGAAAGAGACGCGCGATTTAATTGGAGGTACATTGTACATATAGGATTAAATGTAAATTGATTGTCTGAACCATCCCAACCTATGTCGTTAAATTACTTTTTCACGCTGAAATATTGATTGAATATTTATCATAGTTGCGAAGACTGAAGAAATTGTTTCAAGTACATATTTTGAACATGATTGCTCTTTGTGACGTCATTTTTTCAATGCATTGCGTCACTAATTTACATGTAATCTCCCATAGTAAATTTCACTGAGAAAGTTCATATAGTTTCATTTGCATAAATAATTGTATTAAATTATTTTTTTTTTAAATGCAGAATTGAATTTAAAAGACAATAAAAAAAATAATGAAGCCTTCAGATATAGAATTAAACAATTAATTTCTTTAAAAATATAGATTTTATTGTGGAGAAAAGGTGACGTCTGTCCAAAAATGCAGCATTTTTTACTTCAAATTTTTGTTAAAACGGATGTGGCCGCACTTTTGTAAGGTTATTTTTTCTCTTTAATATTAAAAATCGTAGTGTATTTGTTCTTTCTGCAAAGTTTCGCATACATACTCGGATGCGACCATATAGAAATATAGACTTGAAGAGGAGGAAAACGTCCAAAATAGGGGAATTCCGGAATATTAGACCGGTTTTGAACGTTATATAAATGAAAGGGCACGTGAGTTGAGAAAAATTTATTCCTATTTCACACACAGGGAAACCTTAAGAGTTAATGGATACAATTGATAGAATGTAATCGTGCGTTTAATTTTTGCCGATTTTACAGGGTCGTAAATCGGTCTTAACGTACCCAGCTCTTTGTACTAAATAGCTAATCTATTTAGCCGTATTTCAATTCATATTTCAGCAAATCAAAACACAAAATCGGAAAAATATGTTCCTTTCGTATATCAGAAGAGTAATATCCTTTTGACGGCAGTAACGTAATAAATCGTACAAAAAGACCGGTTAAAATAGCCAGGGGTGATATAATATAAAACGGATATAAATCCAGGTTCATCTGGCCAAGAGTGTTTTACCGTAGAACGGCTAGAGGTTTTGCTCAAAATCTTACTATTCAATAACGTCTTAAGAATTATAAAAACATAATTGAAAAATCAATTGATTTACATGGAGGCCATAAACATGGTTTAATTTTCTTATAAAATAGATTTAAAAATTGCATAATCGATATTTTACAAATATTTTGAAAAACTGCACATTACATAATCCACGAAATCTTTATGATAACAAGCATGTTTTCTTTTTTATCTCGATCTCTTATGTAACACACTTAGCTTCACTAAGCAAGTTCAGTCTTTTCAGACATAATGTTTCATATTGTATTATGTAGCGATATATTAAGAGAAAATATTATGCAAGAATTCTGTGAAGTTTTTCTTCCAATAACCAAAAAAATTGCGTTTAAATACGTTACAAATGTTTTTACAACTTTTCATAAGCGTGCTTAAACGTAGTTTAAGCAAATGTTGACATGTGATTAATACGTAAGAATACATTAGAGCCGTTTTCATGACTTTACATATCTACACCTAGTGTACTGAAAGTTTAGAGTAATCATTTAGAAAAAAATCTATCGACTCTAGAGCAGCATATTAGTATGAAAAGTTTATATGGAATATATACTGAAGTGAAAATATATAACTCGTTTTTAGGCTGTTGATACAAAAAGAAGTTTTTTTAATGTCCGATTAATTGCAGTTGCGGTTGTCCTCCAGGAAAACACCCGTGGTTATTTGAAGCAGGAATTTTATATATGTTTTATTACGTTAGTACGACCATGTTTCTCTAGAAGTTCCTGGACGGCAAAAGAATACAGGAAACATTTTACTGTTAAAAATGGGGGAAAAAATAAATCTCCCAAAAAGGAGTGTTTTTAAATTAAAAATGTGAAATGCTATGAATGCTAGACAAGTCAAAAATTACATTTTTTTTAATCGAAAATTTTATATGAAAAGTGAATTTGTGAAATGTGAAATGACAAACCTGTATTATAAAATATCTGTTTGATGGAAATTCCCTCCCGATTTGAGAAAAGGCATTGATAAATTTCCGCTTGAGAAACACTCAATTCCTTATCATGGAAAAAGATTTGTAAATGAGGCTTAGGTCCTAATCACGTCACACTTTGGTGTATTATCATACTCAAAATGTATCGTACAAATTAAAACGAAATTACATCGGATAATCTTGGGCAAAATGCCTGAAATTGCGTCAGGCATTCAAAATCATTTGTATTCTTTCATCAAATGCAGTGCAAAGATGAACTGATGAGGAATTGTTGATGGATCGTCTTGCTAAAAACCAAGTCGTTGAACACACAATTTTTTCAAGACTTGTTCATAAAAGTGTAGCTTTTTCGAGTTGTCTAAATCAATTCCTTTTATGTAATATTTAGGTAGTTTAAAATCCAATGTCAGCAAAATATCTATATGGTAATCCTTGCATATTTATAATTTCAGAATTTCCTCCTCTTTGTAATAAAACACAGTAACATTTTAAAAATGTTTATTAAAATCTAAAGTAAAATTAAATATAATCCATAGATATTAAAACAAAGTAAAAGGAAACTGTAAATGAATGAAAGGCACTTTAAGAATTCACAAAACAACAATTTCTAAATAAATTCTCCAAAACAAATATCCCATAACACATTCCTTAAAGATAATTTCTAAATATAAATCCACTAATTATTAAATTACCCCCTGTATATACTCTGTTGTTTCCTCTTACTCCCCCTAACTCCTCCTGCTCTACTTAGCTAAGGTCTAGACGTAATTAATCACTATCATCTCCACCTCCCATTCATTACGATCAGTTTACTTTCTCCTCTTACCCTAATTGCTGATAGATCCCCATGATCTTTCCATAGTCTGGGTCAAACCATCAAATAAATCTCCCTTGGTGACTAGTATAGTAAGATAAGGCTACAGAGTAAGTAAGTATAAAATTAAAATAAAATAAAAATAATATTTCTACGCTACAAAAGTCTCAATATGTGGCGTGACAATAAGTTTCTATAATTGCATCTATTAAAATATCATATCATTCAATGCCTGTAATTAGTCGGCTATTGTCACGTGATTCTGTTATAAAACACTTACAATACAGACACTTCCTAAAATACATATCTACACACATTACTGTACTAAAAAAATTAAAAACCCTACTTTACTTACAAATCGATTGATCACACCCATGATACATGTACCAAAGACCCGATCTTCTAAAAAATTGACTGACCTAACCAACCTAAAATCCTTCAAAAAATAATATTTAAAGATTATAGAAAAGATTTGATACTTTGTTTGAGTTATAATGTGTAATTCTGTTGAATAAATGTTTAAGCAAACATTTTTGCTAAAATTATTGTCATTTATCAATTCCTTTAATGAATATTAAATGACATGACTAAATACAAAATGCCCTGACCAAATGAAAATCATTAAATAAAAGATATTAAAAAAAATAGTAAAACAGATAGTTAAAACACCGATTCTGTACTCTGCGATACTTGATATTTGATGAAATTTATAACATATTCTTCTTTATAATGATTGATACTTTAGATGAAATGCTTTAAGAAGAATGTTAACAAATATTTAGAAAATTATCTTTCCATTTGATGATAATTTAATGGTCTAACCAGTCACCGATCTGAAAATTATATGATTTTTTTTTCTTAAAGCTTTAGATTCTTATTTTTATTTTAATTATTTTATTTTTTTTTTTTTTGTTTAAGCATACTTACTAATATACTTTTGTTTTTATCAACTGAAATGAAATTACACTGTATGCTTTATATCCAAGTACATGTATATAGAATCAATTGAGTTGATCTTACAGAGATCTGTTTAATGCGAACCTGACCATTCATATTTGAATGTATTATTAAGCATTTATAAGGTGTTTTTAAAAAGGGATTCTATTGTTTTTCATTGACTTTTCAAAGGCCTTTGACTGTGTTCAGAATAACATATTATTGTATACTTTTGTATACAAAACCTTATAGTTCTGTTCAAGGGATAACGGGTCTCAATTAAACACATATAAATATAATTTTCCCATGCTCTATTCGAGCTTACCATTTATACTTGGAAATCAACTTAGAATGACTATTGTTTATTTACTGGGTTACTTGTCCCGGGTTCTTTTTTTAACACAGCGATGAAACAAGTAGAGGTTCTTTCTTATAGGATAGTGTAGAGCAGGCTTTGCACCTTGTACCATGTTGCAATTAAGCTCTAGGATTACTTTGTGTCTCACCCTTATTAAGGATTACTGTACCTCGTATCTCCAAAAACTCCGGTTAACTTTTCACCAGTGTGATGACTTCAATCCTAATCTTTCTAACTCCTCTCACTATTACCTTTCTGATATTTACCTTTCCTACTTTTTAAACTTCTGTCAATCTCAATCATTTTTACTTCAAAAGGATTGATGCTGCCTCTGCAGCCTTTTGTATGGAAAACTGCTTTACCATCCAAACAGGGGTAAACATGCTCCCAGACTATAGCATAAGTCCTAATCACATATGTGGAAGGTATAGGCCCGAAGAATTATTCAAGACTCATTATATCCACACTTTCTAAAGAAAGTTCGGGTATATTATTGTTACCCTGGTCCGGCCGTACGTCTGTCACACTTCATTTTCTCCCCTCGGGGTCAAATGGTGGTCGATTATTTTTTTTAAATAAAACCCCTGGTTTTCACCAGTGCTATGATTTTTTTTTCTAAATAAAACCCCTGGTTCCTTGAGTTTTCTTACATATAAAGTAGAAGCCAAATCATATTTTAGAAGATGAATTGTGTGTACTGTAGATGTGCAATAAGGTTTCGAAATATTCATTTTCACCCTAAGGGTCAAATGAGGGTCGTAAAAACGACGTTTTTTCCTTCATAAAAAGAAACCCGGTTCCAAAACTCCCGCTGAAATTTTACACAATAGCCAAATTATATCTTGAAAGATGATTGCCGAGGTCCTATAGATGTGCAATAAGATTTCGAAATTTTCATTTACACCCTACGGGTCAAATGGTGGTCGAGAAATGAAGTTTTTTCTACAAAAAATCCTAGTTCCCTATATATATCTACCCTAACCTTGGTAATTGGTTTTGAATGGTTGAAACAAGTGTTTTACATTACACGTGTATATTTTCTGTGTCAAAATCTTCCCTTGGGCACCAATATTTTTTATCCTTTGACCTTGGAGATTGATCTACTTTTGAAAAGCTTTAATCATGAACTGCCATACGGGAACATCAGTGTTTCACAAACACATCTTTTTTATATATACTTGTACATTTTTTTTTACAGAAGTCTTCTTTCAAAAATTATCTTTCAAACAGAATTTACATCATCATTTTAATGAGTGCACTAATAATGGATCATACTCTGTTATATATATAATATAGGGAGATTATTTTCGAGAAACTTATGACTCTCTCACTTGAAACTTATTTTGCTAGCACTTGTTTTTTTGTAACTGAATTTTGTTTGTCAATGCTATATCTGTTTCCTGCGTAACTGTGCTTTAACAAGATCAGCAACTGTGAAGCGCCAAGCTAAATGTTGCCATGACCTTAATAACCTTTAAAGCCCGAGGAAATAAGCACCGCCTTCAAATTTACCTGGTCTATATACCCCCGTCAATCAAGTGAATTAAGGTCCATCATTGCGTGTTTGTAATTGATTGACATTTAATTATTAGTCCCTGTGTATAACTTGTTAATCTTGTTTGACCCTCGTGGCGACCGTTAAATTATCTTACGGTCTTCTAATGTTTACTGCATATTTACCAGCGTGATAAAGAACCCGTATCGATATCAAAAGATTTTAGCTTGATTACTCAAGAAAATTTTATCTTATATTGATTCAGTAAGTAAAGCATGCTTGTGTATAATAACATTTTTTCTAATAAGTAAATTTCGATTCCATGTACAATATAATTACGTAGGTGACTGAAATCTTATTTTCACCCGTAGGAGATTTTTTTAGATATGGCGAAAAATAACGATGAAATTAGACAGAAAAGCTGCTTACACGACTCTATTTGTGTGTAACGGATCGGAGATTTCGAAGATAAAAAAAAAAAATACCTGAAACAGATACTTGAATAAATCATTGTCAGTATTTTTTCCCTACCCAGCATTTCTCGATGCGTGGGCTGCTACCGCCGTAGCGGAGTGTTACAAATACTTTTAGATAGAAATACTTATGTTAATAACAAATATGGATTTTGTTTAAAATTGTTATAATTATTTAAAATTTGTCGATATTATTTTAAACTATATCTTTCTAAAATGTTATAATACCTATACCATTTGCCGACCAAAGAAAATTTGTATACGTATATATTAATGAAATTTAAAACGATATAGTTACTTGATGTTAAACTGCCCATTGTTAAAGCTTCTCTTCAAAGAAAATGAAAAACAGACGATATTTTTTTCGGTGGTGCGGATCTCGCTCTATTTACAGTATAGACCTTATTTTATCACGCAAGGTTAGTTGGTGGGAAAGTGTGTAATACTAAAATGGGAAACTATCTTTACATGCTAAAATTTATAAAAATCTATGCATGGAAAAGTCACAGTTTATAGTTAGAATGACATACGCTGTAGAAAAAGTCGGAAGTGCGAAAGTCCTCGTGCGTTATCGGGGTATTCACATTACGCATTACTGAACATGCTTATAACATTTTAAAAGGTCAGTCTGTAAATAAACATGTTTCAAAAAGATTAAAATCAGTAATTAGTTTTTAGGATTATTTCTTTTTAAAAGAAAACGCATTTGTGATTTAGTGACGCCCGTGATAGAAAACCACACGGAAATGGCGGGGCCATGCAATCGATAGTGATGAAATTGGTAGGCGTGAATTACACTCAATATGAAAATGAAATACCTTGAGCGTATATTCAAAAGGATTTACACTGAGAAAAATTACATGCATTCTTTGTTTAAATTTCTAATCATATTTCCGGTACTTTCTAAAACTAATAAAATCCCGAGAGGTAGTTGACAGTTCAAGTGAAACAGTAGCGTTAAGTCCTTTTTAATACTATAAGTTTTTTATCGTTAAACTACTAATATAGTTTAATCAACAAAGTAAACATTGAAGTATTAATTATGATACCGAATATTCGAATGCTAAATTTCCATTTGAATATTCGCCATTTACTATTTATTCACGAATATTCGAACATTAGTTTCAGCTCTAGAAGTAACTTTAAATATGGCTGTGATCGAGGTTCTTTACAATAATAAGAAATTTTTTTTAAAAATTGAAGGAAACAGGTGAGGATGACATTTAAAGATTTACATCAAGTCAATAAATTTTTACAATAAACTCAACTCGATATAAAGTACAATTCAAATATTTTCAAAGAAATCGATAAGCCTTGGGATTTCCCTTTGATATTCATTATGAATATAAAATTATTACTTTAATATCTTCTATCGATGTAGAGATCTACTAATTTTATATCCCGATGAAATGTATGCCAGACAAACTGTACAGGTAAAATCCATGGACTTCCTATGTATACTGTGTATAGGGATTAGTGCTCTGCACGGTCTGTACGACCGTCAATGCTTCGGGGTAACATGCATGTAAAGCGAAGTCCCTCCTCTTACCTGAGAAAACCATCTAAAAAATATCGGCTTTTATTGCTTTATCGGCAAATATTGCTTCAAAGGAAATGAGATAAATAAAGAAAAAATTAATTAAAAAAATTAAACAATAAGAACACAAGCATTAGACCTGTACTTCAAACGTCAGTTGAGGTTCGTAATCTTAATGGGATGCAATCCATTTTAAGGATGATCGCAATTATATGACAAGAAGAGTATAAATTTTACCAACATACCCACATTTTACTTTTAATTCTACAGATTCTGCATATGCAAAAGATTCCTCTTTTTATTTTACGATTAAGACGAAAAAAAAAACCTTGCGATAGTATATCCTTGTAAAACTAGTGTTTACCTAAAGCAGACTGAGGAACACCCCCCCCCCCCCTCCCCCCAAAGAAAAAAAAAAACTAAAACAAACTCTATATAGTACTGTGACAAACCTAGAAAAAGACTCTTATTTTTCGAGTTTAATGCACCGACATAACCTACGGCTGAAAGATATATTTTATGAAAGAGACATCCCTTCTCATACATTTTCGACCGGTCGTAGAGTTTTCTAGAGTCAACCTTTTTTTTTAAAATTGCGAATAAAAGTGAAGGGGGGGGGGGTGTTAGTATATTTTGTCTGCCGATATTATTCATCACAAGTTAACATTTAAAATACATGAAAAAGTAAACCTTTGTACGTGATAGGATACGTATAGCTATCTAAGTTAATATTATCAAATTAGTTATGAATATTATTGTTTGTTTTGTTTGTTTTTAAGAGATTGCGTGTTTCAACAAAATACATTCCACGTAGTTACATAATGTAATAAATTACGAACATTTACCTAAATATTTTAAAGATAATTATGCAAACGATGTTTTACGATCAAATTAGACCTAAGGAAATCTTCACACTAAGTTTTTTATCCTCCTTGATCTAAAATTTTAAACGTTTTATGTTACCAGAAACGAATTATAGAATCCCAGCACCACCTGTGATAATGGCACCGATTGACTACCGATCAAAATATTGTTAAACATATTAAATTGTCTTCTCTTATTAAAAAAGGCTAAAAAAAAAAGTTGCATTGTATTCACCTTAAAGTTTTAAAAAGATAAAATTCAAATCTAAATGTACGCTCGAACGAAAGCACCTCGGGGTGGAATCCCTTATCCGCAATTCCTCTTGCAAATTTATGCTATTTAATACAGAATCTTTAATACAAACTGCCTTATAATAAGCACCTGATATTTTACGTTTCCATCGGAATCGGGGTTTCCCAGTATCCATCTTTTATTCGAAATTCTTCTATACAACTGACTAAAAATTTATTAGATTTTCATATATTTAACCTTTATTTTATTTGTGCACTTTTAATTTCACGTCTTGATCAGAAAGATATTTGGGATTTCTTGTATCAAACCATGGACTTTGCCATTATTCTTGTCAAAGGGAGTATCCATTTTGTTAACGCAGTTCCTTCTTTAACTCCGAATGAATATCGATGATATTTGAAAGAATCATCTTCGACCGGACGAAAACTCCTATTGGAGCGGACGTATCATTTGGTGAGCTCTGTTACAACGCGAAATGTAATAACAACGCAAAATGTAATAAACTGGGATTATTACTCTTTCGTTATTACATTTTGCGTCGAAATCAACGCAGAATGTAATAACGCAAAATGTAAAAACGGACGTTTATGGATTATTACATTTTGCGTTATTATATTTTGCGATGAGATTAACACAGAACGTAATAATACGATAATCTTGGAAATAAATTGGAAATAATATGTTTTATGCATTCATATGTATCTTTGCATTTTTGTGTTTAGAATTTAGCTATCTGTAAATTAGGTAATGTGTTAACTTAGGCTTTGTAAACTACTTGCAGGTTATGTAATGAATTGTCTCAGGTTTTAGGGATCTTGGGGTGTTTAGTTAATAGTTACAGTGGGATCAAGTGATCAGTATCAATGTTAGATGCTTAAGCTGCAAGTGTTTGTGCACGCTGTAATTTTTAAAGAAAAACATACCCACTACCACCCCGTTCAACCGTCCCATTGGTAGTAAATTTACATAATGTTATTATCAATTTGTTTGTTGGCCTATTGTTTGTTACCACCTTATTTTTCAACATAAGTGTTTGAGAAAATTTGGGTTTTGGTTGGCCTATTGTTGGTTGCCACCTTTTTTTCACCACTATCATGCTGTACCTTTAAGTTTTGGGAGATCCAAATCCAGGTGTATATACAAATTGTAGAAAAACACAGGATCTCCCGATTTTCATGTCTTACCTTTGTGTCATTAATAAATGACATATTTACAACTACAAAATGTACTTCTTGCTTATTACATTTTGCATTATTTTATTTTTGTGTTGAGGGCAACGCAAAATGTAATAAAATAAAAATGTAACAACACAAATATTTTCTTTTGTATTGTGTTCAACGCAAAACATCATAAAATTAATTTAAACATATCTTTAATATCATAAAATATGAAAAAGGTATTGTGCCGAAGTGGATGTGTCGGTTAGGAGTATGAAATGCCTTTGAGGTCCTTTATATAATTTTTCCTTTGTTAATGCATAAATAAAGCTTTGTGTCATAGAATTCTGAGTTTTTGCTTCTTAGTAAATTTGTGCATTGCACGCTCCTATCATAAAATTGCATATCCACTGAATACTAGTGGAACTGAACGCGAAGATGATTTAAAATCGGTGGAACCTAATCAATGATATAATTGGCGAATCAAATTCTAGTTGCTCAATTATACGTAAACACAAGATATGGGCATGTCCTTTTGCATTTCAACGAAATAAAAAATGTCATCTCTGAAAACCAGGAAATCGGCACATTGTATTTGATCCCTTGAAATGGAACTTGCATTATTTCATAAATTAGGAAACGGCTTATAATAAAGCAATTATATATAATCATTGGTGCGATTAATTGTTTGATTGTTTGTTGTTTAACGTCTCATTCGAGAATTTTTCGCTCATATAGAGATGTCACTATATATCGGTGAAGGGCTTCAAATTTAGACCTATACTCGGCCATCGCCTACCGTAACACGGGACCTCGGTTTTTAGAGTCTCATCCGAAGAACCCGCAACTTTCACTTCAAAGTGCCGAGCACTTGGCGAAGGAACAGTTGCTATCTATTTTTTTATTGACTTAGGTCAGTCACGGCCGTGATTCGAACACACGACCTTCCGATCATTGAACGAGCGCTCCACCGACTCAGCTACCGTGGCGGTTAATCATTGGTCTTAAAATTATGCTCAACCTAACTGACCAAAAAGTGTGTTTTTACGTTTATATTGTTGAGTTTTGCTTAATATCGACGCAAAATATAATAACAAAAAAATATAATAATCCAAAAATTATCTTATTACATTTTGCGTTATTAGATTTTGCGTTGACATCAACACAAAACGTAATAACGCAAAATGTAATATTCCTTAAAGTTTCTTATTAGAAACTTGTTGTTCTTATAGAACAATTCTTTTCTGTATTCAGTATGTGTCCTATAAAGATGAAATGTTTTGTTCTACTTTCAATTATTTAATAATTGACCATTCTTTACTTTTTTAGGAATTGCGTATTTTGGCAGGATGCCGAAAAAAAATCTTTTTGTAAACTAAAATTCATTGTCTATCAACCATATATATATTCAAACTTTACTACAATTTAATTTTGCCCCGGTAATCGAAGATTAGGGGGTATAAATTTTTTTGCCCCCTTCGTCCGTCTGTTTGTCTGTTAATCTGTTTGTAGGCAAAAACTTTAATTTTGCCCATAACTTTTGATCAGTTGGATCTATGGTTTTATTATTTCACACTTGTATTTCCTGTAAATATTAACTCTGGCCATATCTTTTGTACAGTTGGTGCTAGGGCTTTCATAGTTCAGATGTGTTTTCATTGTGACAAAGCCTTTACTTGGGTATAACTATTTTTGACATTGACTTCAAAGTTTGACCCATTTTCTTTATTGGTACAAGTCCTTTCCTTGGAAAACAACATTTTTGATCTCTTGACCTTGGAGTTTAACTTGCATTTAAGAAACTTTAACCTTCGCCATAGGCTACCATACGGGGGCATCAGTGTTTCACAAACACATCTTGTTTATTTTACAACATCACGTTTTATTCTAAAAAAAAGAAATACACCAAATGATGAAAGGATAACAATGACAAAGATAAAATACTATACTAAGTACTACTAAGCTTTCACAACGTTTTTATACTATGAATAATTAAAAAAAATGATTAAAATATAAAAGTTTGCATATTATTTTACTTCGAAAATTAATGCAATTCAAATATATCTCTTTCACTTTTTCTTATCCATAACACTAGATCTGTTCATAAAGTTAACAAACACTAGCAGTTCTTGTTTTAATGCGTTTATCCATTTCTACTAGACTTCCATAAAAGGATATCCGCTACCTTATAATATTCGTAATTTTATTTCCTAAATGGAAGACAAAAAGTTTTTCAATCTTAATATAAGACAAGCTAATTCAGAGAATTTGTGTCCCCCGCTTAGGGAAAAAAGGGCATGCACAGTTCGGGGGGGGGGGGGGAGATTCCCTCCCCTGGATTTGTAGAATAATTAAATGTATACATGTGCATGTATATTGAAGCAAATAAAAAATGCCAATATGGATATAAAGATTTGATTGCTTATTCTTTAATATGTGTATAGAAGTTTCTTTTTGTATAGAATATTAATCATATGTTTGGACTTGGCACCTCTCAATTGCTAAGCAAGAATCAAACCCCTAGACCACGGAGGCACTTGTTTAAACAGCAAATTAAATGCAAACATTATGTCACATATAATGTTTATATGCAAGTTCGATATTGTCAAAATTTTACACAATACATGGTGTCTAACTTAGCCTTTAATAAACAGTTCTAATAGATATAATTAGAATATAAAGTCCACCGACAACCTGTATAATACGTAATAACTCTCCCATGCCCCTGTGCTAAAACTTGTGCCAAGCGACTTTTATTACGATAAATAAGAAAAAAGGGGCGGGACACTTTGAGAGGGGCAAGAGAGGCCATAGGGAGCTATATTATAAAATTAATAAAATTTTATTGCAAAAGCTCAAAAGCCTCATGAGATATCGCCTGGAAACGAAAGTGTTACACACAGACAGAATGTATGAATTTAGGACTTTGAACTTTGACCTTAAAATCAATAGGATTCTTCCTTAGGTCACAGGGAGTTGTTATGTAAAATTTCATTGCAAAAGCTCAAAGGATTCTCGAGATATCGCGCGGGAACGAAAGTGTTCAAACAGATAGAATTTATGAATTTATGACCTTGATCTTTGACCTTTTCACCTCGAAATCTATAGGGCTCTTCTTTAGGCCATAGGTAGTTGCTATGCAAAATTTCATTGCGAAAGCTCAAAGGGTCCTCGAAATATAGCGCGGAAACGAGTGTTACAGACAGAAATACAGACGGACGGACAAACGGACAGACAGACCCAAAATTAATATCCCCCACTTTCAGTGAAAGTGGGGGACAATAAAAGCACATACAGTTAATATAAACCAATATACACTAAGTACATGACGCATGCATACATATAGCTTAAAAAACCACAGCATACACTGCTAAATACAATGATGAGTACATATGTAGATGAATGGTAGTAAAGCACATTATTATATAGTCTATAAATAGTCCCTATATAATCTATACCAACGCAAACAGTTCATAATTCTACATATTCACTGGATTTGAAGCCGTATTCACCGTAATGTCAGTGCGCGTGCTGCGGCATTGTGACGTCACAATCAATACCCCAAACAACGTTGAAAACAATGGTTGCAACGGCTGGAGCCAGGTGTAGATTTGAGCAGGAAAATTGTTACACAAGTCTATCAAAGGATTATTTATCAAACATTTCGATATCTTACACACAACAAAATAAAGTTATAAGTTGTAATTTGGACATTTTCTATTTTTCTACGACAGAAGTTCGTTAATGACAATGGAATCGTCATGCAGCCTTCAATGTCTTATTCATTCAAATCCTGACTATATAATAAAACAATTATTGGCTGTTCGGTGGTAAATATGGTTTGTTATTCACCAGAAACATATCAATATTTACCACGGCTTCGCCTCGGTCAATATTGCTATATTTTTGGTGAATAACAAGCCATATTCACCTCCGTACGAGTCCATAATTGTACAATATTTACCTGAATGAAATTTAAGCATTTAGTGAAGGCTATTCTATTTAAAATTTATTAAATATGTACTATTTTTAATATCATGGTATACAGCTGTTCAAAAAGGTGCACTTAAGTTTTTATCTCGCAAACCTGAAGGTCATTGTTATGTTCGATTTATGAAGATTGGAAAATTATTAATAATAAACTGAGTATAGTTTATAAATACTTCATTCTGAACAGCAAATCAAGAGACTACACAATCAGAAACAATTTCTATCAAGGAATTTTCACCGTTCTAAAATAATTTTTCAAGACAATAAAAAAATCTTTTGACAGATATTTTCTTTCTGTTGTACCTTGGCAATTCAAACTATCTTACACTTAGAGACCTTTTGATTGAAATCTACATAACTATAAAAGTACGGAGACGCTTTATATTATACATACAACAGTTATACACGTTTTCCAAAGAATTCTTGCGTCTTTAAAATGGACCAATTTTTCATGTATGACTTCAATCCTTGAAATATACATCACTTTATTTTATTTAAAATTACATCGATATTACAAAAAAAATACCCTCGTCATCAATGTATCACTTTTGCTTCAAACCAAAATCTTTTAATGAACTGTAAATCCATTTATTTCTATAAACTTTTTAAACGAAATTTATTAATTACAGACATCGTATCCAATTAACTTGAACAAATTCTTATACATACTTCAATCTTCCAAATAAAATAAAATCACACAAGTACCCCTGAAAAAAAAAATCACTTAGCAATGAAGGCGCATAACTCTAGATAATAATTTTGATCTTGTTTCCTTTCCGTTTTGTCCAATAATTCACATCTGGAATGACTGATGTCCACTAAAAAAGTGGTAGGTAATTTGTTGGTTTATGGAAAAATGGCTGCTAACACCATCATGGCAGCTGAGAAAACCATCCACAAGGCCGGGGTAGCTGAGATTCCGCCACCTACAAGAGAAAATGTGTGATATTTTGATTCCCTATTCTGGCCCCACCATACTCCCAGGGGACATGGTTTGGTCAATTTATAATCTAAACTACCTTACGAATTTTTCGCATCTTTTCTAACCTAGCTGCTCCTGAGAAGATTTTAAAGATTTTTCCTATATATTTCAATGTAAAACTGATTTCCATGTCATGGCCCAACCCTACAACCAGGGGCCAATATTTGAAAAAAATTTAGAATCTACAATACCCCTAGGATGCTCTCACACAAGTTTCACTTTTTTTCTGGCCCAGCGGTTCTTGAAAAAAATATTTTTAAAGATTTTTCCTATATATTTCAATGTAAAACCTTGATTCTCTATTGTGGCCCCGCCCTACCTCCGGGGATCATGATTTGAAAAATTTAGAATTTAGACTACCTCTGAAAGCTTCCGCGTAACTTACAGCTTTTCTGACCCAGTGGCTCTTGAGAAGATTTTTTAATGAACCAACCCTATTATTGTCTTTTCTTAATTATATTATATATTATAATTATAAATGGGCTTGCTCATTTATTTTAAGAATTTAAACTCCCTTTTGCTCAAGGATGCTTTGTACCTACTTTTGTTAAAATTGGCCGTGTTGTTCTTGAGAAGTTATAAATGTGTAAAGTTTACAGATGGACGGATAGACAGACGCAGGACAACAGGTGATCACAAAAGCTCACTTGGGCTTTCAGCTCAGGTGAGCTAAAAAGGAAAAGAACAAAACTGCAACATAAATAAATTAATCTAATACCTGCCTTAACACAACATGCAGCTTAAAGAGGAATTTCCTAATTCATTATTTAAATTTTACCTGGAGAGCCACACGCTTTTTCCGCTTGCTTGAGAGAATCCTGAACATCTGCGTAAGCTGGGTTCTGCTGACAGGCCTTTTTCTGGCTTTCTACACAGTTTTTCAATGGCATATAACCCCCACTGAAATGAATTTCAATATGAAAACATTCAGTTTAAATATGTATTAAGTGGTTTCACCCTAATCCTAAATGAAGGTTTGAACAAACTTGCTTTCATATTAAAATGACTTATCAGAGCTTTGCTGTTCTTGAATAGATGATTCCCAAAGATTTTTTTTCCTATGCACTTCAATATAAATAAAACTTTAAGGTTCATACGCCCTCTGCTCACTCATATAAAACGCTGCTTTAACTCTAATGATTTTCCAAAAGAAATGTGTTGTACAAATACAATAAAAATAATTATAGCATAGCTTGCGGCGAGGGGCAAAATAAGACAAAAGAGACATTTCAAATTGGCAAATTTATAAAGGAATAATAGAAATTTATGGCATTAAGAGTTATATCTCTTATCAGAGTATCGATGAACCTTAGTTGCCTAATGTGGCTCAGTCCTAACCGAAGGGGTCATGATTAGACAAATCTGAATCAACATTCTTTAGGGATGTTTCTATATCAATAATATGACTCATAATGGCTTTGTTGTTCTTAAGAAGTTAATTTATTTTTTAGATAAATCCAATATACATTAATTCTTATGAACAACTTTGATCCCTTGTTGTGGCCTCATCCTACCCCCAGGGGCCATGATTTGAACAAACTTGAATCTACATTACATGAGTATACTTCTGTATTAATATTAAAAATCATGGCTTTGTTGTTCTTGAGAAGATTTGTAAAGATATTTCCTTTATGTTCCTGTTATTTTTTTTTTTATCTTCTTTTGATGTCCCACCATAATCCAGGGAGTAATGATTTGAACAAACTTCAATCTACGATATGTAATGAAGCTTTTACATACGTTTCAACTTTTTCTGGACAATTAGCTTATGAGAAGAACATTTTTGAGAGATGCCTTTTAATTTTCACTAATTCTTAATTATCCCCCTTAAAAGAGGGTGTGGTCCTTGATTTGAACAAACTTAAATCCCCTTTACCCAAGGATGCTCTGCAGCAAGTTTGTTCAAAACTGGTCTAGTGGATGTGGAGAAGAATATGAAAATGTAAAAAAAAAATTACAAGAACAAAGGAGAAACTTGAATCAGAAAAGCTCTCTTGAGCCTTCGGCTAAGGTGAGTTAATAAGACAAATGGTAACAATCATCAAATGCAAAAAAAAAAAAAAAAAAAAAAGAAAACTTTACATCCCTAACAAAAACTTACTATAGTTAACTATAGTTTACTATAGTTAACTATTGTAAATACTTTTTTATTTTGGTTTACTATGGAGCTTTACTGTAGAACTTTTTGAAGATTTAGAGCCTTGACATTTCTTAAATTACATACCGATTATGTAATTTAAAAAAAACGTAAATATACAACAAATATTTCTTATTAACTTCATAAAATTACTTGTAGGAATTAAAAAAAAAAATATTTCGATCTGAATTTCATAGTAAAAATACTTTGATTTACTATAGTGAAAACTTTGATTTACTATAGTTAACTATAGTACTTTTTTGTTAGGGATTACATAATTTATAAACTTTACCTGAATATATACAAAGTATATAATAAACAGGAGTTTACCAACTTATTTTTTTGAGCTACCCCCAGTATTGTCCAAATTAATCCCAGCATCAGAGAAGCATTTCAATAAATTGCAGCCAGAATCTCCTACAAAAATCAAAATCAAGCATTGAAATTTACTTGTTACTCATCTCTGTTTGAGATTTCCTTATTTCATGGTGCTAAGATGTGAATATTAGCTCTAGATTGAAACTAAGAATGCAACTATTCTTCAGAAGTTGATTTTTTAAATTTCATTTCAGAAAACTTTGCACAAAAAGCTACTATGATTAGGATCGACTTAAAGCCGATCAATGCATGTTACAGCGATGGTAAAAGTAAATTATTTTTAAGATGAAAATCTGCTGAAATTTAAACAAAAATTAAATTTCTTTCCCCTTTCAATGTGCAAATTTTTGTTTTCCCCACTTTTGTGAAAGAAAGGGGACACTAAATCTCATTCATCTGTCTGTCTCTCACAAAATTATTTAACCATTGTCATAACTTTTAAAGAAAAAAACATGGCTTTCATATTTTACATGCACATTACCTGTGATAAGACCTTTCCAAATGCACTAAGATATTTGACCCCTTGATATTAAGTTTGATTTACTTTTTAAAAAAAATTTACAATAATCATATTTGTTGAATGAAAGAAGATAGGGCCTTTATATTTCAAATGAGTATTACCTGCATGTGACAAGACTTTTTCTTAAATATAGTACAATTTCAACCTCATGACCTTGATATTCAAGTCTTACCTACTTTGAAAAAAATCAACATTGGCAATAACTTTTGAATTAGAAAATATAAGGCGTTCATATTAAATTATGTGTGCATTACTTGAGACAATTTTTTGTTCCCCGCTTTCACTGAAAGTGGGGGATATTAATTTGGGTCTGTCTGTCTGTCCGTCCGTCCGTCCGTCTGTATTTCTGTCTGTCTGTAACACTTTCGTTTCCGCGCGATATCTCAAGAACCCTTTGAGCTTTCGCAATGAAATTTTGTATAGCAACTGCCTATGGCCTAAAGAAGAACCCTACTAATTTTTAGGTTAAAAGGTCAAAAAGTCAAAGGTCAAGGTCATAAATTATAAATTCTCTCTGTTTTAACACTTTCGTTTCCCCCCGATATCTCGCGAATTCTTTAAGCTTTTGCAATGAAGTTTTACATAACAACTTCCTGTGGCCTATGGAAGACCTCTATTGATTTTGAGGTCAAAAGGTCAAAGTTCAAGGTCGTCAATTCACCAATTTCGTCTGTGTGTTAAACTTTCGCTTCCGGGCGATATCTCAAAAAGCTTTTGACCTTTTGCAATGAAATTTAATACCATACCTCCCTATGGCATCTCTTGCCCCTCTCAAAGTGTCAAGCCCCGTTTTTTTTATTTATTGTATATTAAAAGTCGCTTGGAACTATTTTTAGCACAGGGGTATGTGGAGAGTTATTACGTATAATACAGGTTGTCGGCGGACTTTATATTCTAATTACATCTATTAGAACTGTTTAGTAAAGGCTAAATTAAACACCATTGTGTAAAATTTTGACAATATCGAACGTGAATATAAACATTACATGTGACCTACTGTTTGGATTTAATTTGCTCTATAATCAAGTGTCTCCGTGATCTAGGGGTTATGATGCTCGCTTAGCAAGCGAGAGGCCCTGGTTCAAATCCCGGACGATCCGGGGTTTTTTTAATTTTTTTTTTTTTTTTTTTTTTTTTTTTTGATTTACTATATCATACTATCCAACATGTGAAATGAGAAAGTTATACGTCTGGCGTGTACAAACTCATAAAATCATTATTATAATGTGATATATATTCTATAAATTAAAAAGAATCTTCTATACACATATTAAAGAATAATCAATCAAATCTTTATATCCATGTTGGCATTTTTTTATTTGCTTCAATATACATGTATACATTTAATAATTCTACAAAACCAGGGGGGAGGAGTGTGACCCCCTCCCCCGAACTGCGCATGTTCTTCTTTTTACCCCTAAGCGGGGGACACACATTCTCTGAATTAGCTTGTTTTCTTCAGAAATAAATGTTTTGAATTTCTTAAATCAAACTTTAACTTTGGTCGAAATTTTTCGACTAGTACAGACAGGGCTTTTTCAATTTTTTACAAGTATATTACTAATAACAAGATCTTTCAGAGGGATTAATATATTTTAACATATTTATATATTAATATAAATTTATATATTAATTTTTATATTACATATATTAACTGACTTAAAATCTGATGCAATCTTCCAAAAAAATCATCTTGGTCTTAACTTTTATTAATTCAAAAATTTACATCTTTTTTTTAAATGAACAGACAAATCAGGGCACGCAGACAAGACAGTAAAAATGTTCCATTAATTATTGCATCCCAATCAACATGACGACAAGGGTAACTTGTGTTAGTGACTATTCTTTGAATTTGCTTGTATTTCACTCGAAGGTCAAATAAATGACTAATTAGTAGTTACCGCAATACCCAGCAGCCAGAGTCATACCGCTCATCATCGACTGAAAGGTTGAATCTGCTGCACAAGCACTTTTGTATGGCTCAATACAGCTTTTCACACCTCTAACCGATCTGTAAAATATAATATTTATGGCATTTTAATATCTGTCATTAAACTGGTAAGAAACTATTTTCTGGCAATGTGGACGAATGCATTATTGTTTCTCTGTGGGTTTTTTTTTTTATGAAGACATGCTATACGTATTTTACAAAAGCATTGCAACAAACATGGCCGATATCATAATGTTTAACTTGCTGAAATTATGCTTTCAATATTGACAAACATGACCAAAAAAAAAAACGAAATAAAATTTGAAACAAAATTTAGGATGTTAATTGATAGGGTTATGATTTTTCATTCGTACCATTTTTATACCTCTTAAATGAAGATCTAGGAAAAACAGATTTTTTGGTTTGTTTGTTTGTCAGCAACAAACATTAACTTTGACAAGAACATTTTACTAATAAGGTCAGAGCATTCATATTTCATGAGTACATTCCTTATGATAAGCTCTTTCTCTTGATATCATCATTTTTGATCCTATGACCTTGTCCATGGATTTTGTCCTACTTATGAATTTAACCTCCACTAAATCTTCTAAAAATTTGGTGCTGGGGAATTCATATTGTACATTTCTTCTTGGGGAACCAACTTTTTTTTCCTTATTACTTTGACCTTGGAGATTGACCTTCTTTTGAAATATTTAACCTTGGCCACTTATGCAGAAAAGTTGGACAGATCAAGCATCCTAACAAGTTTAATACGAGATGCATCATCCATCCAGTTATGTTTAGTAACATAGAGCTTATGCTCACTTAAGAAATAGACATAATCCTATTTTAGCTTAAACCTTCTCAAAAAACATAAATATACTCTACAATATGAACCTGGCCATTCTTCTCAAATGTTTTGGCCAAAAATGTAGTATCTGCAATCTTCGAAAGGCATTGGGGGAAAAGGAGGGGAAGGGGCTGATTCTCCACTTTATTCCCAAATATAATGCTCTGCAGATAATTTACTGGAAAATTTTTCACTGACAAGCTGGTCTAATTCTCAGTCGGTCGGCAAGGCTGATCAATGCGTGATTTGGAATTTCTTGGAAAGAAATCTACCTTGAAAACTTAAACCTGGGATACCTGAAATCTGAAATATTTAGATATAGCCATAAAATTCTAAAAGTAGGTTGTGTTGACCTACTTTTCAACTGACACACTTTGAGGACCCAAGATGCATCAACTGACAAAATTTGCTGATTCTATGATAATTAGTATCTGAAAATATTTAATTACAGCCACAAAGTTCAAAAAGTAGGTCACAGTGACCTACTTTTTAGTTGACACACTCCGAGGTCCCAAGATATATCAAGTGACACAGTTCGATGATTCCAAGTCAATGAGTATCTGAAATATTTAACAAGAGGCCCAAGGGCCTTAACAGTCACCTGAGTATAATACAACAGTTTAGAGGATCCATTAACTGCTAAATAAAGCTTTGTTGCCCAAAAGCAAGAAAAATAGTATGATAAGAATCAACAAAATAATTGGTGTAGTATTTATCAGTCCCCCATTTAGCACTATTACCACGCAGACTATTGACAAAATATCTACCTTTAACCCCATATTACCTCTCACATTGGCCTTTCTTGGCCTTTGAAGAACATTTAAAAAGATAAGTTATTTTTGTCTCATTTTTATTCATTTCCAGGTCTACCTGATCATCAAAACTACGAAAGTACTTTTTGTATTATACAATAAAAATTCTTGCATAATTCTCTTTTCTATAAACCTTTCAATTATATTATTTACAGTGATTAATTATCAAAAGTGAATGGCAAAGGGGAATAACTTTTCTCAATAGAATACAAATTAACAGAGTCCTGGCAAAGACCAGAATACTTAACCAAATGGTGCAGATGTTCAAAATTCTGACAAAAATACCTTTGCTTATTAAAACTACTCTGCTTGCCTCCAATATGCCTAGGAGCACAGAGGATTTTCAAAGAAATAATGCATTTTCACTAAAAGAATTAACACATTCCTATCCTAACATCAGAACCCATGACCCAGGGTCATGAAATTTACAAGGTATCCTCATCATTATATCTATCCAATATATATGACCCCCACCTCCTTTGCTCGTCATAAGCATGCACTTTGTTTGTCTGCTCAATACCCAGTAGCAGACAGGATTATTAAATACAATTAATGCATTTTCACGATATTATTAATAAAGCCCCACCCTTAAACCAGAGCATCTGACCCAGGGGCCATGAGACTCACCATTCTGGAAGAAGCATCCTATCCTTGCTCATCATAACTATATACTAAGTTAGTTTGTTTAATACCTTTCTTTGTTTTATAATCAGGAGTAGAAAAAATATTTCGAAAGAAATTACGCATTTTTACTATATAATCAAAAGAGCCCCAGTTCACGAGAACCCCCAATCCTGGGGCCATGAATTTCACAATTTTGGAGGAGGCATCCTTACTTATCATAACCATGGATTTTGTTTAAATAATACTCAAATAATACTCAGGAGCAGAGAAAAAGATTTTCCAAGAATTAATGCATTTTCACTATATATAATCAATAGAGCCCATTTGCCCTAACACCAGAACCCCTGACTCTGGGGCAATATAATTCAGAATTTCTGAGGAGGCAGCCATGCTCATGTACATTGTTAGTTTATTCATTACCCAGGAACAGAGAAGAAGATTTTCAAAGAATTAATGCATTTACTATATAATCAATAGAGCCCCGCCCTTACACAAGACGCCCTGATCAAGGGGCCATGAAATTCACAATTTTTGAAGAGATAGCCTTGTTCAACATAACTATGTACTAAATTAGTTTATTTAATACTCAGGAGCAGAGAAGAAGATTTTCAAAGAATTAATGCATTTTCACTATATATAAAATCAATAGAGCCCATTTGCCCTAACACCAGAACCCCTGACCCTGGGACTATGAAATCCATAATTTCTGAAGAAGCACACTTGCTCTTCATAACTATGTACTTGGATAGTTTATTTAAAACTCACTAGAAGAGAAAATTTTCAAAGAATTAATGTATTTTTACTTTATAGTCAATAGAGTTCCGTCCTTACACCAGAATCCCTGACCATTGGGCCATGAAATTCAAAATTTGGGGAGAAGCACTCTTGCTCCTCATACCTATATACTAAGTTAGTGCAGAGGAGAAGATTTTCAAATAAATAATGCACTTCCATTATTTGAACTATATAGCCCCAACCTAGCACCAGAACCCCTGACCTGGGGTTATGAATTTCACAATTTTGGTAGAGAACTAATACTTATTACAATCATGTCAACAGTTTGACTGCTTGATGTCCAGGAGTAAAGAAGAAGATTTTTTAAGATTTCATTAATTTTGGTGGTTTTAGCCCCACCCCTCAGACCCCATGGTGTAGGGACAGTGAAGTTCACAATTTTTGTTCCCCTTCACAAATAGATGCTATATACCATGATTGGTTGAAATTGGTTGAGCGGTTTCAGAGAAGAAGCTGAAAATGTTCAATCTTAACGCACAACGCAACGACAAAAACGGATAGCAATAGGTCAGCTGAGTGACAGGTGACTTAAATATAGCCATAAAATTCTAAAAGTAGGTCACAGTGACCTAATTTTCATTTGACACTCTCGGAGGATCCAGGATGCATAAAGTGACAGAGTTTGCTGATTCTAAGCCAATTAGTATCTGAAATATTCAATATAGCCATAAAATTCCAAAAGTAGGTCAAGGTGACCTACTTTTTAGTTGACTCACTTTGAGGACCAAAAGATACATAAAGTGACAAAATTTGATTATTCTAAGCTAATTCCCCAAATGGAGGTCATGGTGACCTACTTTTTCAGTTGACAAACTTTGAGGACTAGAGGTGCATCAACTGATAAAGTTCGTCTTAGCTCTTTAGTATCTCAAATATAAAATTATAGCCATATTATTCAAAATAGAGGTTATCAACTTTTTGACTGAAATACTCCAAAGATCAAAAATGCAGCAACTGACAAAGTTCGATGACTCTATGAAAATAAATATCTGACATATTTAAATATAACCACGAAATTCCAAATGTAGGTCAAAGTGACCTTTTTTAGTTGACACACTCTGAGGACACAAGATAAGTCAAGTGACAAACTTTGATGATTTTAAGTCAATTAGTATCTGAAATATTTAATTACAGTCATAAGATTCCAAAGTCGGTTACAGACACCTTCTTTTCAGTTGACACCCTTCGAGGATCCAAGATGCATCAAGCCAATAAGTATCTAAATATAGTCATAAAATTTCAAAAAAGGTAACAGTGACCTGTTTTTCAGGTGAAACACTTCAAGAACCCAAGATGCATCAACTGACTAAGTTTGATGATTTTACGATAATTAGCATCTAAAAATATTTAAACATAGCCATAAAATTCCAAAAGTTTTTTGATTGAAATTACTTGAGGCCTTCAGATGCATCAAACAAGGTTTGATGATCAAAGTGTCCAAAATATATTTTAAAACAATTTGAAAATGAATGTCTGCAAAATTCTAAAAGTAGGTCACTATGACCTACTTTTTAATTAATATGTTTTAAAGTCCCAAGATGCATCAACTTACATGTACAAGGTTTGATGATTCTAAACCTCTTAGTATCTGGAATAATAACCTTAAATGTTTTTAAAAAAAAAGATTAACCATAAAACTCAGAAATTAGGTCACAGTGACTTACTTTTTAATTGACACACTTCAAGGCTCCATAATGCAAAAAATGATAAGTTTTGATGATCATAGACTTCAAAATGTCCAAAATATGCAAAAAATCAAATTGAAAATTAATACATGCAAAATTCATAAAGTAGGTCACCGTAACCTTTTTTGAGTCATGATACGAGGTCTAAGATGCATCAACTTAAAAGTTTTAATTATCCTAGGCCTTATAAGTAATCAAAATATCAAAGTTTTGAGAAAACATAATTTTTTGTCAACTTTGAAGTGACCTTAAGACCATACCTTTTACTCCAGGGTGATGCCTTGAACAATTTCAAATTTGTAACATATCCTCATCCTTATATGTAAGTTTAGTGATAATCTGCCCAGTGGTTCTTGAGGAGAAGGTTTTTAGCAAACACTACTTTTGTTTTTATTTCCCTAATTGTCTCCATTTTTTAAGGTCATATCCCTGTTTCTAGTATAAATGAGAGCACTTAGACCAAAATATTCTGTGACAAATTTGTCAAAAATTGATCCAGGGGTTCTTGAGTTATGGCCCATATTCCAAAATGTTGAAGCACACAGCACACCACTTAAATGGCCATAGCATACGCTCTTTGAGCCTTTGCTCAAAAGAGCTGAAAATGGTTTCAATAGTAATTAATTTTTAAAATTCTCAAATATAAAGAGTAAATTTTCAGGTTAAGTAAGGACTAGTGATTTTATGGCCAGGGCTAGTAAAAATTATGGAACGTAGCCCGACTGGTCTAGTACTTTTACAGGTTAATGTCAAACCCTGACATAATTTTTGTAATTCTTGGCTTTTATTGTACAGGCCTATAGGAAGCAATTTCAGTTGGGGGAGGGGGCAAACATTTTCAGTTGGGGGCACTATCAACTACCAAATTTCCTTGACAAGCCCAAAAAAAGAAAAAAAAAAGGTCATCAGACGGTTTTATTGAGGGTACAAGCACATAGTAGCTAAGTTTTATAATATTCTATATATCGGCATAATTATAGGGACAGCCCCCCCCCCCACCCCGTACCCCCCGGTTCCTACGGCCATGTTGTATTGACAATATTTAATGACAGTCAAGTTACCGAAGTAATGAATGAGTTATTAAAATCACAGGGTTTTTTTAAATTGTCTCTTCTGAGTCTGAGTGGTAAGAAATATAAGTCAAAATACAAAACTACTCACGCGCACATGGTCTGTAAATCTTGCATTGACAATGACTCCATATTTGGCATTACAAACCCCTCAAAACATTTGGACATCTCTCCCATGTTACATTCTGAAGACACTCCTGAAAAAAGTAATTTTTTTTTCTGTATAATGAAAGAAATGTCCCCATTATATTTAAATTTATATACTGTAAAATCACATATCTTCGTCGGGTCAGATTTTCATGGTTTGAGGAAAAATATTGGCACATGGGGATTTAAAAATTATGCAATTTACTATTTAATCAATTAATCCCTGTCCTAGGTGTCCAAAGTATGTTTGCTATATACCCACGCTCAAAGAACTTTTTCAAAGAAATAATACATTTTTACTATATATCCAACAGAGCCCCGCCCTAACACCCAAAGCCCTTACAAAAGGCGTATAATATGAAGTAATACTAGAACCCCTCACTAATGGGCCAGGACAATTTTAAGGAAGAAGTACACTTCCTGGTCATAACCATGCATTTAGTTCATCTTTTAAATACCCTGGAGCATAGAAGGTTATCACAGAAATAATGCACTTTCACCCCACCACGAAGAACCCCTGACCCATGGATCATAAAATTCACAATTTTTGATGATGCCTCCTAAGTTCACATCATGTGATGATAACCCTGCATTTAGTATTTTTGCTTATTACCTTGCAGAACAATTTTTTTCAAGATTCATAAAAAAGCACCTAGTTTATCTGCTAAAAAAGACGACTAAATAATTTACGCATTTTCACCATATGAATATTAGATCCCCAGCCTAACTCCAGAACATCTGCCAAAGGGCTATGAATTTCACATTTTGGCAGAGTATTCAATGCTTATTATAAATCTGCCAACAGTTTGACTTCTTCATGTCCACGAATAAAAGAATACGATTTTTAAAGAAAGCTCTTGTTTTGATGATTTTAACCCCATCCCTAAGGTCATGAAATTTTACATTTTTTTTCTACCCTTACACCCATTAATGTTATATGCAAAAGTTGTAACAGTAGTTCAAGAGAAGAAGATGAAAAGTTCAATAGCTTACGACTGAATCACTGATGGACAATGCATGATAACGGATGAAAACGCTAGCAGTGAAGGAGAGGGGAATGAATAATAAGCCTATTGAAAGGCAGACTGCTTCTCCCACAGTTTTTGTTGTAGAATGTTCAATGTTTGATTCAAACCATTGCAGAAATTACATAACCAACTCTATTTTCTCTGCAATGGCTGAAACCATTAATTTCTCAATAAACAAACGAATAAAGCATTTTGTTGTTTAAGCAATCACGTGCTATGATTACTTCTATTTACCTAACATGTCTAATGTTACAGGGTTCTGCCCTGAATCATTTTATTAAAAAAATATTTCTCATTTTTAACTATGTGTCTAAGTAGACTATGTGTCAAAGTGGACTCTCACATACAGTGTATATGTTTCATTTATAAAAGATGACTAATAATAAGTATTCGTGATTATTAGTCAATAATTCTAATTCTGTAGTACTTATTATGCAAATCATTTTGAAGTACAAGTGTAACAAGATTTTAACCCACATCAAAAAATAGTTCCAAGCCAAGATTTTAAACAATTTTTTTTCTTTTTATTACAACACTGTACTCTGTTTGCCAAGGAGCAAAGAATAAATAATTGCATTTCCACTAAAGGTTCAACACATCCCCACCCTAATACCAGAAACCCTTAACACCCAGGATCCACGAAATTCACAATTTTGGAAGACGCACACTTGATAACCATAACCATGCTCATTTATACCATTTTCAAAGAAAAAAATGTTTTTTTTCACTTTATAATCAATAGAGCCCCCTTTCCCCCATCTCCCTCCAGTACCAGTGGCCCTAGCACAAAGAAATCCACAATTAATGAAAAGAAAAAGCACCTAGGGACAGAAAATACGATTTTCAAAGAAATTGTACATTTTTAAAATATATGTTTAAGAGCCCCGCCCTATCACCAAAACCACTGGTCCAGAGGGTACGAATTTCATAGTTTCAGTATAATGTCAATCTTATACGGTACTAATTCTGATGCACCAGATGCGCATTTCGAAAAATTATGTCTCTTCAGTGATGCTCGAGCCGAAACGTTGGAAATCCAAAATATTTAAATAAAAAAGACTTGGAAGAGCTGAAAAAAGGTGCCAAAGACTAGAGCCAAATACCTCATAAAAAATATATAAGTGTAAGAAATCCTTGCTTAACATATCCATACAATTTGTCCACTAAATACAAAGGGACAGAGAAGTCATTTAAAGAATGTATACATTTTCATCTATATAGCTCTGTCCTAACACCAGAACCTCTGACACAGGGCCATGAAATTCAAAATTATAGAAGAGGCAAACTTGCTCTTCATAAACATGAATTCTTAATATCTGTTAAATATCCAGAAGTAGAGAAAAAGATTTTCAAATAACTAATGCATGTTCACTATATAATCAATAAAGGCATAGCCCTGTCATAAACCAGAACCTGATCCAGGGGTCATGATATTATCAATTTTTTAGAAGAAACACTCTTTCTCATCATATGTAATATACTATGATTGCTTAATATCCAGGAGCAGATGAAAAGATTTTCAAAGAGTCAATGCATGTTCACTATATAATCAATAGAGCAATCAATAATAATTGATGCCCTGTATGACAGCTTTTGGCGAAGTTTGCAGTTTCTCAAATGCAAGTCAAACTCCAAGGTCAAGGTCAAAGTGTCAAATTAAAGGTACACAGGGGAAGGCCTTGTCAAAAGAAATATACATGTGAAAAATTAAATCCCTAGCATCAACTGTTCAAAAGTTATGGCCAAGGTTTAAATTTTTCGAAAGTAGGTCAAACTCCAAGGCCAAGGTCAAAAGATCAAAATTGTTAGTATCCAAAGGAAGGCCTTGACACAAGGAATACATCTGTGAAATATGAAGGCCCTAGTACTAAGTCTTCAAAAGTTACGCCCAAAGTTAATTTTTTGGAAAGCTGGTCAAACTCAAAGGTCAAGGCCAAAAAAATCAAAAATATTTAATCCCTAGAATGGTCTTGTCAAAATAAATATAAATGTAAAGTATGAAGACCTTAGCACCAACCGTTCAAAAGTTATGTCCAAGGGTAAAATTAGGTAAATTCTAGCAAAATTTGGTCGAACTCCAAGGTCAAGGTAAAGAGGTCAAATGTAATGATACCTAAAGAAAGGCCATGTCACAAGGAAGACACGTTTGAAACATGAGAGCCATAGGTCAAGGTCATGCTTGTTGGGTGAGGAGGTGTTTTCAGGGCTCTCTTGTTTTTGTGGAATTAAGATACTCATAGTGGTTTTTAATGAACTGTTTTTTTTTTCCATCAGAGGATAGTTTCATGTAAAAATAGTGGTTTTGGATTTTGCTTTACCTTCTTCAAAAATTGAAAGAGAAGTCTTGAGTAGTGTTTGACTAGTATTCACCTAAGTGCTACTACTTGGGTTCACCTTGTGTTCATCTTGTGTTTACCTGTATAACTGTGTAGTGTTGTGGAGCATTACAATGTCAACAAAGGAAATAAAGGACATGAAAGCTGGAAGATCAAACACCAAACAGACAATGGACAAAGGAAGACCTTCATTGTCACTGTCATCAGTCTCAGCTGAGGTTAAAGGCCAAGTTGTATCTATAAAACCAGCAAGCAAACAGAGGAGAAATTCATCTGCAGGAGATCAAGATGACAATTCAGAAATGGACAACATCAAAGTTACTCTTTCCTCCGTACAAGAGACCCTTAAAAAACTGGTGACCAAAGATGACATAAAGGATCTAGTCAAAAGTGTTATTGTGGAGGTAAAGGAGGAGTTAAAGAAGGAAATGAAAGAGGAGCTTAAGAAGGAGATCAAAGAGGAAATTAAGGTAGAGATGTTGCAGGAACTAAAAACATGGATGAGAATAAGAGTCAACATGGTCAAGAACTTTCCACGATGAGACAGCAACTCTCAGACAAGGTGGATAGTTTAATGATGGACAATGACACCAATATGGGGAATGTATCACAGCTGAAAAAAAAGGATCAGTGTATTGGAAAAACAGTTGAAAGAAACAAATGGAATTGCCAGTACAGCAATTAGCATGGCAAATATGAATCAACAATACTCCCAGAAAAACAATATCAAAATTCTGAATTGGCCAGAACAACAGGGTCAGAATTTAAAAGAGGAGTTATGTGCTCGGGTGGCTGAAAAAGCAGGGGTCACTTTGGACCCAAAGGACATTCTGGCAATTCACATAATTCCATCAAATGACAAAAATCACCCAAAACCTGTGATTGTCAAATTTGTTAGTAGTGATGTGAGGAGGTCGGTGATTATAAAGAGAGAACAATTAAAAGAGGACTTTATAATGTTTGATCACATAACCAACATGAATGCGCAGCTGCTGAGAAAACTGAGGGCCGAGGAGAGACAACATATTGTAGATAGTGCGTGGTACTACAATGGACACATCTTTGTGTTGGATACAAATTGGAAAAGACACAAGATGGATGTAAGGGATGATATTGACAAAAAACTTGCGATATAAGCATGTACTTCGAAAATGTCCACAAACAGGAGGAGCTTAAAGGACAAGGGTGACGTTTGCCTAAAGGCGAGGTATGCCTAAAAAATGTAAAGAGTCAATAACTTTCTGTGGTTTTCCATGTTTGAGTGTAAGTGTAAGTTTATGTGTGCACTTTCAATTATATGTAATTTATCATAATAATAGTGCCAACAGTTTATCTGCTTTTCTCAAAGCCTTAAAAATTTATCAGTTTTTTCATTGGAATTAGAATGTAAAGAATTAACTTAACATGTCAAAGGTTGAAAGCTTAAATAATTTAAGTATGAATGTTAGAGGTTTTTCATCAAATTGTCAAAAACGCAGGGACGTATTCAACTGGGTAAGAAATAAGAATGTTTCTATTATATATTTTCAAGAAATTCATAGTACAGAAGAGGTAGAGAAGTTATGGGAATCCGAATGGGGTTATAAATCTGTATTTAGTAGTTATACTAGTAGCTCAGCCGGAGTAGCTGTTTAAGAACAACTGTGAATTTCAAATCCATTCTGTACAAGAGGACCTCTCAGGTAAATATATTATATTAGATATTACTGCAAATAATATCAGATTTACATTGGTTAATTTGTAAGGCCGAAATAAAGATAGTCCAGAATTTTTCCAGAATATACACACTGAAGTCAATAAATTAGAAAATATGTCTATAGTAATGTGTGGGGACTGGAATGTAGTTCAGGATCATAAAAGGACACATTTAACGTTAAAAATTCAAATAATCCACATGCACAAAGAAAAATATTAAGTTTTAAGATGGAATTGGAGGTTGTTGATCCTTGGAGAATTTGGAATGAAGAAGGAGGTCAGTATACATGGAGAAGGTCAAACCCTATAATTCAAAGTAGAATTGATTATTTCCTTGTATCCCACTGTATATTTAGTAGAGTACTTGATACTAAAATAATTCCTGGTTATAGAACTGATCACTCAGCAATTATTCTGAAATTTAAAACAAATGATAGCACTAGAGGAAAAGGGAACTGGAAATTTAATTCTCAACTTCTGTTTGAAAATGATTTTACAGATAGGGTAAGGAAAGTCATAACTGAAACTATAGAAGAATACATGGTTTCAGGAGAAATATCCAAAACAGAGACAATTACATTTCATATTACTGATCAACTGTTTTGGGAAATCTTGAAAATGAAAATAAGATCATTGTCTATAGAGTATTCATCAGCAAGGACTAAAAGATTAAAGTCTGAGAGCAAAATGCTGGAAAAAGAAATTTTAAATTTAGAATATAAGGTAAACGTTGAAGGACAGACAAAAAATGTAAAACTTCTTGAAAAAAAGAAAAAAATTCCTTACAGAATTCAAGAGAAAAATATATTGAGGGTTTAATGCTAAGGTCCAAAGCTACATGGTATGAAAAGGGAGAAAGAAATACAGACTATTTTTGTAGGTTGGAAAAAAGAAATTTTGTTAATAAAACTATATCAGAACTTTTTGATGCAGATGGGAATCATATAATGAAACAAGATCTTGTATTAGTTGAACAAAAGTCTTTTTTCTCAAATTTATACAAAAGTAAAAAACAGTACTGTAGTCAAACATCACTAAATGAAAGTGCTTTCCTAAATCATAATGTTAGGTAATCAGATATGCAAAAGGAGAATTGTGAAGGAATCTTAAAGCTTGCAGAGTGTACGGAAGTATTGAAGAAAATGAAAATAAAAAATCACCAGGTTCTGATGGCTTCACTGTAGAATTTTATAAATTTTTTTGGAGGGATTTAGGAGTGCTTGTTATTCGATCTTTAAATGAAGGATATTACACAGGGAAATGTCTTCATTCCAATCTCAGGGTATAATAACTTGTATTCCAAAAGAGGATAAAGATAGGCGATATATGAAAAACTGGCGACCTATCTCATTACTATATGTAGACTATAAGATCGGTTCAAGTGCCATATCAAACCGTATCAAAAAGGTTCTGAATGATATTTTCAGTGATACACAGAAGGGATTTATAAAGGGACGATTTATTGGTGAAAATACTCGATTTCTGAATGACCTTATTGACTATTTGAGAGAGAAAAAACAGTCTGGACTTCTACCTTTATTAGACTTTGAGAAAACGTTTGATTCTCTAGAGTGGGACTTCATTGTCAAAGCACTACAATTATTCAATTTTGGTGACTCCTTGATTAAGTGGTTTCTTACATTTTATTCCTCTAGTACTAGTTGTGTAATAAATAATGCCCATTTATCAGATTTTTTTTAGTCTTCAGAGGGGTTGCAGACAAGGAGATCCTTTAGCTCCATATTTGTTTATCATCACGCTTGAATTACTAGCAATTTCACTCAAGAAAAATGTAAACATTAAAGGTATTATTATTGAGGGGGAAAGAAAACAAATTGGGGCAATATGCAGATGATTCATATTTACTACTGGATGGAAGTGAATCGTCTCTAAGAGAATCAATGAGTGTTATTGATAAATTTGGTAGTGTATCGGGATTGAAACTTAATATATCTAAATCACAGGCAGTGTGGTTAGGAAGTAAAACAGGTTCAGCAGAAACTTTGTGTACAGATTTGGAAATTGGTTGGGGAAAAGATAGTTTTAAACTTCTTGGAATAACTTTTCACTAATAACCTTGAGGATATGATTACAAGTAATTTTCAAACAAAAATTACCTCTATTAAGAGATTGTTAGGATCATGGACAAAAAGAGATTTAACACCACTAGGGAAAATCACAATTATCAAAACTTTAACTCTCCCTAAGCTTATATACTTATTTTCTGCACTGCCGGACTCCCCAAAAGATCTTTTGGATGAAATAAACAAAACATTTTTCAAATTCATTTGGGGATACAAGTCAGAAAAGGTTAAAAGAAATACATTTATCGGGAGATATGAGGATGGTGGTTTAAATATGCTACACTTTTCATCTTTCATTTCATATATCAAGTTAAAATGGGTAAAGAGGTATCTGACCAAAACTGAAGGTGCATGGCAACATTTGCTACATTGTATTTTCAAACTTAAAAGTGTTGATTTCATTTTTTATTTATCTAAAGGGAATCTTCAAGAATTTGTTAAAATCATTGATAATAATTTTTGGAAAGATGTACATGTAATAAAAGCATTGAAGTCCTGTACATGTATTAGATTATTTGTACTTAAATATTGGAAATTTTGTGGATGTCAAAAAGTTGGAATTTTATACAAAATGGGTTGAAAAAGGTGTTAAGAACCTGAACGACCTAGTGTCGGAAAATGGGAAAATAAAATGTTTCAATGAAATAAAAGATGTACTTGGTACTAATAATTATTTAAACTATTTTCATCTGATTTTAAATATACCCTCAAAAATTAAAAGAAAACTCATTCCTTTTAAAGAAAATAGAATTCCTGAAAATACTGAACCAGAAATATGTCTTGTACAAAAATTGTTATCAACAAATAATGTTAATTTTTTGTATCATATCATGAAAGAAAAGGAGTTTATAGCCCCAACTTCAAAAAAAGATAAGTGGGAAACTTTACTAGATGAGTCAATCTCAGAAAAAAAACAGGAAATTCTACTTTGTAAATGCATCATTATGCACAAAAGAGACAAAAATAATTTATTTTCAATATCGAGTACTGATGAATTCTATTGTTACTAACTCCTTTCTTTATAAAGTTAAGCTGTCAGAAAATAGTTAATGTACATTCTGTAATAGTGAAACAGAGACAATAATTCACGTATTTTATGACTGTGTATATGTGACTGAATTTTGGAATGAATTTGTACAATGGTTTAATGTCATTGAAAATGATTATAAAATATCCACAAGGATTGTTTTACTTGGTAAAGGGAAGTTGTTTAGAAAATTTTCTTCTGTTAGTTGCAAAAAAAATTATTTATTATTCAAGATCACAAGGTTTTACGCCAATATTTATTGATGCTGTAAGGTTATTTAAATATTACAGAAACATAGAAAATTATTGTGAAAAAATATTTCAATGTAAGGACAAAATAATTAGTAAATGGGCCCTGTATGATAATGTATACAACAAGTGATGAAAAATGTTTTTGTTTTGTTTTGTTTTGTTTTGTTTTTTTTGTTTGTTTGTTTTTTTTGTTGTTGTTGTTGTTTTGTTTTTTTTTTTTTTTTTTTTTGTTTTTTTTTTTTTTTTTTTTGTTTTTTGTTTTTTTTTTTTTTTTTGTTTTTTTTTTTTTTTTTTGGTTTTTATATCTTCTCCTTTTGGTATATCCTTTTTTTTTTTTTTTTTTTTTTTTTTTTTTTTTTTTTGTTTGATAAATTGCATGATTAACTGTCATATGTCTACATTTGTGTATAGTATTTTATTTTAGAAAGTGCACTGTCCGAGTGTGTGTAAGTGTGATGGTAAGTGGGTGTAAATTGTGTGGTATGTGTTTGTATTTATACATATGAAAAAAGGCTTCAAAATAAAGCATTAAAAAAAAGAGAGCCTTAGCTCCAACCAATCAAAAGTTATGGGCAATGTTAAAGATTTTGCGGACAAACAGAAACCTAGACAGACAGACTGACGGATATGAAAAAAAAACTATATATCTTCGATTACTGGGGCATAAAAATGCACTTTTACTAAATGTTCAAATGAGTCCTCCTCCCATAACAGAACCCCTGACTTTTTGGACCTCAAATTTAACAAATTTGGAAACGGCATCCTTGCTCAGCATAGCCATGAACCTAGTTTACCTGCTAATTATACAGGGCGAGAGAAGATTTCAAAGAAGTAATGCATATTCACTACTAGTATAATTTATGACCATCATGATCATTCCAGTCCCACCCAAACTCCAGATCCCCTGATACTGGGGTCAAGAATTTAAAACTTTGGAAGGGGCTCAATTCTTATTACAATCATGCCAACAGTTTGCTTGCTTGATGTCCACGAGTAAAAATTTTTAAAGACAGCACAAATTATTTTGATGGTTTTAGCCCCTTTCCTCGGGATCCAGGGGGAGAAGGGACGATGATAATTAACAAAAGTTGTACTTCTTCAGCCATTAATTCTATATGCCTAAATTGATTAAAATTTCTTAAGAGAAGAAAAACGAATGAAAGATGATGACCAACAAAAACAAAATAGCAATAGGTCATCTGATTGACTTAGGTGACCTAAAAATGGGGCAAAATGGTTAAATTATGTATCATGATCATGGATAATCAAAGTCATTGTCTAAATATTGTATTCAAACATTAAATTATAAAATGATAAGAACATTTCACAATTAAGACTACAGTGTTACAAGGAACGCGGGGACAGCCTGCTTTTTAATCTCACTAAAGATGTAAATAAAGAGTGATCAGTTATTAATTTACTACGAGCATAATAGTTCATGGATTTGAAAGAAAAACAAGAGGTCAATGGGCCACAACGCTCACCTGAGTAACTTTGGTCCTGCTTTTCTTCACCAGATGTCCCCCTTGTAATACGTATTGTGGCCCCATCCTACCCCGGGGTCATAATTTGAACAATTTAGAATCTACACTACACCAGGATGCTTCCATATAAGTTTCAGCTTTTCTGGGCCAGTGGTTCTTGAGAGGAAGATTGTTTAAGATTGTTCCTATGTATTTCAATGTAAAACTTGGATTCCCAATTGTGGTCTCACCCTATCCCTGGGGGTCATGATTTGAACAATTTAGAATATACACTACAAAAGGATGCTTCCATAAAAGTTTCACCTTTTCTGGCCTAGTGATTATTGAGAAGATTTTTAAAGATTATTCTTATATATTGCAATGTAAAACATGGATTCCCAATTGTGGCCCCACCCTACTCCAGGGGGACATGATTTGAACAATTTAGTATCTACACTACCCCAGGATGCTTCCATAAAATTTTCAGCTTTTCTGGCCCAGTGGTTCTCGAGAAGAAGAGATTTTTTTAAAAAAATTCCTATATATTTCAATGTAAAACTTGGATTCCCCATTGTAGCTACACTCTATCCCCGATGGTTATGATTTGAACAATTTAGAATCTACTCTACCCCAGAATGCTTCCATAAAACTTTCAGCTTTTCTAGCCCAGTGGTTCTCAAGAAGAAGATTTTTTAAAGATTTTTCCTATAGATTGCTACGTCAAACTTGGATTCCCCATTGTGGCCCCATACAAGTGAGTTTGTAGAGAACTGAACAAAGGTTAGCGATCTATAATGACGTTCACACTACTGAACTGGGCACGCTTTCAGGAGCTATTCAATAAACAACTTGCCTTGAAAATGGTTACAGGAATTTAAATACGCAACCGACAATCAAATTAATGGTACTCTTTATACCCTAATGATGTACATGTACATGTGGACACGTTCTTTCAACAACAACAACAAAACAATCAAACAAACAAACAAAAACAAAACAAAACAAATCAAAACCAAAAAAAAATGTGCATGGGTTGGGAACGGCCATGCATAAAATGAAAATTTCCATCTAAATTTAAATGAAACTAGTTTTTCTCGGAATAAAAGGGGATAGTCCATTTCCTCCTCCTTGATACTTTGTGTCTGTAATTTTTTGTGATTTTATCATGTTTATCAATGTTTATGACAAAGCACGATTTGTGCTTTACAAACACTGTATATAAGGAGTGTCACTACTGACAATGCAAAGTTTTAGTAAGAATCGAATATAAAAGAAATTAGAAAATTGCATTGTTATTTAACCCAACTTTTCTTTCCATTTCGTTCTAAATTTATCTACAGGGGACGGGCTGTGAAAAAGAATCGCTCCGTCAGATAGATGGAGGTCAAATAAATTACCACAAATACGAAAAGAGGTTATTGTAACGTACAATGTCATTCAATCTTTTTACGCTTGTTTTTAAAGACAGTTTATTTCGTTCTTTTCTTATACAACTTGTTTTACAATTTTATAAGTTCTGTTCGTCTTTGAATCTTCTTATAAATCCTTATACAGAACGTCTTTTTTTATATAAGTTCTTTTTATGCGTCAACACGTGTTCTCTGTTCGCGGCGTTTTAATCCGTTGTCGATAACCGATCACTCGCCGCCAGGAAAATTCGGATCAATAAGATAGGCTAGACTTTATGTTACTTTACGCTCATACTCACAGACTTCTGTCTCTTTAAATAATTCAACATCCCGCGATAACACCCCCACCCTCCCAAAACAAGGAACGTCTCGTCTCCGTTTGAATGCACGTATGTAATAAATATCTACTGATATTAGACTATCGATTTTATCTCACCTGAGAAGCACATGGAAATACAAGTAATTCCGATTATAATTAGAGATCTAGAATTCATATTGTCTTTTCTTGCAATGGGTCAAAGAGGCTGTCAAATATCCTTTGGATTTTTTTTTTGCCCTATTTTGTTTTAAACGCACACACATACACTCTCTTGAATGCCGTCGGCAGGGTTTCCTAAGGGGAAAGCTAGTATTACGATTGTTAATGCCAACCTCTACAAACGTTGACCCAGAGAAGGCGGAGCTACTGTCATTATTCAAGAGAGAATGCTTCAAATAAGATATACTATTAATTAATTATTTAATTATCATGACGAATGTTTTGATGTATACGTAAAAAATGGTAAACCCAGATGCTCTGTGTCATGAAGATATCCCAGATTTTTTTTTCCACTTGTGCCATTGTAGGAGCTTCTGGCTTCACCAAGTAGCGTAAAAATGTCGTTGTATACTGCATGTGCTATTATAAAATTGTTAATTGGATACTGCAGTTGAAAGAACTTAATGCCCTGTTCACACTGAGAGTTTAATTCGAATTAAACGTAAGTTACTGCGAATTAAATTTGATCCGCGTTCACACGGAGAATTTAATGCGAATTAGTTTAATTCGAATTAGTTTACTGCGCATTAAATTACTTCGCATTAGCTTCGTGTGAACGCTAAGCGAAGCTAATTCGAATTAAATTTTGACGCATGCGTAAGGGCAGAATTAAGTCACAGGCCACATGTCGATGGTCAAATATAGGTACTTGTGCTATTTTTGATTGGAAAACAAAGGAAAATTGTGTTAACACTGAAATGTGTACAGACACTGACAATCATGTCAAATGTATATTTGCTGGGCACAATATGACGTGATTTGTAAATGACGTCATAATAGCCTCACTGAATAGCCTTGCTGTAGAAATAAAATTATAATTCGCATTAGTTTACTTCGCATTAGCTGTCGTGTGAACGCAATTTAATTCGCATTAGTTTAATTCGCATCATTTTACTTCCTGATCTTAATTTTTTTTTTTTTTATACCAGGAAGGCTGTCGTTTAACAGAGGAGAATTATGATGACCAGCCCGATTATCCAATAATTAAACAAGAGGCCCATGGGTATCTAAGCTTACTCTTGTCAGCAAATAACGTCTGCATATTAACAATATTTAAATGCTGACCTGCAACTCTTGAAAAGTTTTTTTCTTAAATAATGCTTTGACCCCTATTGTGGCCCCAACCTATCCCCGGATGCTATTGAATCTGACATCCTGAAGATGCATATATTTTAAATTATGTCCTTAATGTTTTCAAAAGATTTTGATATATATTTTTATGAAAATATTTGATCTCATTTTGTGGTTCTACCTTACTCTTGGCGCCATGTTTTGAACAAACATGGATTTCCACCACCTGAGAATGCTGTATGTTAACATGATCCATCTCTTACCCGAGGTCGATAATGACAGAAAATCCACGTAACTTTGGAATGTATGCTTTTTGATGATTTATTGAATTCCTTACAATTTTTTTTAAAATCTTTTAAAACTTTGATCCCCTATTGTGGCCCCGCGTTACTCCTGGGGGCATGAGTTGAACAGTTTAGAATCTTCACTTCCTAAGTTTCATACATGTACTCTCTGGTTTAGTTATTTTGAGAAGACTTTTCCTATATATTTCAATGTAAAAAAATTGATCCCTTATTATGGCTCCAACCAACCCCTGGGTAGCATGATTTGAAAAATTCACACTCGGTCAATAATGTAATAATGTGAACTGTGATTGATCGATGTTTTAAAATAAATGTAAGTAAACTATAGTTAAAAGTCCGATAAAACATACCCACCCTCACACACCCTCCCTCACTACCCCCCTCCCCCCCCCCCAACACACACACACACCCTCTCACATACACCCTAACACACACACACAACGTATTTTGAATTGAATTTTAAAATTTGTTTTCGATGTATCAGATTGAGAAAATTTATGAAATTTAGTATCTTAACAAAAAATTGGAATTTCCGTTGTTAAGATTAGTCATTTATTCACGATTATTTATGACTAATACAAATTAAACATTAGACGGAAACCAAGTTAAAATCTTGAGATGCCAAGAGTTAAAACAGAGTGTTTCTAGTGTCGCCCTTACATTTACAACTTAATTTTTCCTTTCCCACTCAAAAATCTTTGAGTACTTAATTGTTTAACTTCGTTTTATTTCGTTGTCTTGACTAAATAAGTTATTTTTTGAAAGGAAAATGAAACAGGTCTACGGCAGCATATTATGTTGATAAAAATATTGTATTTTGTTATAAAGAGAACATATAGTACAAAATGAATTTCAAAAAGAAAGTGGTACACGTAGGTGAGTTAGGGCTAGGTATAGGCATTTCTATGCAAATAAACTAATTAAAATGTCTAAGGACTATATCTTTTATAAGGGGAAAATTAAAACTTATTGTCTAATACATACTTGGTACCCACGACATGAGATAGCCAGTACACATTATGACGTCATATTATGACGTCATTGTTCTTTACTACACAAAATTATAATGGACATCAACAAAAATGCTTCGCCGCAAGGGCATGCTCTATTTTATTTAACTGAAACAAGGTATATTTAGAAGCAAAATATCACAAAGATTGCTAGTATTGCTGCACAAATATCAACAGCTCAGTTGTATAATTTCTATTTGAAAAGTTTTAGGTTGAATCAGGGTAAAAATGTACAGTCCCGTATATGTTTCCTCAAAGTCCGATCAAATGAGAAAATGCCTAGGATTTGTGCAGTAGTTTTATTAATCTATAGAATATTCTTCTTACCATTATACAATTTTTATGTAAAATTAAATAAGGTAATCCCTTACGCCGAAGCTGTTTTGTTGATATGTTTTATAACATCAAGTAGGTAAGAACAATGACGTCATAATATGACGTCATAATGTGTACTGGCTATAACATATCTTGGGTATTAAGTATGCATAAGAAAATAAATCAAAACTCTCTCTGAATAATAAGTATACCTCTTATGCGTTTTTATTAGCTTATTTGCATAGAAGCGCCTATACCCAGCCTTAACTCACATGCGCAGTGTACTGCGTATTTCAGATCTGCTATGCGGTATATTGTATAGATTATCTGTGATTAGCCCTTGCCAAGTACAGCCATTTATTTTTTATCATTTATATACATCATATCTTCTATAGTAAACAAATCTTTTACATATAAAATACCTTTTCTTGTCCAGCTTTTTAGATATAGTAGCATATTCTTATGAATTGTTAAAATATGTTTTCTGTTATTTCATTTCGTGGTGATGTTAAATCTAGAAACGATATCTTTGTAAAACTGTGGGTTTTTTTTTAAGCACGTTTAAATCATTCCAATCAATTAAATTGCTGTTCACCAGATATTTTCTTCCTAACCATATGTCTGGCTTAAAATAGTTTTAATATTCCCAACATTCCATTTGAATTTGAATTACCATATCTATACTGGATTCTAAAACTCAGTAAAAATCCTTACAAACAAAGATACATAGCGGTTTCCAGTAAATGTTCTACCAAGCCCCTTTCTTTTCTCCTCACTAAATATTTATAGCAGGGAAAAACAAACTTCAGGAGTAATGTACAACAGTATATTTTAGAAATGGTGTAAATCAGATGTTGATACTTTAATTCTAAGGAATGTTTGGAAAACCCGAAATCCTAATATTTTACCAAAATCAATAACATCATAACGTACAACTTTTCAACACTTTATACAACCATTCCCCAGGTTAAATTGAAGTCCAGGCTTATGACATCACAAACAGATTTTTTTTTTTTTTTTTTTTTTTTTTTTTTTTTTAAATGGAACTTGCAAAAATACTTACCTTGTCATTGATCATTTGCAAAATTATTTTGTTGAAAAATAGCCTGATAGTACTAACAAGTACTTTGAAGTTGATATTAAAAAGATGCTTGAGTTTCTGATTGACAGTATCTATATAGTTTTTGGAGATCGATCTCGGAGCTATGTTAAGGCTGTCCGAGGGCTAAACATGCATTAAAAATATACATTTTATTTTGAGCTAGATTTTAATTTAAATATGTTATCTATGTATGCATTTTTAGTTAACTTGTGATGAGAGTTTTATCAGTTATTATAATAACGAATTTTTGTGATGTCACAGGACTTTCTTGATCACGTTACGGACAATTGTGAATTCCTAAATGTTGCACAAAAATCGCATCGGCACAAGTGCAAAACAAAATTATTGTGAAAAGTGAGTTACATAAATACATTCATCGTGATCTTTGGTACATATCTACTTCTTAAGAAAACATTTCACGAGAAATTCAACTTACCCACATACAAAGGTCTTATTTTCCACTTTTTATCGTAATTTATACAAAATAACATAAATTAAATGCAATCCCCCCCCCCCAGCAAAATTCAATTAGAAGACATACTTCGCTAGAAGATTCACACAGAATAAATTCAATTTATCGTTATTAATCACTTGTATCAGTCAGATATATACACGATTCATAAGTTCTTACTCTGTTTACAGACGTGTAAGGGGGAGCGTTTCACATCGCATTTTTTTATGTGATATATCATATGTGCATATCGGACAAGCGAAAGGAATAACGATATTAAATTGCAAATGTTCAACATCATAACAGCACATTGGAGCTTAAAGAACAATCCAGACACATGAATTAAACAATAACACCAAAAGAAATCTACATGTGTATAGGTTATGACACTTTCCCTGTCATGTCAGCTCAAATATGCAGGGACTTGACGTCATATGCTATTATAAAGTCATATCTAGGTAGTTCAGATAAGTGACTACAGATGAAACGGTTTGATATATAAGGGACAGCCTTATCCAAGCCGCGCTGGTCTGTTGGAATTCCCATGGGAACCAATAGCCCCTGGTATTAACAGAGTTATTTTGGTATTTACATTTCAAGCCTATGAGTTAATTTTTAATGTGTTATCAAAAATTATCTGAGGGTGGAGTTTTGTTTTGTTTTTTTTTTTGTTGTTGTTTTTTTTTTTTATTGTGAAGTCATTTCGATCAATCGCGCTTGTACACTTCAAAGCTTGCAATCAATTTTGACCAAAATCATCATATTTTTTTGGCATTTTGAGTGAGTAAAGTGTAATATGTCTTCTCTCTCTCTCTCTCTCTCTCTCTCTCTGGAAAAATATATCATTGTATTCATACTTCAGTTGTCGACACATGTACGAATAATGATTTAAATACTAAAAATTTTCATAACAGTACATTTTTCGGATGAAGTTAAACTTCTTATTCTTCTAGAGCGTTACTCTTAAAAGTTTCTTTAAAACATGATTGTGACGTAAACCTTTTGTTTGTGTTGTCCATTCTATAGCTTAATGTTGAGCTTACTCCTCAAACAATCCATTAAGTCACCTGAGTCAAGTGATGTTAAATCTAGAAACGATATCTTTGTAAAACTGTGGGTTTTTTTAAGCACGTTTAAATCATTCCAATCAATTAAATTGCTGTTCACCAGATATTTTCTTCCTAACCATATGTCTGGCTTAAAATAGTTTTAATATTCCCAACATTCCATTTGAATTTGAATTACCATATCTATACTGGATTCTAAAACTCAGTAAAAATCCTTACAAACAAAGATACATAGCGGTTTCCAGTAAATGTTCTACCAAGCCCCTTTCTTTTCTCCTCACTAAATATTTATAGCAGGGAAAAACAAACTTCAGGAGTAATGTACAACAGTATATTTTAGAAATGGTGTAAATCAGATGTTGATACTTTAATTCTAAGGAATGTTTGGAAAACCCGAAATCCTAATATTTTACCAAAATCAATAACATCATAACGTACAACTTTTCAACACTTTATACAACCATTCCCCAGGTTAAATTGAAGTCCAGGCTTATGACATCACAAACAGATTTTTTTTTTTTTTTTTTTTTTTTTTTTTTTTTTTTTTTTAAATGGAACTTGCAAAAATACTTACCTTGTCATTGATCATTTGCAAAATTATTTTGTTGAAAAATAGCCTGATAGTACTAACAAGTACTCTGAAGTTGATATTAAAAAGATGCTTGAGTTTCTGATTGACAGTATCTATATAGTTTTTGGAGATCGATCTCGGAGCTATGTTAAGGCTGTCCGAGGGCTAAACATGCATTAAAAATATACATTTTATTTTGAGCTAGATTTTAATTTAAATATGTTATCTATGTATGCATTTTCAGTTAACTTGTGATGAGAGTTTTATCAGTTATTATAATAACGAATTTTTGTGATGTCACAGGACTTTCTTGATCACGTTACGGACAATTGTGAATTCCTAAATGTTGCACAAAAATCGCATCGGCACAAGTGCAAAACAAAATTATTGTGAAAAGTGAGTTACATAAATACATTCATCGTGATCTTTGGTACATATCTACTTCTTAAGAAAACATTTCACGAGAAATTCAACTTACCCACATACAAAGGTCTTATTTTCCACTTTTTATCGTAATTTATACAAAATAACATAAATTAAATGCAATCCCCCCCCCCCCCCCCAGCAAAATTCAATTAGAAGACATACTTCGCTAGAAGATTCACACAGAATAAATTCAATTTATCGTTATTTATCACTTGTATCAGTCAGATATATACACGATTCATAAGTTCTTACTCTGTTTACAGACGTGTAAGGGGGAGCGTTTCACATCGCATTTTTTTTATGTGATATATCATATGTGCATATCGGACAAGCGAAAGGAATAACGATATTAAATTGCAAATGTTCAACATCATAACAGCACATTGGAGCTTAAAGAACAATCCAGACACATGAATTAAACAATAACACCAAAAGAAATCTACATGTGTATAGGTTATGACACTTTCCCTGTCATGTCAGCTCAAATATGCAGGGACTTGACGTCATATGCTATTATAAAGTCATATCTAGGTAGTTCAGATAAGTGACTACAGATGAAACGGTTTGATATATAAGGGACAGCCTTATCCAAGCCGCGCTGGTCTGTTGGAATTCCCATGGGAACCAATAGCCCCTGGTATTAACAGAGTTATTTTGGTATTTACATTTCAAGCCTATGAGTTAATTTTTAATGTGTTATCAAAAATTATCTGAGGGTGGAGTTTTGTTTTGTTTTTTTTGTTGTTGTTTTTTTTTTTATTGTGAAGTCATTTCGATCAATCGCGCTTGTACACTTCAAAGCTTGCAATCAATTTTGACCAAAACCATCATATTTTTTTGGCATTTTGAGTGAGTAAAGTGTAATATGTCTTCTCTCTCTCTCTCTCTCTCTGGAAAAATATATCATTGTATTCATACTTCAGTTGTCGACACATGTACGAATAATGATTTAAATACTAAAAATTTTCATAACAGTACATTTTTCGGATGAAGTTAAACTTCTTATTCTTCTAGAGCGTTACTCTTAAAAGTTTCTTTAAAACATGATTGTGACGTAAACCTTTTGTTTGTGTTGTCCATTCTATAGCTTAATGTTGAGCTTACTCCTCAAACAATCCATTAAGTCACCTGAGTCAAGTGATGTTAAATCTAGAAACGATATCTTTGTAAAACTGTGGGTTTTTTTAAGCACGTTTAAATCATTCCAATCAATTAAATTGCTGTTCACCAGATATTTTCTTCCTAACCATATGTCTGGCTTAAAATAGTTTTAATATTCCCAACATTCCATTTGAATTTGAATTACCATATCTATACTGGATTCTAAAACTCAGTAAAAATCCTTACAAACAAAGATACATAGCGGTTTCCAGTAAATGTTCTACCAAGCCCCTTTCTTTTCTCCTCACTAAATATTTATAGCAGGGAAAAACAAACTTCAGGAGTAATGTACAACAGTATATTTTAGAAATGGTGTAAATCAGATGTTGATACTTTAATTCTAAGGAATGTTTGGAAAACCCGAAATCCTAATATTTTACCAAAATCAATAACATCATAACGTACAACTTTTCAACACTTTATACAACCATTCCCCAGGTTAAATTGAAGTCCAGGCTTATGACATCACAAACAGATTTTTTTTTTTTTTTTTTTTTTTTTTTTTTTTTTTTTAAATGGAACTTGCAAAAATACTTACCTTGTCATTGATCATTTGCAAAATTATTTTGTTGAAAAATAGCCTGATAGTACTAACAAGTACTCTGAAGTTGATATTAAAAAGATGCTTGAGTTTCTGATTGACAGTATCTATATAGTTTTTGGAGATCGATCTCGGAGCTATGTTAAGGCTGTCCGAGGGCTAAACATGCATTAAAAATATACATTTTATTTTGAGCTAGATTTTAATTTAAATATGTTATCTATGTATGCATTTTCAGTTAACTTGTGATGAGAGTTTTATCAGTTATTATAATAACGAATTTTTGTGATGTCACAGGACTTTCTTGATCACGTTACGGACAATTGTGAATTCCTAAATGTTGCACAAAAATCGCATCGGCACAAGTGCAAAACAAAATTATTGTGAAAAGTGAGTTACATAAATACATTCATCGTGATCTTTGGTACATATCTACTTCTTAAGAAAACATTTCACGAGAAATTCAACTTACCCACATACAAAGGTCTTATTTTCCACTTTTTATCGTAATTTATACAAAATAACATAAATTAAATGCAATCCCCCCCCCCCCAGCAAAATTCAATTAGAAGACATACTTCGCTAGAAGATTCACACAGAATAAATTCAATTTATCGTTATTAATCACTTGTATCAGTCAGATATATACACGATTCATAAGTTCTTACTCTGTTTACAGACGTGTAAGGGGGAGCGTTTCACATCGCATTTTTTTTATGTGATATATCATATGTGCATATCGGACAAGCGAAAGGAATAACGATATTAAATTGCAAATGTTCAACATCATAACAGCACATTGGAGCTTAAAGAACAATCCAGACACATGAATTAAACAATAACACCAAAAGAAATCTACATGTGTATAGGTTATGACACTTTCCCTGTCATGTCAGCTCAAATATGCAGGGACTTGACGTCATATGCTATTATAAAGTCATATCTAGGTAGTTCAGATAAGTGACTACAGATGAAACGGTTTGATATATAAGGGACAGCCTTATCCAAGCCGCGCTGGTCTGTTGGAATTCCCATGGGAACCAATAGCCCCTGGTATTAACAGAGTTATTTTGGTATTTACATTTCAAGCCTATGAGTTAATTTTTAATGTGTTATCAAAAATTATCTGAGGGTGGAGTTTTGTTTTGTTTTTTTTGTTGTTGTTTTTTTTTTTATTGTGAAGTCATTTCGATCAATCGCGCTTGTACACTTCAAAGCTTGCAATCAATTTTGACCAAAACCATCATATTTTTTTGGCATTTTGAGTGAGTAAAGTGTAATATGTCTTCTCTCTCTCTCTCTCTCTCTGGAAAAATATATCATTGTATTCATACTTCAGTTGTCGACACATGTACGAATAATGATTTAAATACTAAAAATTTTCATAACAGTACATTTTTCGGATGAAGTTAAACTTCTTATTCTTCTAGAGCGTTACTCTTAAAAGTTTCTTTAAAACATGATTGTGACGTAAACCTTTTGTTTGTGTTGTCCATTCTATAGCTTAATGTTGAGCTTACTCCTCAAACAATCCATTAAGTCACCTGAGTCAAGTGATGTTAAATCTAGAAACGATATCTTTGTAAAACTGTGGGTTTTTTTAAGCACGTTTAAATCATTCCAATCAATTAAATTGCTGTTCACCAGATATTTTCTTCCTAACCATATGTCTGGCTTAAAATAGTTTTAATATTCCCAACATTCCATTTGAATTTGAATTACCATATCTATACTGGATTCTAAAACTCAGTAAAAATCCTTACAAACAAAGATACATAGCGGTTTCCAGTAAATGTTCTACCAAGCCCCTTTCTTTTCTCCTCACTAAATATTTATAGCAGGGAAAAACAAACTTCAGGAGTAATGTACAACAGTATATTTTAGAAATGGTGTAAATCAGATGTTGATACTTTAATTCTAAGGAATGTTTGGAAAACCCGAAATCCTAATATTTTACCAAAATCAATAACATCATAACGTACAACTTTTCAACACTTTATACAACCATTCCCCAGGTTAAATTGAAGTCCAGGCTTATGACATCACAAACAGATTTTTTTTTTTTTTTTTTTTTTTTTTTTTTTTTTTTTTTTTTAAATGGAACTTGCAAAAATACTTACCTTGTCATTGATCATTTGCAAAATTATTTTGTTGAAAAATAGCCTGATAGTACTAACAAGTACTCTGAAGTTGATATTAAAAAGATGCTTGAGTTTCTGATTGACAGTATCTATATAGTTTTTGGAGATCGATCTCGGAGCTATGTTAAGGCTGTCCGAGGGCTAAACATGCATTAAAAATATACATTTTATTTTGAGCTAGATTTTAATTTAAATATGTTATCTATGTATGCATTTTCAGTTAACTTGTGATGAGAGTTTTATCAGTTATTATAATAACGAATTTTTGTGATGTCACAGGACTTTCTTGATCACGTTACGGACAATTGTGAATTCCTAAATGTTGCACAAAAATCGCATCGGCACAAGTGCAAAACAAAATTATTGTGAAAAGTGAGTTACATAAATACATTCATCGTGATCTTTGGTACATATCTACTTCTTAAGAAAACATTTCACGAGAAATTCAACTTACCCACATACAAAGGTCTTATTTTCCACTTTTTATCGTAATTTATACAAAATAACATAAATTAAATGCAATCCCCCCCCCCCCAGCAAAATTCAATTAGAAGACATACTTCGCTAGAAGATTCACACAGAATAAATTCAATTTATCGTTATTAATCACTTGTATCAGTCAGATATATACACGATTCATAAGTTCTTACTCTGTTTACAGACGTGTAAGGGGGAGCGTTTCACATCGCATTTTTTTTATGTGATATATCATATGTGCATATCGGACAAGCGAAAGGAATAACGATATTAAATTGCAAATGTTCAACATCATAACAGCACATTGGAGCTTAAAGAACAATCCAGACACATGAATTAAACAATAACACCAAAAGAAATCTACATGTGTATAGGTTATGACACTTTCCCTGTCATGTCAGCTCAAATATGCAGGGACTTGACGTCATATGCTATTATAAAGTCATATCTAGGTAGTTCAGATAAGTGACTACAGATGAAACGGTTTGATATATAAGGGACAGCCTTATCCAAGCCGCGCTGGTCTGTTGGAATTCCCATGGGAACCAATAGCCCCTGGTATTAACAGAGTTATTTTGGTATTTACATTTCAAGCCTATGAGTTAATTTTTAATGTGTTATCAAAAATTATCTGAGGGTGGAGTTTTGTTTTGTTTTTTTTTTTGTTGTTGTTTTTTTTTTTTATTGTGAAGTCATTTCGATCAATCGCGCTTGTACACTTCAAAGCTTGCAATCAATTTTGACCAAAATCATCATATTTTTTTGGCATTTTGAGTGAGTAAAGTGTAATATGTCTTCTCTCTCTCTCTCTCTCTCTCTCTCTCTCTGGAAAAATATATCATTGTATTCATACTTCAGTTGTCGACACATGTACGAATAATGATTTAAATACTAAAAATTTTCATAACAGTACATTTTTCGGATGAAGTTAAACTTCTTATTCTTCTAGAGCGTTACTCTTAAAAGTTTCTTTAAAACATGATTGTGACGTAAACCTTTTGTTTGTGTTGTCCATTCTATAGCTTAATGTTGAGCTTACTCCTCAAACAATCCATTAAGTCACCTGAGTCAAGTGATGTTAAATCTAGAAACGATATCTTTGTAAAACTGTGGGTTTTTTTAAGCACGTTTAAATCATTCCAATCAATTAAATTGCTGTTCACCAGATATTTTCTTCCTAACCATATGTCTGGCTTAAAATAGTTTTAATATTCCCAACATTCCATTTGAATTTGAATTACCATATCTATACTGGATTCTAAAACTCAGTAAAAATCCTTACAAACAAAGATACATAGCGGTTTCCAGTAAATGTTCTACCAAGCCCCTTTCTTTTCTCCTCACTAAATATTTATAGCAGGGAAAAACAAACTTCAGGAGTAATGTACAACAGTATATTTTAGAAATGGTGTAAATCAGATGTTGATACTTTAATTCTAAGGAATGTTTGGAAAACCCGAAATCCTAATATTTTACCAAAATCAATAACATCATAACGTACAACTTTTCAACACTTTATACAACCATTCCCCAGGTTAAATTGAAGTCCAGGCTTATGACATCACAAACAGATTTTTTTTTTTTTTTTTTTTTTTTTTTTTTTTTTTTTTTAAATGGAACTTGCAAAAATACTTACCTTGTCATTGATCATTTGCAAAATTATTTTGTTGAAAAATAGCCTGATAGTACTAACAAGTACTCTGAAGTTGATATTAAAAAGATGCTTGAGTTTCTGATTGACAGTATCTATATAGTTTTTGGAGATCGATCTCGGAGCTATGTTAAGGCTGTCCGAGGGCTAAACATGCATTAAAAATATACATTTTATTTTGAGCTAGATTTTAATTTAAATATGTTATCTATGTATGCATTTTCAGTTAACTTGTGATGAGAGTTTTATCAGTTATTATAATAACGAATTTTTGTGATGTCACAGGACTTTCTTGATCACGTTACGGACAATTGTGAATTCCTAAATGTTGCACAAAAATCGCATCGGCACAAGTGCAAAACAAAATTATTGTGAAAAGTGAGTTACATAAATACATTCATCGTGATCTTTGGTACATATCTACTTCTTAAGAAAACATTTCACGAGAAATTCAACTTACCCACATACAAAGGTCTTATTTTCCACTTTTTATCGTAATTTATACAAAATAACATAAATTAAATGCAATCCCCCCCCCCCCCCCAGCAAAATTCAATTAGAAGACATACTTCGCTAGAAGATTCACACAGAATAAATTCAATTTATCGTTATTTATCACTTGTATCAGTCAGATATATACACGATTCATAAGTTCTTACTCTGTTTACAGACGTGTAAGGGGGAGCGTTTCACATCGCATTTTTTTTATGTGATATATCATATGTGCATATCGGACAAGCGAAAGGAATAACGATATTAAATTGCAAATGTTCAACATCATAACAGCACATTGGAGCTTAAAGAACAATCCAGACACATGAATTAAACAATAACACCAAAAGAAATCTACATGTGTATAGGTTATGACACTTTCCCTGTCATGTCAGCTCAAATATGCAGGGACTTGACGTCATATGCTATTATAAAGTCATATCTAGGTAGTTCAGATAAGTGACTACAGATGAAACGGTTTGATATATAAGGGACAGCCTTATCCAAGCCGCGCTGGTCTGTTGGAATTCCCATGGGAACCAATAGCCCCTGGTATTAACAGAGTTATTTTGGTATTTACATTTCAAGCCTATGAGTTAATTTTTAATGTGTTATCAAAAATTATCTGAGGGTGGAGTTTTGTTTTGTTTTTTTTGTTGTTGTTTTTTTTTTTATTGTGAAGTCATTTCGATCAATCGCGCTTGTACACTTCAAAGCTTGCAATCAATTTTGACCAAAACCATCATATTTTTTTGGCATTTTGAGTGAGTAAAGTGTAATATGTCTTCTCTCTCTCTCTCTCTCTCTGGAAAAATATATCATTGTATTCATACTTCAGTTGTCGACACATGTACGAATAATGATTTAAATACTAAAAATTTTCATAACAGTACATTTTTCGGATGAAGTTAAACTTCTTATTCTTCTAGAGCGTTACTCTTAAAAGTTTCTTTAAAACATGATTGTGACGTAAACCTTTTGTTTGTGTTGTCCATTCTATAGCTTAATGTTGAGCTTACTCCTCAAACAATCCATTAAGTCACCTGAGTCAAGTGATGTTAAATCTAGAAACGATATCTTTGTAAAACTGTGGGTTTTTTTAAGCACGTTTAAATCATTCCAATCAATTAAATTGCTGTTCACCAGATATTTTCTTCCTAACCATATGTCTGGCTTAAAATAGTTTTAATATTCCCAACATTCCATTTGAATTTGAATTACCATATCTATACTGGATTCTAAAACTCAGTAAAAATCCTTACAAACAAAGATACATAGCGGTTTCCAGTAAATGTTCTACCAAGCCCCTTTCTTTTCTCCTCACTAAATATTTATAGCAGGGAAAAACAAACTTCAGGAGTAATGTACAACAGTATATTTTAGAAATGGTGTAAATCAGATGTTGATACTTTAATTCTAAGGAATGTTTGGAAAACCCGAAATCCTAATATTTTACCAAAATCAATAACATCATAACGTACAACTTTTCAACACTTTATACAACCATTCCCCAGGTTAAATTGAAGTCCAGGCTTATGACATCACAAACAGATTTTTTTTTTTTTTTTTTTTTTTTTTTTTTTTTTTTTAAATGGAACTTGCAAAAATACTTACCTTGTCATTGATCATTTGCAAAATTATTTTGTTGAAAAATAGCCTGATAGTACTAACAAGTACTCTGAAGTTGATATTAAAAAGATGCTTGAGTTTCTGATTGACAGTATCTATATAGTTTTTGGAGATCGATCTCGGAGCTATGTTAAGGCTGTCCGAGGGCTAAACATGCATTAAAAATATACATTTTATTTTGAGCTAGATTTTAATTTAAATATGTTATCTATGTATGCATTTTCAGTTAACTTGTGATGAGAGTTTTATCAGTTATTATAATAACGAATTTTTGTGATGTCACAGGACTTTCTTGATCACGTTACGGACAATTGTGAATTCCTAAATGTTGCACAAAAATCGCATCGGCACAAGTGCAAAACAAAATTATTGTGAAAAGTGAGTTACATAAATACATTCATCGTGATCTTTGGTACATATCTACTTCTTAAGAAAACATTTCACGAGAAATTCAACTTACCCACATACAAAGGTCTTATTTTCCACTTTTTATCGTAATTTATACAAAATAACATAAATTAAATGCAATCCCCCCCCCCCCAGCAAAATTCAATTAGAAGACATACTTCGCTAGAAGATTCACACAGAATAAATTCAATTTATCGTTATTAATCACTTGTATCAGTCAGATATATACACGATTCATAAGTTCTTACTCTGTTTACAGACGTGTAAGGGGGAGCGTTTCACATCGCATTTTTTTTATGTGATATATCATATGTGCATATCGGACAAGCGAAAGGAATAACGATATTAAATTGCAAATGTTCAACATCATAACAGCACATTGGAGCTTAAAGAACAATCCAGACACATGAATTAAACAATAACACCAAAAGAAATCTACATGTGTATAGGTTATGACACTTTCCCTGTCATGTCAGCTCAAATATGCAGGGACTTGACGTCATATGCTATTATAAAGTCATATCTAGGTAGTTCAGATAAGTGACTACAGATGAAACGGTTTGATATATAAGGGACAGCCTTATCCAAGCCGCGCTGGTCTGTTGGAATTCCCATGGGAACCAATAGCCCCTGGTATTAACAGAGTTATTTTGGTATTTACATTTCAAGCCTATGAGTTAATTTTTAATGTGTTATCAAAAATTATCTGAGGGTGGAGTTTTGTTTTGTTTTTTTTGTTGTTGTTTTTTTTTTTTATTGTGAAGTCATTTCGATCAATCGCGCTTGTACACTTCAAAGCTTGCAATCAATTTTGACCAAAACCATCATATTTTTTTGGCATTTTGAGTGAGTAAAGTGTAATATGTCTTCTCTCTCTCTCTCTCTCTCTGGAAAAATATATCATTGTATTCATACTTCAGTTGTCGACACATGTACGAATAATGATTTAAATACTAAAAATTTTCATAACAGTACATTTTTCGGATGAAGTTAAACTTCTTATTCTTCTAGAGCGTTACTCTTAAAAGTTTCTTTAAAACATGATTGTGACGTAAACCTTTTGTTTGTGTTGTCCATTCTATAGCTTAATGTTGAGCTTACTCCTCAAACAATCCATTAAGTCACCTGAGTCAAGTGATGTTAAATCTAGAAACGATATCTTTGTAAAACTGTGGGTTTTTTTAAGCACGTTTAAATCATTCCAATCAATTAAATTGCTGTTCACCAGATATTTTCTTCCTAACCATATGTCTGGCTTAAAATAGTTTTAATATTCCCAACATTCCATTTGAATTTGAATTACCATATCTATACTGGATTCTAAAACTCAGTAAAAATCCTTACAAACAAAGATACATAGCGGTTTCCAGTAAATGTTCTACCAAGCCCCTTTCTTTTCTCCTCACTAAATATTTATAGCAGGGAAAAACAAACTTCAGGAGTAATGTACAACAGTATATTTTAGAAATGGTGTAAATCAGATGTTGATACTTTAATTCTAAGGAATGTTTGGAAAACCCGAAATCCTAATATTTTACCAAAATCAATAACATCATAACGTACAACTTTTCAACACTTTATACAACCATTCCCCAGGTTAAATTGAAGTCCAGGCTTATGACATCACAAACAGATTTTTTTTTTTTTTTTTTTTTTTTTTTTTTTTTTTTTTAAATGGAACTTGCAAAAATACTTACCTTGTCATTGATCATTTGCAAAATTATTTTGTTGAAAAATAGCCTGATAGTACTAACAAGTACTCTGAAGTTGATATTAAAAAGATGCTTGAGTTTCTGATTGACAGTATCTATATAGTTTTTGGAGATCGATCTCGGAGCTATGTTAAGGCTGTCCGAGGGCTAAACATGCATTAAAAATATACATTTTATTTTGAGCTAGATTTTAATTTAAATATGTTATCTATGTATGCATTTTCAGTTAACTTGTGATGAGAGTTTTATCAGTTATTATAATAACGAATTTTTGTGATGTCACAGGACTTTCTTGATCACGTTACGGACAATTGTGAATTCCTAAATGTTGCACAAAAATCGCATCGGCACAAGTGCAAAACAAAATTATTGTGAAAAGTGAGTTACATAAATACATTCATCGTGATCTTTGGTACATATCTACTTCTTAAGAAAACATTTCACGAGAAATTCAACTTACCCACATACAAAGGTCTTATTTTCCACTTTTTATCGTAATTTATACAAAATAACATAAATTAAATGCAATCCCCCCCCCCCCCCCAGCAAAATTCAATTAGAAGACATACTTCGCTAGAAGATTCACACAGAATAAATTCAATTTATCGTTATTAATCACTTGTATCAGTCAGATATATACACGATTCATAAGTTCTTACTCTGTTTACAGACGTGTAAGGGGGAGCGTTTCACATCGCATTTTTTTTATGTGATATATCATATGTGCATATCGGACAAGCGAAAGGAATAACGATATTAAATTGCAAATGTTCAACATCATAACAGCACATTGGAGCTTAAAGAACAATCCAGACACATGAATTAAACAATAACACCAAAAGAAATCTACATGTGTATAGGTTATGACACTTTCCCTGTCATGTCAGCTCAAATATGCAGGGACTTGACGTCATATGCTATTATAAAGTCATATCTAGGTAGTTCAGATAAGTGACTACAGATGAAACGGTTTGATATATAAGGGACAGCCTTATCCAAGCCGCGCTGGTCTGTTGGAATTCCCATGGGAACCAATAGCCCCTGGTATTAACAGAGTTATTTTGGTATTTACATTTCAAGCCTATGAGTTAATTTTTAATGTGTTATCAAAAATTATCTGAGGGTGGAGTTTTGTTTTGTTTTTTTTTTTGTTGTTGTTTTTTTTTTTATTGTGAAGTCATTTCGATCAATCGCGCTTGTACACTTCAAAGCTTGCAATCAATTTTGACCAAAACCATCATATTTTTTTGGCATTTTGAGTGAGTAAAGTGTAATATGTCTTCTCTCTCTCTCTCTCTCTCTGGAAAAATATATCATTGTATTCATACTTCAGTTGTCGACACATGTACGAATAATGATTTAAATACTAAAAATTTTCATAACAGTACATTTTTCGGATGAAGTTAAACTTCTTATTCTTCTAGAGCGTTACTCTTAAAAGTTTCTTTAAAACATGATTGTGACGTAAACCTTTTGTTTGTGTTGTCCATTCTATAGCTTAATGTTGAGCTTACTCCTCAAACAATCCATTAAGTCACCTGTAAGTGTCCATTCTTTTTGAAAAACTGTCCATTCTTTTAAGAATGGACAGTTTTTTAAAAAAAGAATGGACAGTTAAAACAAACAGAATGGAGAGTTACAGGTAAACTTTGGAATGTGTTCAAGAGGAAAACAAAAACAAATACATTAAATACTTTTTTAATTTACATAACAAAAAGAACGCGGAGATTAAAGTTAATCCAGAACACAATGTCTGCACAGCATCCACTCGATTTTACTCTTTTAAATTCATGAATGATGCACATTTTTTCAATACCCAAAACTTGATTTTCACAAAACTTGAATTCAAATGACACGAATTCACATTTGATTTAAATTTCGGAAAAATCATTCCCTCGAGGAGAATTCATTTTCAGATAGAAATACGTCTAATATTAAACCCTCCACCCAGAAAACAGTTTGCAACATGAACACTACACTGCCGCAGTTAATATTTCGGTAGAAAATAAATAAAAATGAAACATTTCCAGATTTCATTTGAAAAACAATTCAGGTAGAAGATTAGCTCATGGCTAATCCAACACTCAGAATATAATTTGCATCTCACCAATACACTGCTGCAGTTAATATATCCTCAAAAATAGAATTCAATTAAAACATTACCAGGTTTGATTTGAATTTGATCATCTGTATATGTCGTCGAAGTTCATTTTTGGGTCAAAATTTGGCTAATATTTCTTTTACTTTTCTGTTTCCAGATCCAAATATCATTAATTTTGTGCATATTTTGGTTTATAAGATTTTGATTCTGTCATAAACTCTCTCCATCACAGATAAACATGTATGCCTTTACAACGCAAACTGTAAACTGATTCTAAAGCATCACATACTTGTATAAATACTAGTATCCCACAAAATCCACTTGTAACTGTCCATTCTTAAGACAAAGACCTTTTGTTATTTGCATCTGGAAACACAATAGCTATTCAACAAATTGCTCTGCATCCCTAGCTTACCTGTGACTGTCCATTCCGTAAACAATGAACTTGTCCTTGTATGTGTGCTACCTGTCATTTTGTACATTTTTTATTTAATTTTTAGAACAAAGGAAATCATGATTTAAGTAGGAAAAGGCCGAAAACTGTCCATTCTGTGAGAGAAAGAACTAATCTCGGGCCTACGGCCCTCAATTAGTTCTTTCTCTCACAGAATGGACAGTTTTTGGCCTTAATATTTGATTCTTTATCATGCCCGTAGAAAATTCGAAGTGCTTTGTAAGTTGTTTTTGTTATTTAGTTCCTTCTGATATGTTCCAATGTGTTTTAAGTGGTCCCTAGAGAATACCTTTTATTTTTTTTTTAAATCAATTTTCCCAAAATATATTACATGTATGACGTTATAGACACCTTAACTTACATGTACTTGCAATCATTTACATGCTATTAACATTAACTATCATTCATTTGTCAACTCTTCAAAATTTTGTTTATATAACCACATTTGCGGAGATCCATTCGACTTCGGTAGCCTTATACTGCTAAGCTGAAGTGTATAACAAAATATATTACAGTAAATATATGAAATCAGGAATTACATGTATTTACTAAACCAATTAGTAGATACATGTATTTACTGGCTGTTTTAGGAAATATATACATGCAATTACTCATGCAATAGACTAGGAAATTCATGTATTTACTAAACATTGTAGCCAATTTTACACGTTTTTACTGAATTAAGCAGGACGACCTTTACGTATATTTGTAAATATTCAACGAGTGTACAAATACTAGTATGTATGCTTTTAAAACAGCACTGTTCATTATTATTTTACAAAGGTTGCATTCTTCATCGATTAATTTCCGATTCTAGACAAATGTAGGGCGTGTAAAACGTTGCTTTATTCAATTACTCTATGATGCACATGCATATTCAAAATCTTTTGATGTATACTCATTATCTTGTGATGTATATTCGAAATCTTGCAATGTATATTTAGAATCTTGTGATGTTTGATCAATATCTTGTGATGTTTGTTCAATATCTTGTGATGTATATTCTTGTGATGTATATTCAAAATCTTAGTTGTGATGTATATTTAATAATCTTGAGATGTTTGTTTGATTGTCTTGTGATGTTTATTCAATAATCTTGTGATGTATAATCTATAATCTTGTGATGTATGTACAATAATTGCATTGTGGGTAAAATTGGACTTCACATCGATGTGCTTTGTAGGGGCTTTTTTCATTGGTCTCGAGGGTAAAAGTAGGTACCTTTTGTCAAGAATTTGAAGGTGACAGCGTAACATTAGATCTTAACGCATGACATGTCTTAAATTGAAAGTATTTTAAATTAATGCCTGCATCATTTAATTAAATGCAATGCTAAAACTAAATGTGGAGATTGTAGAAAGAAGAGTCTGGGGACTGTAACTTTATTAGATATGGCAAGAAACTGGTACTGCATTTTGAGGTGATACTTTTGTACCCTAGGGTACACCCATATGAAATGTATGGACCAAAGATTACAAAAAGGGTACACTATAAGTTCCTACTGAAATTGAAAGTAGATGTTCTACAGTGGAGTGGTAAGGTTAATTTAAAAAAAAAAGAAGCAGATGAGTAAGGTATACTGGGTACAACTAGGTACAGCAGGTAGCAATACTATTAGAAACGGATATAAGGGATGATGAGGCTATTTTTTTAAAGTTAAAACTCAACCGATTGAGCTAAAGCACGGGTTCAGTGGCTGCAAAGGGTACAATTGGGTAAAGTTGGTTACAATACTATAAGAAATAGATACGAAGGTCAAAAGACAAAAATTTTCTGACATAAAATTTCAGGAAAAAGGCTGATGCTAGGGGGTTCACCGGTTACACTTGGGTACAGTTGGTTACAACACTATAAGAAATGGGTACGAAGAGAAGAGGCCAAACTTTTCTGACATAAAATTTCAGGAAAAGAGCTGATGTTAGGGGTACACTGGTTACAAAGGGTACACTTTGGTACAGTAGGTTACAGCATTGTATGAAATAGATACATGGGTTAAGAGGCCAAAATTTTCTCTGATAACAATCCAGAAACAGAGCTGATGCTCTGAGGTACAGTGCCGACCAGACACAACCTAACACCAGAGCGAACCCAAAGCGCACCCCGGGTTCGCTTTCTGGGTTCTCTCGGGGTCCGCTACGGGTCCGCTTTCAGAAATTTTGGGTGCGCTCTGGGTTCGCTTCGGGTTCGCTCTGCGTTCGCTCGGGGTCAGCTCTGGGTCCGCCAGAGCGAACCCGGCGTTCGCTTTCTGGGTTCGCTTTGCGCACTCATGCGCGAAGCGGACCCCGCTTTAATCTTGCCGCCAGTAAGCTCCACCCCTTGTTTATTCCAAATACAGCAGTGAAATCGATCATTGTTGTTTTTGTGGCGATCGATACCAGGGATGGGCACGATTACTGAAAAATGTAATCGATTAATAATCGATTACTTAGAGGAATTTTGTGTAATCGGTTAATAATCGATTACACTCATTTTAGTCCTGTAATCGATTGTAATCGATTACTTTGGAAGATGTAATCGATTAATAATCGATTACTTCCAAGTTTTTATCCCTTCAAATATCAAAGCAATATTTAAATGGTAAATGTTGATGTTATCCACTGAAGTTTGTGTTCCTGCAGTTTCAGTACAGATTCTACAGATTAAGGTTTTATTCTGGCTAACATTCTCACTAAATGCCCAAATGAGGGATTCTCTACCATGGAAAGTGGAGACATGATTCCTACAATAAAATATGCCAAGGAATTAATTATTCTTTTCAACCTTGGATATCTGAACCTCCACATTTACTTGTTGCAAAAATTATTTAATATTTTATTGTGAATTACTTCATTAGAAGTATTTGGGCTGCCCGTACGTTGACAGTACATATTAAACATTCCTGTGCGTGTCTTTTTCAAAAAAGTAAGTAAATTAGAACTCTTTGTAATAAACATGTAAATTAAATGTGTCTTTAAGTAATGAAACAAATAGCACAATTTCATTCTGTATTGAAATAAATGTTTTGAGAGCTATTAATTGTTTTATTAATATTGTTTGTCTTCAATGGAATAAAAGTTAAACACTAGGTAGTTCACAGTTTACACCTCATTATCTGCAAGTCAGAGATGTCTCAGTCAATTAATTAGCCAATTAAGATAAGCAAACACAGTGACACACTCCTCTCTTACAGACACTTATAACCTTTCACTAATATAAAAGCAACCTTACAAGTTGGAATGAAAACATGCGAATGATTTTGCAAATTTTAAAGTTACTAAAACACAAGTTTGAGGTTGTTTTTAAACATTTTCAGAAGTATTTCCATCTTCTTTTTTCGAGTACAATATAGTTTATTTACCAAATTATTTATATTTAATACAGCACTTCAATCTGTTTTTGCTATTTATAATTTTCTATTACAAGACAAAGTTTTTCAACATCTGAAATATGAAAAGGGACATGCAGCAAGAGGACAGTGGGTCAAATGTAAAATGCACACGAAATATCTGTATATTTTATTAATAAATGGTTGAAATGCACTTCTGAATTATTAAATACTAGACCAGTAGGTCTATAATGCAAAATTTATTGAGAACATCATTAAACTTATAATAATAAAAGTTAGGAAATCCAAACATTACACCAGGTGGTTTATATTTTATATCAAATTTTTATGTGTGACTGACTGGAAATAATTCTCCAAAATAACATCCATTTATGTATAAACTAATCGAAAGTAATTGAAAATGTAATTATAATTACATTGAAAATTTTAGCTGTAATCGATTAAATTACGATTACAAGTAATTGAAAATCTCTTCGATTACAGATTACTGTCGATTACTTGGAAAAAAGTAATCATTACAATCGATTACGATTACTCGATTACGATTACCCCATCCCTGATCGATACAGGTGCATGTGCAGTGGCTGCAATGTTATTGTTGACAACATACACGAACGATCACGTTTTACACAAAATAGTTAAAAATATTTAGGAGTGGATATTTAAAAAAAACAAAAAATAAAAAACTTATTAATAGATATCTTAGATTAAAAATATTTACTGCTGCAATTAATGGACTTTGGATAACTGCAAAAAAAAAAAAAAAAAAAAAAAAAAAAAAATTATAGAAAAAAATATTTTTGAAACTACATGTAAATAAGATTTAATAGGTATTTTAGATTACAATTAATTATTAATGTAATTCGACGACTTGGAATTTTTTTTTTATATTTTTGATACGTAAAAATGTAATTTATGATCGAATGCAGCATGTTCTATCATATGATATAGGTTGACTGTGAGTTTTGATTCTATTGGATTTTATAATATGCAGTATGGGGGTAAAAAATTGTTTAAAAGTGGCCTAAATAATGAATGAATACTTATATTCATCTTTCCATTTATGAATTCAAAAATCAGCATTTTTTTAAAAAAATTCATTCATCTGCAGAAATTAAAATAATAATAAGTATCAGGGATAAAAAGTAACCCCGACAATCATGTCGTGTACATTTGTCGACTAATTATTTATGTAAGTATTGAGAATTAATAATTTTTTTGTAAAAATGTACATTTCTGATGTATTGGTATAAAAATATCATGACCACAATAAGCAGTTAACGGGACCCATCAGCAGAGAAAAAAAAAATCGTTAAACATCTTAAATACGCTTTATCATTTAAAGTTACGCTATTTATAAGAATACAATACTGTACGACTTATTATATTGCTTATTTACTATCGATAATTAGTTCGTTCAATAATGTACATGTAAATCGCGCGTTGTTTTTTTTTCTTTTTATTTCAGTTAATAATAATAATAATAAAAAAAAAAAAAAAAAAAAAAAAAAAAAAAAAAAAAAAAAAACAACAACAACAACAAAAAAAAAAAAACAAAACAAGGTAAATCAAGCTTTACATTATTTTTTTTGTAAAAGATAAATTAAAATAATACCATAGAAGTTTACGATTGGACATACTGTACATGTACATTTATGCTGTTATTTATTTATTTATTTATTTATTTATTTATTTATTTTTTTTTTTAATTAATTGATTTATTTACAGGTAACTCTTGATGGCTCGATCTTCGATCTCTCGAAGTTCTTGATCGCTCGAAGTGAGTCTCCGGTCCCGAATTTTTCCCCTATATAACTAAGCAAATTTACTCTTGATTTCTCGAACTCTTGATCTCTCGAAACCCTTGATCCCTCGAAGTCAAAATGCGGTCCCGCTATGCGTATTCTATTAGAATTCACCCTCGATACCTCGAAGTGGCTATGTATACAAGGTTTATAATTAGCACTTTTACCTGGACATTTAAATGGTCCCAGGCTGAAGACGCGGGTCTCGAGGAATGGGGTGTTTATTCAGGTGACATTTTTGCTGCAAGGTGATAATTGAATTATAATTAATTATATTTTGCCTATATGCTATTAAAATAATTATCATCGACTGTCTAACGATAATTTAGAGACCAGTGTCAGTGAAAAGTAGTGCTCTGCTAGACTAATTTAATTTTTATTTCGAGTCAGTGTCAAAGTTAAACGAAAGCAGAACCAGCCTCAATGTCAATATGACGACTATTATTGGACAAATACTTACAAAACTGCGTTTAATGATCATGTTTGGAATAGTCAATGCTATGTACGACGCTGCAAAATGTCGTTTTCATGTAACGAATGCATAGTATGGTGCCCGTATTACCAGATTACAAAGAATAAATAAATAAATATGAAATGACGATATACATTTTTTGCTTTACTCAGTTTAATGAAATATTCATCTAAATTACGAAAAAAATATCGTTGTTTTATAAAAACCACATGTAAAAGGTTAGCACTGCATGAAAATCATTACATCCGGTAAGATTAATTTTAAAACCCGTCAACAAACCCGGAAAATTCCGGACTCTTGAAAACTCGAACTCTTGATCTCTCGAAGTTTTTCCTTGGTCCCGCAGACTTCGAGGTATCGAGAGTTACCTGTATTTTTACTTTTTTTCAATTAAAAAGATTAATAATTTTGATGTTGATCTGCATTTAAACTAAAATGTAAATTAGAATTATAAATATAAAATAATTGTAATTATTGAAACAATTGTAAAATTTCTTGTGCAGTATCTTGAGATAATGAAATGTTATAATTTGTCAAAATACTTTTTTTCTTTTTTTTTTTTTTTAGTAACAATTGTGATAAACATCATTTTCTTTTATACATTAAAGAACTTTTTGTCTGATAAATTTACGCAATATAAATAAGTGGATTTTAAAAATAAAAAATAAAGAAAATAAATGTGTGAATATTACATGCTACCTAGATATTAATTTATAAATATAAATACTTTTTTAATCGTGTTAATAATAATTTCACACTGTACATAAACACGCTTTTCTTGTAGAATGTTTTATTTACATCGAATGACAAACTGGCATGCTGATCGGTCGACGCGCTGATTGGTTAACACGTCTTATCGCTAATCCTGATTGACAGATCAGTTACGCAACACCGAACGCGCGTTCGCTTGCTGGGTTCGCTACTGAATTTGGGGTTCGCTTTCGGCGTTCGCTCTGGGTCCCCTGCGGGTTCGCTCGGGGTGCGCTTCGGGTTCGCTCGGGGTCCGCTATAGCGAACCCCAAGCGAACCCGAACCGAACCCAGGCAGCGAACCCGGGGTGCGCTTTGGGTTCGCTTTCTGTTAGGTTGTGTCTGGTCGGTACTGTACACTGGTTACACTTGGGTACAGGATGTTAGAACACTATTAGAAATGAATACAAGGGTTAAGAGACCAAAATTTACTGACATAAAATTGCACAAAAGAGCTGATGCTAAGGGAACACTGGTTACACTGGCTACACTTCGCGAAGTAAAATAATTAAGGTGATAAATGATCACCTTGTAACGCCTCTTCGGATATTTAAGTATAGTGAGATACTGCCTTCTTTATCAGTAGCCGAAGTAATGTTAAAATAATATCACACTTTCATAAATATTTGGCCAAAGCTTAAAGGAAATTATTGAAGTTTTTTGAATAAAATTTGTTTAAACAGTATAATGATTTTTTTTTTCAAAATCAATAAGAAGAAAACAACGAGAATTTTTTCCTCTTCAGTATATTGCATATGGCATAACAATTGTTTTCCCACGGCCTCTACACGTGTATGATGTAAATGAAACCCATTTAATTGGTACTTAATGGTGTTTCATACATAATATTTAAAAGTGCGATGGAATGACAGATTTTAAGACTCATTTTTGCTTTGTCTCCTTTAGGTAAGTGTAATGATTCCATTCCTTATTGTAATTTTCATGCAACTCTCTTTTTAATATATGCATAATTAAAGGACCCGATAGCAAAAGAAAAAACAAAATTAAAAACAAAAACAAAACAAAACAAAACAAAACAAAACCAAAAAAAAAAAAAAAAAAAAAAAAAAAAAACAAAACAAAACAAAACAAAACGAAACAAAAAAAATATTTAAATAAAATAAATCTTGAAAAACTCAGCAGAAAATATAATTAACCTAAAAGAACTAGGTTTTCTACCTTCATTTTACTAAATATTTTCAGTTATGTCCAAGACTCAATGTACGAGGGGTGATCAAAAATTTCGCGAACTATCTCAATATATACAAAACCACAATTCAGATCAGAATGAAATTTGGCACACATATAGTCATGCACATGTTCTACGAATAGCAGATGTTATATATTGTTTTTCTCCATGTTTATGACGTCACGATGTGAAAATGACATCAATATGTAGATGACTTGTGACAAAAAATGGTTGACTCAGTCGTACTCGAGCAACGAACGGTTGTTAAGTTTAACGTATATCTCGGAAATTCCTTTGCAGTAGAATATGATAATTTGTACATGGTTTATGAAGACAAAAGACTTGTCAGAAGATAATAATAATAATAATAATAATAATACTTTATTTAAAGAGAGTAACCCGATTAGTGCAATGCACTAGTCTTCCTCGGGGCCCTCTAAACATATTAATAATAATACAATTATGAAAACATTGTACACTAATTAAATAATACAACATGATGTAAAAATACAAGTACAATTAAAAGTTTAGGACATGGAATTACGTTACTTAAACAGTGTTGCGGCAAGATATAATAATTTTTTCCACATTTTTATGAAATGTGTGTACAGTTGGTGAAAAACGTATATACAAAGGTAATTTGTTCCATAAATGAACACCGGAATAATGAAAAGAATTTTTAAATTGATTTGTTCGATATTTCGGTAGACGAAGGTCATACTTGGTTTCAGATCGTAAATTCAAAAGAGTCTCTTAAATAATCAGGTGCCATACCATGAAGTGTTTTGTACGGTAATACATATTTATGAAAATGAATCAACTCATATATGGTCAGCCATCCAAGTTTTTCAAATAATGGTAGTGAAGGGGCATCATAAGCCACATCTAATATAATCCAGGCTGCCCTTTTTTGCAATTTAAAAACTCTATCTATGCCAGCACCCGGCGCATTACCCTAAAGACAATAATTTAAAGAAGGCAGAATGTATGCATTATAGAATAGTTTTCTTGTGTGTAATGGGAGAATTTTTTTAATTCTGCGTAAGGTATATAATTTATACGTCAAAGATTTACAAACTGAGTCAATATGGTAATTATAGCGCAATGAATGATCATGTACTCCCAAAAGTTTTTCAGATTCAACATTTAATTTGTTTGAAGCATATAAATTTAATTCAGGAGAATTTATCTTTGATTTTCTATGTTGAGTTCCCATAAGCATACATTTTGTCTAATTGGTATTCAACACCATTTGGTTTTTGGAACACCAATTTTCAATCTCACACAAATCAAAATTAAGGGCATTCTCAATACCTTCTACATTTTTATGATGTGTATATAAGGTTGCAACATCAGCAAACATATCAATATCTGTTCTATTTACATGTAAAGGGAGATCATTTATATACAATAAAAATAATAGGGGACCTAAGATAGATCCCTGGGAACCTCCTGCTGTGACAGGCAAGAAATCAGAGGAATATGTACCTATTTTTACACACTGAGACCTTGAGGTTAGATAAGAATGAAACCATTTAATAGCCATTTGGTCAAAGTGATATGATTGAAGTTTATTTATAAGGATATCATGATTAACCAAATCAAATGTCTTGCTAAAATCAAGGAAAGTTATGCCTACTAGATTTCCTTGGTCCATCAATCATTAATTGGATTGTTTGTTTAGTGAAGGCAGGGAGATGGTTAAAATGATGTTTGTTCTGTTGCCCAGCGAAAGCAAACCGGAGAAAAGGTGTGTCCATAGTTGAGCGATTTGTTATGAAAGATTGCCAAGTTGCAATTAGAAAAATAGATGAATATCTTAATAATAATATAATTATTAAATCCCTAAAATATCGTTTACTTTAGACTTTAAACATATGAGATATGATAAAAAGAAGGCGTCCATACTTTATCCACATTGGATAAACAACGCTCCCGAGACAGAGGACTCCGGTTGTGCTGGTCACCATGCTAATTCTGGGAAGGGATGTCGTTACCCACCTATCCTACTGCTAAGATTTGGCCATTTCTGACAGATGGACTGTTCTTGTTATAAAAAAAAAAATAACTTGCATGGTAAGAAATATAAGACTCGAACAAATCTTTAAGCTTCTGTGAACAGACCGCTACGGAGCATGTCACGTGACCGCTTGGATCACGTGAGTCGCGCATGGGGAGAACAGTGGCAGATGTGCATTAAAATCGGAGAAGACTACTTTAAAGAATGAACACTAATCCTCATTTTGTTTCTTTTAAGGAAGTAATTTAATTAGTTCGCGATCTTTTTGATCACCCCACGTAGTTACAATATTGAAAGACTACTTTTTTCTTTAAATTTGTTACAGTATTCCTTTATACCTGTTTGTATATTATAACACTTTCTGTTCACGATGTTTTCCTTACGTAACTGTCAATATCCAATTAATATCATTTTGATATCGAATCATGATTATTCAGTGGATCATAGTTACCACCCTTAATGCTGTTTTTTTTAACAATTGAATTACCTAAATCTTTTCACCTTATGAAGTTTTCCCTGTAGTGTCAATACCGTCTATATCAATATATCAATATAGCTTTGATATCAAATCATGTTTGCTCAACCCTTGGTTTACTTAGTAGCATCCTTGCCATCGTCCATGTGTTTCGCTGTTTAAATACTTTCCATTTACGAAGATTGTACTTGCCACCGATATTGTCGATATCAACGACATCGTTTCGATATCAAGTCATTTTTGTCATCACTTTTGTAGCTGAATTTCCTAATGCAATACCGGTGTATATGTACTTCTTGATCATTAAGTTTGCCCTATTGTCGATACTGTCAACATCAAATTATAATTGTTAAAAATATGTTTTAACCAATTACACCCTAAACAAAAACCTTACCCTACTTCTAACCCCCGAGAATAACAACCCCTAAAATTCTGTTTGTCGTTACTTACATATGCATGCCAATAATGAATGAATATCGACATCGCGTGTGGCCGATAATTATATGTAATAAATAATTATGTTCAAAATACCTCAATAAAATAACTTGTACATATAAGAATCTATATGAAAATGATATTGTCACGATACGTAGTTCAGTAAAGGTGCGCAATGGAAATACTGGCAATTTTCGTGATCATAATCAAGACAGTTATTCATTTTAGTTCTTTATTTATATCGGACCTATGTAATTATTGTTAATAACTACATATTGGTACGATTAGATTTTATATGAAGACCTGTCATGTGGTGTGGCAGTCACGAAATTTTAGCACATATACTTGCAGTATTGAGGTCACCTATAAATTTCATTAGTGCAAAGGCATAACCAAGTTAAAAAAAAGTTAAGTTTATAAATATTTTCAACACGTATTGCAGTGTTTAAAAAGTGCTGCGATCCTATATAGATTCTGCTATTTCGTTGTTAAAATCATGTTTGTATGTCCGCATGCGAAAGTTTTTGCTGGTCAACGGCATTAAATGTAGATATAATTAATTAATTTTGAAGATTTCACCAAGATTGCTGCACTTTTTAAATACCTTAATACTTCTAGAGTTTAATCGTAAAACCTAACTATGATATATTGAATGCATGTCCTTGCACTAGATCGATTTATTGAGACCCTTACATTTTCTTCCATGTACCGATGAACTTGCATACAAATATACAGTGGTATCAATTAAATAGGAAATGTACGGATAATATAATGAATAAAATCAACATTGAATCCAAGTTTATGGTCTCTTGAATATCTTCAAATAATATTTTATTTTATTATAAAATGCATTTTTGTTGTGAAAGTATTACTTGATCCGCTTCTCACTGCATACCAACTGCGTCAAGTATTACGAAATGACGTCATATCGACAAGTGCATTGAGATCAGTGACTTGTTTATACCTTGCTATATAAGATTTAACTAATGACAAAATAGCATATTTTAGTAAGTTTTGATGTAGTTTGATGGTTTCCTACAGTTTAAAATAGGAAATTAATTTTATTTTGTGGTATTTTTTTTTAAATGTTAGTTTTGTATGATGTCATAGTTTATATTTCCCGTACAAATTAGGTCCTGCTTCCTTTTTGTAGCCTTAGCTGTGCTGCATATCATCTGTTATCATCGATATCAACATAACACTAAGTGTTGTAAATGGTACAGTCCCTGAAACGTTCTACTTTCCCACTTGAACGGTGAGCGAACGCTGAACGAACGGTAAACGAACGCTGAACGAACGCAGAGCGAACGGTGAGTGAACGATGTGTGAACGCTGAACGGTGAGCGAACGCAGAACGCAAAGGGAGCGCAAACGCGAGCGCAAAGTGAACGGTGAACGAACGGTGAACGCAAGATGAACGATTTATTCGGAATGCGCTGATCTTTTCCTTGCACTAAAACTATTCTATTGTATTCTAATGCCTGGTGCTAAAAAAAATAATAAATAAATAATAAATAAACAAATCAGTGAAAATTGTCCTAAGAAAGACGATATATGCACATTAAGTAAAATAATTAATTTCAGTTTCTTACAATATTTTCTGCACACATGTACGATGTTTAAATTCAACTTTTTGATAATACGATTTTTATCGCTGTAAAACATTGTAATTGTTACCGAACGCTGTGTTATAACAGATGAAATTAATCTAGTTGTAAAATAAATATGTTTATTCTTATTTTATATATAAAACCATTACAAATAATGTGGATTTTAGAAGAGAAAACTACGGAGTTATAGAATGAATTACAATGGTTGTAACAACCATACAAGGCGATTCCGTGTAAAATAATAAGAAAAAAAAAAAATTCAAAGGTATGTGGACGTATTGCATAAATACACTCGTATTTTAAAATTTTAATGCAATAATATATTTATGTGTCAGTTTTATTTATTTATTTTTTTTTTGATGATTTATTAAGCAGACTTCTACATGTATCTGTAGACATTTCCCGGCCGTGATTATACTCGGACAAGATGATACAAAGAGGCAATCATATTGTTTGTTATATATTAAATTTTCACAACTTGATATTTAAGTAATATGATGTCATAGTTTTTATTAAACAGACAAATAAGAGAGAGAGAGAGAGAGAGAGAGAGAGAGAGAGAGAGAGAAAGAGCACCCGCATTTACCAACTTGTGGGGAACTCACACCTGACAAAGGACCTTTCTTATGGGGAAAGTTGAGAATTGTGGGGAAATCTCTCGTTCCCCACAAATATGGTCATGGGTATTTTTGGATTCTACGTAGTCTACTGATAAAATTTAATCGATTTGTTTTCATTTTCGAAAAAATCCCCATAAGTCGGCAAAATTAACCCACATTCTGTGTTCTCACTGCACCGTAAAACGAATGTCTGGGGATGCTGGGAAATGTTCATTCGGAATGCAGCGGGGTTTAAACTGGTCCCCCTAACATCGTAAACTTTCAAAGGCTGACAAGGAGCGGAAAACCAACTTATTGCGGGTAATGGCGGCTCCGAGGTGACAGTCATGTGGTAAGTAGTTAGATTTTTTATTATTGATTAGACTTACAACAACCTGCTTAGCTTTAGACACGTAAATCATGCGTGAAGTAATGCGATTTCAGAGGATAACACAGGTAATTTTCAAACACCTCGTGCCTACCTTTAATCAAAAGGTGCAAGCACCAGAGTACATGTAAAAAAAAGTTCAAACATTAAACTATCGATTGTATGTGGCGATTTGAGATTCTATGTCTAGATATTTTGCAATTTATTTTCAAAGTTAGCACTTTTTGCACTCCATTTTTACTCAATATTTCTTGTTATTATGTTTTATTTTCTATGATTTTTCCCTATTTAGCCAAATAAAAAGGGACTTTAATATTTCTTTTATATTTTCTTTTAATTAAAAAAATAAGGACTTCAAAAGGAAACACAAAAGAAAACGCATTTTAAGAGTATTTAAAACACAAAATATACTCTGCCTTATATTTTAAGCAAATAAAAGTATAAATGGATTAAATGAATAATTATAAAATAAATAAATAATTTGAATAGCATAAATTAATAAAATAAATAACATGTTTAACATGTTTACTAAGAAATTAACATAATTATATTCATACAGCCATGTGTACTGGTATACATAAACATATAAAATTTTACAAAGTGATGTGCTCAAGAATTGTTATATGAAAGAAATAGTAAATGATTAAACTTAATTTTTTTTTAATTGTTTATCAAAATTTCTAAACTGCTTATGACATAATTACGGTACTGGAAAATCAGCGTAGTTATAATTAACCTCAGTCACAGGCAGGTATGTGCAATATTTGTTTTCCAAGCTGTATATGGAATAACTGATTGACGGCGATTACAAGAATATTGTTATATTGATATCTCATTCTGGAATTATCCATCATCATATGAAATTGTACCTTTTATATGTTTTGATTTCGAAATCAGCGTATGGTTCATAAATGCAAGAGTTGCTGTTATTTGTTTAGTTAAGAGTTAACTGCCCTTAGTTTTGAAAATTCCGGTAGATGGCAAGACCGCTATCCTCTGTTTTCAGAGGATAAAATCTATCCTCCAAAAACAGAGGCCGCCTAGACCTGCTAAATCAGAGATAGCTTTAACATTGCTGCGTTTGAACACTTTTAAGAAAAATATGTATTTCCATTGTTTGAGTAACTGTGCATCACCTTGTGTGCGATGAGGTGTGGATAAGTATGATTACTTCACATTGTGCTCATGTTAACCAAAACTGGTTTTCTTTGTTATTTCACTCAAAAGTAACTGTTAGGTCACAAATTAACTGTTGTTTATAGCCCCAAAACTTTTAGAACTTTGATTGCAATTGCGCAGAAAAAGACACATCTCCATACTTGCCAACCTCCAACATGTAAAAATCTGGTCATGACAAGATTTGGAAAGTAAAAAATCTGGTCATAACGCGTAACGACATTCATGACACATTTACCATGATTAAATCAAATATATATGCATATATAACCAATTGTGTATTGAGAATTATTTTATTAAAATGTGGCTTTAACTTAGAATGACAAAAAAAAATTAATATATATTGATTAAATTTACATGTTAGAAGAGCATTTAAGGTTTCATTATTCAGTATATTGACCTGAATTAAGTGTGCATATTTTTTTTAAAGGAAAGTCTTTTCAGAATCTGCATTGCTGATTTGAAGTACATGGAAAGTTAAATGTGCTAAATTTGAAAGTATATTCCAATTTTGATTTTGAAGTTATTTTTCCTCGAATTAATAATTTAATTAACAAGCGCTATTAAATTTACAGTTATATCTACACAATCTTCAAACACTTTATTTTATCTAATGAAAGTTGTTTTCCAAGATTCCTTGATATGTACATAAATATCGTTTCTCTTTTACTTGGTTCAATTTGTTCCTGCTGGCCCTGATAATGACCTTATTCTATCGGAAGCCATTTTAAATTGACTTCAAACTTTGATTTTTCAAAACAACTCTCAGATAATTGTTTACACCTGCACTGATAATTCACTGGTACACGGCCTACTGAACATAGCCATCGGCATTGTTTACGTACTATATCCAAGCTTGGGTTGTAACTGGAAGTTAAAAGTGCAACCTAATTTATGAACCAAATCCGGAAATCAGGAGATTTTCGGGTTGTTCGGCAAAAATCGGGTGAAAAGCATGACCCGCCGTGTCATAAAAAATAGTCGGGTTAAGGGTCGAAAAATCGGGTGTAACCCGACAAAATCGGGTGAGTCGGTACATTTCCAAGAGTCCGAAGGACCCGCAACTTTCACTTCAAAGTGCCGAGTGCATGGCAAAGGAACAGTTGCTACTCATTTTTTATCGACTTACGTCAGTCGTGGCTGAGATTCGAACTCACGACCTCCCGATCACGGAGCACGCACTCTACCGACTGAGCTACCTTGAACGGTCTGAAGCTAAGAGAAAATAAGCCTTTTGGAATTTTATTTCAAGAGATGACATACATTAAATTTTCCTATTATAGAATTTTTGCTGTCTAATAATCATTTTCTGGATGAAAGAATACCCAATTGAAAGATATTATTAATCACATATTACTTGAGATTCTGCCCAGAATATAACCTATAAAATTTAATTATTATCCAGATTCAATAAAAGGTGGTGCAATTGATATGATATATTCCATGAAAAGATATAAGTTTACCAGTACTAGTATTCAGGTGTGAAAAAAAAAAATATTAGTCGATTGATAAATCTGTCTTTAATTTACTTGCTCTACCATGTCTACCAGTTGCAAAGTGTAGCAAGCTAAGTGGTAGAGCTTGTCGAAGCCACAAGCAGTTGGGGCATGGACCCCCTCCCCCCTTTTCCATTTTTTTTTCTTGATAAATCTGGGTTGACATCTTTTTCATATTTTTGTATTCTGACTAATATGTTATTGATAAATGTAACTCTTTTGTCTCAATAAGCTGTTTTTAAATATCTTGTTTTCGACAGATACATAAAAAGAAAGAAAAAAAATTAATATTCACTTTTATTTACAGATTGTGCCCTCCGTAACTTACATGTATCTATATAAAGGTACAAGTTTATAAAATTTTCTTAGCTCTTGAAGATCCCTGTTTTCTATTTGTTGTTGGGAGTTTGTTGTTACTAATTTATAAAGGAAAAAAAAAAGTTATCGGGAAACAGAGCAAAAAAAGTATTGATTTCTCAGAAAAAGGTGGGGGCAGCCCCCTTGCCCCCTTCCACTCACATCATGTGTTTATGTACAGATGTATAACTTGTACAAATAAGAACAAAATTTGATTATCAAGTTCAGTAAAATATACTCGAATGTATCATTCAAATTACTCTTTTGACATGTTCCCTTAAGTGTAAAGCCTGCAGTTCAAAGTCTGCATGTTGTCGGGTGTCTGAGATTCCGAAAATATTCAATAGTGGGAAAGGGCACTATACCACTTTGCATTATACTTCATAAAACAAGCGCCTATGAAAAGCACTACAGTAAAGCACAAATATGTTTAATGAATTGACACTTACAATCCCAGTGACTTTAAAATATATTATAAACTTAATACATATATGTAAAATAAATTATAACAAAGCATACTCATCTGTTTCTTACACTTCGATCAATATACATGTAAGCGTGCTTCACTTTAGTTATAAATTCGCATCTAAAGAAGGTATTTCCCCTTCAGAACAAGTTATAAAAAAGCTTAAAAGTCAGCATTATGATAAATCACTTATGGAACATTGATAAATAATTAAGGATTTAAGATATTTATTTTTTTTTTTAAATACATGTGTTAGTATGGTAGTGTATGATACACAGCTTCTTTAATACTGGCTTGGGCTAGTGGGTTAAACTTGTACCTCAATTGCAAGGACTAACCTAGGGGGCGACTGAGGCGAAATAGTCGCTTTTGAGCTCCAAACTTCGCCTGATTTCTGCTTTTTCCTAGCCATAGTGCTCAGGTGACCATTTTTCACATAGTCTGAAAATTTTTATAAAAGAAAAAAAAATATTTGTACTTTTCATTATTGTAAGAGGAATTTTGTACTCATCAAAAGGGGAAAATGGGATATTAAGGGAAATTTTCTCTTGAGGAAAAATAAGTCCGAATATCGGTAGTAAATATGCCCTAGAATATTGTTTTGTAAATTTTTAGTCAATGAAATTGATGAACTTCAGGTATCAGTTTCAAAGCACATTTGATTTGGTTTGTTTATTGTTTAACGTCCTTCTGGAGAATATTTCACTCATATGGAGACGCCACCACTTGCCGGTGGAGAGCTGCAAATTTTGACCTATGCTTGGCACTCATTGCCATTGAGCAGTGAAGGATCTTTTTCGTGCCAGCACCTACTGCGACACGGGACCTCGGTTTATACGGTCTCATCCGAAGGACCGGTTTCCACGTCCCACAGTGGGATTCGAACCTGCGAAGTAAGGATCAACTCCTTACTCCGCGACTCTAGAGCAGACGCTCTAACCACTGTGCCACGTGGGCGACCAAATTTGGTTTGATATAGAGTTATATAGAATCTTGATTTATTGTCAAGTAGACAAATATTGAAATAAAATACTAAATTTTTGTGTCACCTGCAGAGCAGAGCAGCACTAAGAGATCACTTTACCAGGTGTCTGTCTGTCCGTCTGTCACACCCTATATCTCAAGATCTGTAAGAGGTATGGATTTGATATTTTGCACATATATTGCTTGGCACTATGGCTTTTGTAAATTACCATGGTTACCGACCTCTTGACCTTTGACTTACTTTTCAATATAGTTCATAGGGCCGATTTACAGCATATTTTTGACATTTAAAAGGTATTTCTATGCCATTTAGCATGTGCACTGTTTGTTGTAACACAATATGAAAAATACCAGCATTACAATCCACTTGACCTTGACCTTTGACCTACTTTACAAAAAATACCTTGGGAGTTTAGGTTAACTTATGACTTTTGAAATTGAGAGACAGGATTTTGATATTTAGCATTTATAGTACATGTTTATAAGCTCATGATACTGTAATTTGAATCTGTATGATATTCAGTTACCACATAAACTTATATTTTAATAAAATACTATGCAAATACATCGGGACAAGGTATTCCACAATGGATCATGTTAAGACTGACAATTGCTGTAAAGATAGACTAAAGTCTCTTTTGGAGGATTATTGGAAACACTTTTAGCTCATGATAAAGTACTTTGAAACTGTATGAAATTCAGTTAACTCACATGTAAATACAATGAAAATACATTGGGATCAGTATTCCACAATGGATTGTGTAGAGTGACAATTGTTGTAAGGACAGGCTGAAATCTGTTTCTGAGGATTAATTGTTGGAAATATGTATTAATAAAATGATAAAAAGATATTTCTAAAAATTTCAATTAAATTATTCATTTGAGGGTTAAAGAACCATATTTTCTTTGATTGTCAGATTCTATCGGAGTCTTATACTATCCGTGGGTGCAGTTTTTCTTTGCAGGGAAATGCATGAACTATCATGCTAAAAGTAAATAAAAACTGACCAATTTTAGATTTTTTTTCACCTTTAAGGAAGCTACAGAGTAGGCGACACATATTCCTTTAAACACTCTAGTTTTAATTATATATTTTTCATATATATTTATTATAATATCGAGATATTTTTCATATCATGTTATATGTATTGAGATACGTATTGTATCACAAGATCTACCTGTTTTGTCCCACCCCTTTAAAAATATTTGCTTTTGATGAACTTTATTGCTTTGACGATGATCATTCATCTTTTTTGTACTGTTTTCGCTTTTCAATTTTTTTTTTAAAAATACATGACGTACTGGTATAATTTAAAGATTGTGACCCCTTGAACTTTTGAGATTTAAACCTTTTCTAAAAAAAAAAAAAATTGAAATATTGTTCATGTTAATAACAAATAAAGTTGCAGACTGGTGCAAATTTAAGTATCATGTACACCATGTACACAACAGGTCTTCCCGGTTCTTCTTTTCTTCTTCAATGAGTACCTGTATTATTCAATCCCAGATGTCGGACTTGATCTCGCCCCTCCAGAAAAAGCAAAATGTCTTTTAAAACTATCTAAGTTGATGCAAAGATTACAAATTATATTTTATTTCTTAAGTGTGTCGAGACAGGGTTAGTTGTATTGAGAGCTCTGACAAATTATATTTGCTATTCGGGTCAAAAATCGGTGTTGAGTGATGCAACTCATAGACTTTTCTTGTAATCATGGGTAAAAATATACACATATACTAATGAAAAACTATTATTGCAGATTTTGGAGTTTTCACAACAAGAGCAAACTTAAGGCAACTTTCTTCTTGAAAATGTTGGAAACTGAGACGCAGATGTTAACAGACAACTCTGCATGGAATTGGAGGATAAGAGTATATAACTGAATGCATTCTGTATGGTGACAGAAGGCTTTGGTAAGTCAAGATAACTGTAAAAGATCATAAGTTAACAATTATCATTTTGAAATCTATGCTTCCATTACCATAAAAAAATATTCACTGACCTCATTTGCTGACCTCATGGTTATTCAGTCTTTGAAATGTACTTTTTTGTTTTCAATTGATCTTACTTGAAAGGAAACTCAAATTAACTTTGTGCTAATTTTAGTCCTTTTTTTCAAATGAAACCCTAAGTCACTCAGATAAACTATTTGCTATCTGCTTTTGTCCATCCTTCTTAAACATTTGAATATTTTTAGCTTCTTCTCTGGAACCGATGAACCAATTTCAACCAATTTTAGCAAAGAATATCTAGTATGATGAAGGGGAACAAAAATTGTGAATTTCATTATCTCTGCCACCCCCTCCCTTTGGGCCTGAGGGATGGGGCTAAACCCAGTAAAACTATTGCAATCTTTAAAAATCTTCTTTTTTTTTTACTCCTGGAAATCAAGCAGTTGAATTGCTGCCATGGTTGAATATGCATTAAGCCCTCTATCAAAATTTTGAAATTCATTGCCCCAAGGTCAGGGGTTCCGGTGTAAGGGTGGCACTCCATTGAATAAATATGGTGAAAATGCATTATTTCTTTGAAAATATGCTTCTCTGCTCCTGGATATGAAGCAGACAGACTAAGTATAAAGTTATGATGAGCACCTTTTCCAAAATTATTAATTTGATGGCCCTTGGGTAGAGGGTTCTAGTGTTAGGATGGGGCTTTAATGATAATTACATGTATGGTGAAAATGCATTAATTCTTTTGAAAATCTTCTTCTCCGTCTCTGATTATTAAGGGGAAAAAAACTAAGTGCAGGTTATAATGAGCAAGGGTGCTTCTTCAAAAATTATGAATTTCATAGCCCCCTGGATGAGAGGTTGCAGGGTGTGGTCTATGGATAATACAGGTATAGATTTCTTTGAAAATTTCTTTTCTGCTCCTGAGTATTGAAAACAATACTAAGTTCATGGTTATGATGAATAAAGTCGCCTTTTCCATAATTTTGAATTTTATTCCCCAAGGGGTCAGTTGTTTTGGTGTTAGGGAAGAGCCCTATTGGTTTTATAGTGAAAATGCATTATTTCTCTGAAAATCTTCCTTCTTTGATCATGTGCATCAGGTTACCAATCTTACTACATAGTTATGATGAATAAGAGTGCCTCTTTTAAAATTGTGAATATCATGGCCACTTGTTCTGGTGCTAAGGCATGGTTCTATTGAATATACACTGAAAATGCATTAACTTTTTGAAAATCTTTCTTGCTTCTGGGTATAAAGCAGATAAACTGAGCCCATGGTTAGATTAATCAAGGGTACCTCTTCCGATTTGTGAAATTTGTGGGTCCAGGGTCAGCAGCTCTTATGTTTGAAGATGGGGTGGTCTATTGAATTTTTATAGTGAAAATTCTTTAATATTTTTGAAAATCTTTTCTTCTCCTGGGTATTAAATAGACAGACTATAAAATGGCAAAGTGCCTCTTCCTGAGTTCCAAAATTATGAATTTCATGGCCCCAGGGTCAGGTTTTTTTTTTCTTTCTCTTGCCCTTAGATTTAGTTTTGCTCAAATCATGACCCCTGGGGGCTGGGTAGGGCAGGACCACAATGGGAAATCAAAGTTTTACAGAGGAATATATTGCAAAAGATCTTTAAACATCTTCTTCTTGAGAACAGCAAAACCATGAGTAGTCATATTCATATGGGAGCATCCTCATGTAGCACAGATTTAAGTTTGTTCAAATTGTGAAACCCTGAGGTAACAGTTGAGTGGGGCCACAATTTTGGATCAAAGATTTACATAGAAAAACATAGGAAAAACCTATAAATAAAAATTAGCTGTTCAAGAAAATAAAGCCTTGGTTAGTCATATTCATATGGTTGCATCTTCAGGTAGATTCAAGTTTTTTTTTTTTCAATCATGATCCCTTGGGGTATAGAAATGGCGTAAAAAACCTATGCAGAGTGTTTAAATGCCTTTTAAAATAAATTCTGATGTAGAATTTTTTTTTATTTATCAATCAGACATTCAGCTGTATAATACACTGTAGTGTACATACTGATGCATCAGTTGAAAAAAGTCTTCTCTCAGTATGTCATTTTTAGCTCACCTGAGCTGAAAGCTCAAGTGAGCTTTCCTGATCACCAGTTGTCCGTCTGTCCATCTGTCCGTCTGTAAACTTTTCACATTTTCAACTTCTTCTCAAGAACCACTGGGCCAATTTTAACCAAAATTGGTACAAAGCATCCTTGGGTGAAGGGGAGTTCAAATTGTGAAAATAACCGACCAAGCCCCCTTCCAAGGGGAGATAATTAAGAGAAGACAAAAATAGGGTGGATCATTAAAAAATCTTCTCAAGAACCACTGAACCAGAAAAAAACAAAACTTATGTGGAAGCATCCTTTGGTAGTGTAGATTCAAAATTGTTCAAATCATGACCCCCGGGGGTAGGGCGGGGCCACAATAGGGAATCCAATTTTTACATTGAAATATGTAGAAAGTATCTTTAAAATCTTCTTCTCAAGAACCACTTTGCCAGAAAAGCTGAAACTTATGTGGAAGCATCCATGGGTAGTGTAGATTCCAAATTGTACAGATCATGACCCCCAGGGGTAAGGTGGGGCCACAAAAATGAATCCAAGTTTTACACTGAAATATGTAGAAAATATCTTTAAAAATCTTCTTTTCAAGAATCACTTGCACAGAAAAGTTGAAACATATGTGGAAGCATCCTGGAGTAGTGTAAATTCTAAATTGTTCAAATCATGACCCCCAGGGAGAGGACGGGGCCACAAAAGGGAATCCAAGTTTTACATTGAAATATGTAGAAAATATCTTTAAAAATCTTATTTTCAAGAACCAATGGGCAAAAAAGCTGATTCTAAATTGTTCAAATCATGACCCCTTGGGGTAGGTCGGGGCCACAATAGGTATTACAAGGGGGAAAATCAGATGAAGAAAAGCAAGGCCAAAATTACTCAGGTCAGCGTTGTGGCCCATGGGCCTCTTATTAATTTTACCCTAAAAAATAAGCACTATTTATATGATGTTACCCATTGCACAAGATGTTGTTAATGATGAGCATGATGAGGGTAATATTACTACTTACTTGTTAAATGCATTAGTAAATTCCAAGGGTTTCATGATTCAGTCATTCAGAACAGATCACTTTAACCTCCGACTTATCTTCAGCCAAAATTCTTTGTGAAGATATAACCATGTTGATAAATATTGAATTATCAGAAAATTTTACAATATGTACTAATAAATGATTGATTATAATTGAGAGTAATCAATTGGTTTAAGTTAAATCCATCAATGATTAAATTAACACCTATACCTCTATGATTTATAACTTTTACCTCTATTTAATCTACTTTTCAGTCTATGCGAAAGACATCAGACTGTCGAACCTGACCGATGTGCAGTGCTTCTGGCCTGATGTGTCAATTTTTACACCGGACCGGAATGTCTGATGTCTCAGTGTTGAGCTTAACTATTTCGACGCAGTCATTTCAATGGGTTTTTTTATTAGTAAAAACTGTCGTACAATTCCAAATACGTAATTAAATGTCATTAAAACTGCATGGACTCTACAGAATTATGTGGGAGCGATCCCTGGTAAAAGAAAAGCTGTTAGGCCTACTCAAGAGGTTTTTTGGTCTGACAAAATTTGGTTCAGTCCTTTGTATTCATTGCATTAATTAAAAATTACACAGGACTGAATGTCCAGTGTGGTCCAAAAAAACTTTCGCATAGACTGACTTATAAGTTCTGAATTGAAAACAGTTTTATGCAAGAAAAAATGAAGATTTGCAATAAAATTCTAATTTAAATCTAGTTAAGGAAAACTCTCTATGCAGCATATCAAACATGTTCAATGTGCATTGATTTAGAGGACTTAATTATGAATATTATTTAGTTTCAGTACATTTATATTATGATTGATTCTTTAAATTTTAGATTTGGAAGATATTTATTGAAAAAAATAATTTTTATCTTTTATGTAAATCTATAGTAAAATAATGCATTGCTCTAAAAGCCAATAGTGATAAATATTCATCACGAGTCAAAAGTGATAAATATTCCCCACAAGTCAACAATGATAATAAATATTCCCCACAAGCCAACAATGATAAATATTCCCCACATGTCAACAATGATAAATAGTGATAAATATTCCCCATAAGTCAACAGTGATAAATATTCCCCACAAGTCAACAGTGATAAAAAGTGAAAAATATTCCCCACAAGTCAGCAGCACAGGTACTTATGGATAGGACCCCCCCCCCCCCCCCCCTTAGGACTTGGACTTTTTTTCAGAAATTATATTTATTACACTTATTTATCATGTGTACCATTGGAATAAATCTGTAAAACCCTAGAATAATCATTCCACACAAAGAAACCCCACTATTATAATACATTATAAGAGAGAAAGGTATGCCTCATCATGTTTACATTGTTCCCCGCTGCTGGTCTTTCTGGGTTTAAAAACATTTCTTGGATGTATGGTGGTGGAAAATGTTAAAGTAGCCCCCCCCCCCCCCCCGATTTTTTTTTTTTGAGTTATTAAATTGTATGTTACAAAGCAAGCAAAGATGCAGTATTATTGGAGCTAGATTAGGTCACATTATGAGGTCACAATTTTTCATGGGGATAAAAAAGTTTCTGAAGAACAGCAGAGCTTAAATGATTCAAATGAGCACTGTTGTACATTTGACATCTTTTAGAGCATCTTTATATTTAAGATTAGACTTAAGTTTATAGGAAGCTATTGATCTTAGGTTGGGTTGACTTCACATGGAATACCAGGGTTTGCAAAGGAGGACATTGGAACTGGCTTAAGTATTCAAATTTCTGATGGCAGTTGATGACAGAAGATGTCATACTCAGGGAAACATTAGATTAAATTACTTTGAATGGTAAGACTTGGTTATTATACCCTGTAAAGTTCAGTATATAAACATGATATACTGTAAACCAACTTTGACTTGCCTGCAAGAAAGATCTGCAATTTTCGCAACCTTCATTACTTGCAAATATTTCTCATTACAAACCAATCATAAGTTGTGACAGTGTATTATGGTAGAATGTTTCCTTCACTGCAAAAATTAATGCTTTAACTGTTGCAGATGGATTTCAAGGTAAAGAATCCTGAATAAAAATTGTCGGGAATAATAGTTGGTTTACAGAATACATGATTGTGCAGTTGAACATAGGTATTTTGAACACTGATATCTCGAATACAGTGGATATGTGTGTAATTTTTAAGTCCCAATCACTTATTATATTTACTAGTATTTAAGTCAAGAATCTGACAGCCATTTTGAGTCTGGTTCATTAATTGGGACATGAAAATTATGAGCCTTGAAGACATTCAACAAACTTTACTAAAATTATTATCCTAAATATTATTAAATACAGAAAGTGTTATTTGGTAAGTATTTATACCATATCAATACGTTTCAGCCCAGACGTGTGTACTACAGCTAAAAAAAAATACAGTGCTACCTCGGTATATTGCCCTCCATCATATTGCCACCCTCGCTTATTGCCAGGAATTCTTGAAGAACAGATTTCCCCCTGTGTTAATACACCCGTTATAATGCCACCCCTGCTTATTGCCATCTGCCACTGGTTTTGGGAAACAAAAGGTCAAATTATGTAAGAAAAAATCCTTGGTAACAATGCCAATTATCTAGCGTGTGTCGGTAATTTGGACACCACACCCCTGCTTTGACAGTGGTTGCGGTGAAGCGACTTGCTGGACTAGGAATTCAGCTAGATTAAAGATAATTGTTGCATAAAACTCAAAATTAACAATATCTTTGGAGTGTGTTTATAAGATAGAAGAATTATTTCATCACAGTAATGGAAATGTCAAGCAAAAGAAAGAGTACAAATTTAGATTACAAAAAAAAAAAAAAGGATTGATCAACATTCGACCTATTTGATTGTATATCGCCAATTATTGCTTATCATGGATAATGCACAAAACCATAATAAATGCAAAAAATCATTTGCGTCCCCTTAGATTAAGAAGCCATTCAATCAATCAAAAAGGAAACCCCATATCTTTTTTTAGACTACTATAATTCCACACATGAAAATATTAGGGATATCGTTAGCCTATCATGGATAATGCACAAAACCATAATAAATGCAAAAAATCATTTGCGTCCCCTTAGATTAAGAAGCCATTCTATCAATCAAAAAGGAAACCCCATATCTTTTTTTAGACTACTATAATTCTGCACATGAAAATATTAGGGATATCGTTAGCCCTGAAATTTCCTTTATTTGTCCGGCATATATTGGTTTGATTGATAAATATCAAAACAGAATCGGAAGAGAAGTACGCAGGTATTAGCAAACATGAGCATACATGTCTAATTTAACGGGTGACGTATTCTGACATGTGACTTACCATTCGTCAGTCATGATGCTTTACCAACTGAACTTTTAAACTGATTCAGAAATTCTTGAGATCGTGAAATAATCTACTTTTGATTCAGATGACATTAATGATAATTCTCAAAAACTTTTTTTTATACCAAGAGGCTATAACGGCCACTGACATCTTTGTCATTGGGTTATTAAATTCTTATTCAACATGTGTATGACGAAAGGAAATTGATGTGTTCAATATTCTGATATTTTTATTGCTTTTCAGTCAAAATATTGTAAACAAAAAGAAAAAAAAAATAATAATAACTTTTTTTTCAAAATGAAATGAGAGCTGCCCTTATATCATGTGACATAAATAGATTGTAACGGAAATAAATTACGTAATCTACATGTATTTATTTTGTTTTGATTACCCATTGAATTCTAATTTATGGCAGAATATGTTATATTGCCACCCTGGCTTTAATGCCAAAATCTGTCTTGGACAAAAGTTTGCAATATACTGAGGTAGTACTGTATTATAAAAAAAATTTATGGCTAAAAATAACAATTGTGTTATGAAGGGAATTTCAACTTACAGAGCAATGGTTGTGTTTACATTTGTACAAATAAGATATTTTTTTTTTTTACAATTTTGAATATATTTATTCAAAAACCTGACCAAAAGGTCTAGTTCACATACATTGCACACAACCATACCATTCATTTAACCAAGTTGGTCTGATGTGCCTTAGTGTTAAACCCTGACTGTATTATTTATAGATGGCAAAGTTCTTCATTTCAGATTACTGGTTAGCCATTTTTTGGAGACATGTATCAGTACTATAAAGACATTTGTAGATAGGTCTATAAATACAATGCATCAGAATACATTTTTATGACATGAATATGGTCAGGACATATAGAGTTTGTCATGTCCGTCTTCCGTCCTTCTGTCCTTCCATTATGCTATGCATTTAGCACAGTTTAAAGCTCAGTTTCAAAGAAACTATGAGAGGATCTTTTTATCAAACTTCATTTGCTGATACATTTGGAGGAGAATTATTCAACTGCATCAACATTTCATGATCATGGCCTTTCCTTTGACCTTGACTTACTTTTCTTAAATTAGTGTTTAGCTCAGTTCTAAAGAAACTCTTCAAGATATTTTTTATCAAACTTCATATGCTGATACATAATGAAGTAAGCTATTGAACTGCATCAACCTTTTTTTACTTTGACCTTGCCAATTGCCAAAAAATTGCCAATGACCTGCTTGGAAACATTGATATTTTTTGTTAATTCAGATTTTTCTGCCCCCGCCATAAAATGGCCAGGGGAATATAGTGTTACTCTGTTCTGTCATTCCATCATTATTCACTTCCCGTTCATTATCTCTGCAACAGTTGGACACATTCAACTCAAATTTGACATATGGATATGTCATTTAAAAATGCAGGTCAAGGTCGAATTTGGTTATGGTCTGATGATTTTTGACAGAGTTGTTTGTCTTGAACTTAGAAAAAAAAAAGAAATGTTCAGTTTCCACTCTCTTACTTTTGTAGGGATGTATGTATAAGGTTGAAATTGCATGTGCAGGTATTTTTACCAAAAAATACAGGTCAAGTTCAAAGTTGGTCATGGTCCGATGATTTTTGACAGAGTTATCTCTCTTGAATTTAGAAAAAAATTAAGAAATTTTCAGTTTCTGCTCTCTATCTTTTGCAGGGATGTATGTATAAGGATGACATTTTTTTTTACCAGAAAATACATGTCAAGTTTGAATTTAGTTATGTCCCCTGAACTTAGAAAAAAATCTTTTGTGCAAACAAATTTAAAACTGAATTTGGCATTTGAAACTTATTTAACTGCCTGCAGAGTCATTTCTGGCATTCGACACATCTAGTTCATACAATATATACAATTCAGGACATTTCAAGAAATGTTAAAAATATGACATTTAAGGGGGGGGGAGGATTTATATAGCTCTTTTCATGTTGCTTTACTTATATACCCTCAGCTGGCCTTTCATGTCCTATGGACATCTTTCTTGTCTTTTCATTCTGTGAGATTTCTAATATTTAAGTTTTTAATATGCTTATCATTTGAATGCCTTCCAAGTTCATGATTTTGTAGTTGGTATTTCACAAATACTCTGTGCCATTTGACAAACTTAGAATACTGCCAAATGCATTTCACATCTCAGGGGGTGAGGGGTGTGCAATTACAAAAATTAGCAACTAGTTGTATTTTTTGTTGATATTTCCTACATTGCTTTAAATGCTCATGACAAATGCCTTCTTTCCAGATATAAAAACATCAAACGACAGGGGAAAAAAGAGGACTGCCTATTTCCGATATATTGATCTCTTCACATAGCAACACCCAAAGCACTACCATCGAAAAATTAAAATCAATATTTAGGAAGAAAAAATGAAGACATTGATCATAAAGAAAAGAAGTAGGAAGAGTTTTGAATATTATGTCAAGTTGTCAACAACAACACAGATCTGGAAATGGATTTTCTTGCCTCATAATTTATATTAAGTGCATGTTCATGCATGACTTTTGATATAACTGTGTTCTCTGTATCACAAATCCTCCATCATGTATACATGTAGAGCAAGGACAATGTTGCAGCCATTACATCTTGTGTAACACAGCAAAACAACTTTTTATTGTTTGGATTTTAAATGCTTACAGTCCCTGAAACGTTCTACTTTCCCATTTTTCCGTTCGTTCAGCGTGCGTTCACCGTTCGTTCAGCGTGCGTTCACCGTTCGCTCTCCGTTCACAGTTTTGAGTTCACCGTTCACCGTGCGCTCGCGTTCACCGTTCACAAAGCGTTCAGCGTTCGCTCTTCGTTCCGTTCATTTTGCGTTCAGCGTTCACCTATCGTTCAGTTTTGATTGTCATTCGGAACTCCGAAGTGAAAGGACTTATCTTTTTGTAGGTAAGGAGTTACAGGTTTTTTTTTTAATTTAATAACTAACATATCGTGTTTGAAGAATCATTATTTCATGGGGAAAAATATCTACGATATATATATTTATTATTCTAACTTAGCTGTTAGGTTATTTATTAAATTACTCTGGAAAATAAATGTTGTTATAAGCACATTCTGTACCTATGTAGACCGATGCTGACATATTAAATTTAACTAAGGGCAATGTGCAAATACTTCTAACACTGCAACAAATTGTTGTTTTGTTAAATTAAATGTTTGTGATATAATTATCCAAGTAAAATAATTACGCAGCAAAATTACGAAAATATTTTTTTTTCTAACATGTACGTTTTTTTCACTTTCTATAGAAAATATGATAGAACTAGTTCTGAGAGTTATACATAGTACTGTGGATATCCTGTTATTATCTTTGGAGCGAATGAAATTGATAGTGCGGTTAAAGGAAATATTTATTTAAAATGTAATACACTAGAGAGTTTTGTCTACTTTAATATGTTTAAGTTTATAGTTATAGAGAAAAAAAATTCTTTCTTCACCGTAACTTTATATGTTTGACATTCGATATGATTAATACCCCCCCCCCCTTTCCCCCTAAATCGGTTACTTAGACAGTACTGTATTTCCAGAATATTTTAATTAACATTTTTTTAAAAAGAGTTAAGGTCTTTTTTAGAACAAAAATTTCAGTCTCAAAACAAACATGCATCTAAAAAAGTCACAAAACAATGTACACGTGTCGGCGGTGGTATTTGAAATTGGCAGAGAGTATGTTTCAAATTCAAGTGTCAATGCCCAATGTATTTTATTCATTTATTATTTAAATGTTGGAATCAAATCTAGAAATGATAAAAATAAATGTTATAACTTGTTGGAAATACTCGCACTTCAACTTCGATGTGACGAAACTTTCACACCTGCGGAGTGTCGAATGATTTTGATTGACAGGACAAGCACGTAGACTTCGTGTGAACTTGAAGCAGGAAAATAAAAACGAGTATGACTGTCAAACAAATAGATATGATTTGGTGATTTAAAAAAAAGTTACTTTCACTGTCTGATCTATTTAGAAAAAAAAAAATCAGAGTTTTTGTTTGCTATAGGTGCAAACATTTAGTGAAGCCTGAAAGGAGGGGGGCTAAAACGGAATATCTCTCTCTCTCTCTCTCTCTCTCTCTCTCTCTCTCTCATTTGTCTGTTTAATAAACACTATAACAGCATATTACTTAAATATCAAGTTCTAAAAATTGAATTTATAACAAATAATATGAATATGCATCTTTGTATTATCTTGTCCGAGTATAATCACGGCCATCTACAGATACATGTAGAAGTCTGCTCAAAAAAATCATCATGAAAAATAGAAATGACACAATATATTATTGTATTAAACATTTAAAATACGAGCGTATAAATGCAAAACGTCCACTGACCTTTGTAATTAATTTTTTTTCATTACTTTACACGAAATCGCCTTGACACGGAGATATATGAATGGATGTCACAACCGCTTTAATTCATTCTGTAAGTCAGAAGTTTTCTCTGATTTGTTATCAAATAAGAATAAACATTTTTATTTTCCAACTAAAAAAACATCTTTTATACTTCAGCGTTCGGCAACAAATACAATGTTTTAATGCGATAAAAATCGTGTGATTAAAAACTTAATGTGCATGCATCGTATTTCTTAGGACAATTTTGGAGAATTTATTTTATTGACTTATTTATTCATTCATTTATTGGTTTACTTATTTATTATTTATTTATTTTTTGGCACCTAACATTATAATACAATAAAATAGTTTCAATGCAAGGAAAACATCAGAGGCATTCCGAATACATCGTTCATCTTGCGTTCACCGTTCGTTCACCGTTCACTTTGCGTTCGCGTTTGCGCTCCGTTCGCGTTCTGCGTTCGCTCACCGTTCAGCGTTCACACATCGTTCACCAAGTTGCGTTCAGCGTTCACACATCGTTCTCTCACCGTTCGCTCTGCGTTCGTTCACCGTTCGTTCAGCGTTCGCTCACCGTTCAAGTGGGAAAGTAGAACGTTTCAGGGACTGTTATGATTATACTTAAAATCGCAAGAAAAAGGACTGTACCTGTGTAAAGTACAAGGCAGCAATATACAAAAAAGATTGTCAAACAATATTTTTGTCTTTGTCATTTGTGTCATACTGGTATACACTTATATATTGGAGCATGAGAAATCAAAAAAAAAAAAATAAATAAATAAATAAATAAAATATTTCTGATTTAAAGATGAAGAAAGTTTTGGAAAGTCCTGGAAATAGTGTTTGAAAGGTATGTATTAACTATGTTGTGTATAAATCTGTACTTTTGTTAAATTAGAGTGCATATTTCTTGAGATAACTAAAAGAAGTTAATAGAGCAATTTATCAGGTAATCATCCAATAAGTAATGCATTCATTTCATCTATATTTTGAGAATTTAAAGAATTTTTAAATCAGTGGAAATAATTCCTTATTTATCTTTATACAGTCATGTATGTACAAATGCTTTCATGATGAAATGACTATGCAAAGAATGGAATAAAACAGGTCACTGTCTTGAATTTTTTACTTTATGCATTCATATCCAAGTTGGCCTGTGTGGAAGGAGAAAGGTTCATGAAATAGTATCCTTAAGGAGCATATACAGTACTTTAAAATGTTGAGCAAAATTTCTTTACTTGCATGTTGCCAGACATGATTAATTAATTATGAGTGTGAGGTTACAAGCCGTATATATAATTCTTTTATATGAAAATAATTTTAACTACTAACTTCAATTGTAAATGTCATGTTACCATGACAGTTGTAATTGTCATGATCCCAGCGAGCACTTTGGTGTGCTGAAATGTATCAATAATAAAGAAAAAGGTGGGAAATTTGTCTTGGAAAAAAAGAAACATATTACAAGGATTATTAAGAAAAAATAATATGAAAGAAAGCAAAGGTCATCACTATTATTATGTGAATTAATAACCTTAGCTCTCTGATTGGCTGGGATCCAACATGATAGAAAAAATACAACATGAGCATTAAGTTCACCTGCACGTGACTTTCCAGGTGAAAATTTTATACTTATTGCTATTTTTGATGTCAATACGATGATTTACACACCCGAGGAGTACATTATTCACTGAGCCCGAAGGGCGAGTGAATATTGAAGGGCAAGGTGAATATTGTACTTCGAAGGTGTCTAAATCATCATATTGACCTCAAAAACAGCAATAACTGTTTTATTATATGATTATCTATTTTTGGTCCAATGTAGAATAAATAATTCCTTATATTGACCTGGAAGGTCACGTGCAGGTCAATATAACGTAGTATTTTTCTAACATTGTTGGATCTCGGCCAATCAGAGAGATGGGAATTATTCAATCATATAATAAGAATTTTTAGCTGCAATAATGTAGCCCTCTCCAATATTTTTCATCTGATTTAAAAAAAAAATATCGGAGAGGGCTACATTGTTGCAGTTAATGAATTTTGTCTACATTGGACTAAAAAATAAATTGAGAACTTCCTAATTGATAAAATTAGAACTGAAAAGTTATTTCACCCGTAGAGGGAGGGGGCACTTTTTTCTGAACGATGTCTACTATCGGTTAAGTATAAAATGTTCGTGGAAAGGCTTTTTGCTCTCCCCTCTCCCTTTTTGATACAGTATGATATTGTCACAGGCGACATTATGTACCTCCCATAACTCCACATATTGTCATCTGTCGGTATATCTTATTGCAGGCGACAACAAAATTTGCGTACTCTGAATGCACATATTAAGACAATGCTGGTGATAAAGATGATGATACTGATGAGGAAAGTTAAGAAGGCTTGGTAGCAGACAGGTTGTACATACATGTACATATCTCTTTAATTTGAAATATCTGAGATATCTATCTAAATTGCATCCTACTATTAATTTAACTTTTTAAAATTACACTGATATCCAATGCTTTTGAAGATTTAATCAATATCACATACATGTAGCTTCTATGGAGGCAGGTTGATTGAGAAGACTTTTAATCAAAAGGGTCATGGGCCACAAGGCTTACTGAGAAACTTTTGGCCTGCTGTTCTACATTAAGATTCCCCCCCCCCCCCAATATACACTGTACATGTATTCGGATGTAAATTTCTGATCGCTTTTTGTGACCCAACCCAATATACAGCGGACGTGATTTGATACAAAGAAATGAATATTTCTAGTCTCTACCATTGGATTTTTCCACTTTAGTACGGTTCCTTATGGCTTTGCTGTTCTTTTAAAATCTACACCAAGTAAGGAAGCTTCCACACAAGTTTCAACTTTTTTTTTTTTTGGTCTTGTGGTTCTTTTTTGTTTTGTTTGTTGTTTAACGTTCCTCTCGAGAAGTTTTCACTCATATGGAGACGCTACCACTTGCCGGTGGAGAGCTGCAAATTTTGTCCTATACTCAGCACTTACGACCATTGAGCAGTGAGGGATCTTTTTCGTGCCAGCACCTACTGCGACACGGGACCTCGGTTTTTACGGTCTCATCCGAAGGACCGGTCTCCACGTCCCACAGTGGGATTCGAACCCGCGACGTAAGGATCAACTCTTTACTTCGCGACTCTAGAGCAGACGCTCTAACCATGTCTTGTGGTTCTTGAAAAGATTTTAATGACCCTACCATATCTTTGGCTTTTCTTGATTATTTTCCACAAAGAGTGATTTAAAAAGTCACTTGAGCATCCAGCTCAGGTGAGCCAAAATTTGGACACCCCTCCCCCCCCCCCCCGACCACCACCATAATTGTATTGGCACATGTATAAGAATAGCAAAAAATACTATCTAGATACATATTACTACTGAACTCAAAAACTATATATAATGACAACTGACAAAAGAGAATATTCAGGAATTCTGAAATCTTTGTAAATCATAGTCGTGTACACCGATCCTTGACAAAAAAATTTTACCACAAAATTTTCTCTTTTCTTTATTGCAAGTAATTCTACTGTCTGTCTTTCTGTCCGTCTGTCTCCCTCCGTGCGTGTTTGTGTGTGTCTTTTTGTCAATCTCTTCACGGCCCCAGTAAATATTCGCTATTATTACACGATTGAATAATTCCTATCTCCCTGATTGGCTGAGATTCAACAATTAAGAAAAATTAACATGCATGTGACCTTCCAGGTGAATACATGTATAAGGATTTATTTTCTCTACATTGGTCAAAATATACATGTAGATCGGGAAATTGATACCAATAGTTTTGGAAAGCTATGTCACGTGCTACCGACTTCCACTCAGGTGAACATATCATTAGGGAATATATAATTTGGGGTGGGAATGGTTTTGGGGTGGAAGGGACCCCCCCCCAACACTTTTTTGTGAACGTAAATTTTTACCTTTAATTTAATTAGAATAAAAATGTTCATTGAAAGGCTGGTCCCCAACTAATGGTTCTTAATACCCCACCCCTAACCCCACCAAACCCCAAACAAAATTTGAAGTAAATAGAATTCTATTTTCGTGGGGGCTAATCAAAGATTTTCCCTGATAATGCCCCCATTGCCCCCCCCCCCCCACCTTCCCCCGCCAAAATCGATCCTATCAAAGAGCCTGACATTACTTCTTTTATTATCATTGCAGCTAAAGTTGATTTCAAAAAAATCCAATTTAATACGACCGGTAACGTTTATTTAATTCTGCTTCTCTCATTGCAATTGACTAGTTACAAGTAAGATGGCATGAACTGCTTAATGATTTTATATCATTTCATCATTGAATTATATATTAAAACAATTATTGCTGTTTTTGAGATCAGTGCGATGATTTAGCCACCTTCGATGTACAATATTCATCTCGCCCTTCGGGTTCAGTGAATATTGTACTCCTCAGGTGGCTAAATCAAAAAACAGCAATAATAATTGAACGAAATAATTTATCGGCGACAAAATGTGCAAATGTTCAAAGTACATATTGTCGCCGACGACAGTATGTGCCGATGCTTGACTGTACGTTTAATTTATCGTACATTATGCAGATGGATAATAAGGAATTGTCGCCGGCGACAAGATGTACCGATGGACGACAATATGTGCAATGGGGGTAGGTACATATTGTTGCCGACGACAATACGAACAGAACGACAATATGTACCATCACATTCCTTCACAAGAAATAAAATTTGGAATTTGGAAAAAATTTTTACCCCCAACCCCCTCCCCTCAGGTTTCAAAATCGATGCAACGTGCCTGATATTTTTTTTTTCAATTGTATTAAAAATACAGAGTCAGAAATTCCAAATTAATACAACTATATAGTTATTTTTATTTTATCTTCAGCAATTGTAAACAAGAAAGGTTGCATGTTAGCTTAACAAGTTTGTATTTATTTATTCAATCATTGAATCAAATAATAAACAATTATACAGTTAAACTAATAGGTATCTCGAACATTGATATCTCTAATACCATGGATATGTCGAGGTGAGATGAGAGTCCCCAATTCTTTTTTCTATGCATTTTAACCCTAATATCTGAATCCTCCGATGTCTCGAGGTTTTTTTCTTGGTCCCATGGAGGTCGAGATAGCAAAGTTTGACTGTAATGTTGTTTTTCCAAGTCAGTACGATGATTTATACACACATACAACAAGTTATACCCCCGCTCCGAATGAGAAGGAAGGATATACCGTTTTACCCTTGTGTGTCTGTATGTCTGTCTTTTTGTCTATCTGTCGGTAACAAATTTTTGTCGCAGTTTTCTCAGCAACTACTCACCGCATATGCTTAAAATTTTAGCATACTCTTTCTTTAGGCATGTCATATGTTGGGATTCATTTTTGTACGAATCTGATGTCATGTTCTTGTTTATTCGTGCGTCTGTCTGTATCAAATTTCCGTCGCAGTTTTCTCAACAATTACTCTTTGCAGTTCACATGAGAGCGTATATTCACATCAGATTACTAATGAGCATCGCCTCACAGACTTCTTGTTTAATATGTGTGCAGAGCTAGAAAATTAAATACCCCTTCACAGTGTACAGAAACGAAATTTAAGATCCTACCATCTAGGGTATTGAACGCAGGCACGTTATATCTATACTTATATGAAAAATATATGCAAAGTAGGTCAAGCGTTCTCGTTGAAGAATGCAAATGTAATTTTCTAGAACTATACTGACTGCCTAACTAATTTTTTTTTAAAACCAAAAGCCAAACAATCATGGACAAAAGAATGATATCACTGGCATCGGAATCGGGCGGAAATGAAAAGATACACAAAGGGAAAGGGCCCCTTGTTTCTTGAACGTGTTTGTTAATAGCTTGCCTCGTTTTAGATATTGTTTATACGTAGAGCATACTCTTGCGTATCGAATCAACTGAGAAACATAAATTCCATATGCAGGTGATAAGGGTATCATTGCTACATAAGAAAAAGAAGTTGACGATTGAAAAGTTGAAGTCATTACATTTATCATAAAGCTTTGTTGTTAGGTAACTCTAGTGATGCGCTAGGTCTGATCTGTAAATTAGTAAAAATTGTTTAAACGGCAAGTATTACAGGTACTTTCAGTGGCACAAGGAGAATAAAAAAAGAATTGAGGCTCAGAAAATTGAAGATGAAAATGTTGCGGTCATTTGCAAGAATATTAATAATTATTTTTTGCACTACATTATATCAAATTGCACAACTTACTATCTCGTGAAAAGTACTCTTTCCCCCCCCCCCCCACCTCACTCTTTTCTCAGTATATTATTTTGCTATATTAAAATTTCCACTGACAATTTCCAGGATTTGGACAGTAAATTACCTTTTTTTTGCTTGTCTGATTTTTTGGGAAGTCCCCCCCCCCACTTTTGAAACCGTTGCTACGGGCCTGTATATAGTGAACACCTCTTATTGTATCCTTAACGCGACTTGTAAGGTACATGTATTTTCTTATTTGCTGTGCCTTTTTTTTGCTCTGAAAGTGTACTAAACCAACAGAAGACGTGTATATGGTATTGTAGTATACATGTTTAAATAATGCATGTAGTTAAATATATCACATTGAAAATTTTCACCCCAAGAAAACGATTGTCAACCTAGGCGCAGCCGAGGTTGAAAATGGTTTTCGAGGAGGTGACAATTTGTAATATAGATAATAAAACGGCAATAAACAGGCGGATAAAGGGTGAAGATTCGAGCTAACCCATTCCCTCAATAGAACCCCTTGTTTATATGTGCAAATATTTGTTACCCCCTCCCCATAAAATATAGGATTGTATATCCCCTTATGTTTGGGCTCTCTATATACGGGTCTGCGTACTGAAGATTTTTTTAAGCTGATGCTAAAAGATATTAGCTGTTTCAGGGAGTATGGTGCAAACTGCGAACATTCGAGATATATAGTGTATGCGTCCAAAACACCGAAATAGGAATTTGAACGTTGCTGGTTGTTGAATGATCTAAAAACAAAGTATGAAAAATTCTCTTCATTATTCCTAATAATTTAGATAGCATACGATTTGTAAAGCATTTCCACCATGAATTCCATATTATACAGATACACATTACTGATGGGCCATTAAATAAAATGATTGCACAGATTCAAGTTAAAAATAATCTTAAGAAAATCATGCTGTGTGAACATGGTATTATGGTGACATATTTCTGCCACTACTTGTCAGATGTTTATGTCGACTTGTCAGATATTTATGTCAACTTGTTGAATAATTATTGTCGACTTGTCAGATAATAATCATCAGGACCAGGAACTCGGTATCTTGTTATTAAAGTATGTTAAAGCCACTAACTGATATTTACTTGTCATCAAAATATCTGTCAAGTCAACATAATATTCTGACAAGTCGACATAATTGTCTTACAAGTCGACTTGTTAGATGTTACTAGTATGTCGACTTGTCAAATACTGATGTCGACTTGTAATATATTATGTCGACTTGTCAAAAAATTATGTTGACTTGTTAGATAATACGAGGGTCATTCAAAAAATTCGTAGAATTTTGGCATAACTTTTTTATTCAACATCTTATCATATCGAAATTTGGTACACATATTTTAGCAATAGCTTCAAATAAGTTGAATCAAAAAAATGGAATATATCTTGATATTTATCAAAATTATCAAAGATTTAAAGCAGGAAAAATGGGATCACGGAGCAGGGTCAAAATTGAGTTATCAACTAATCATGTACTTTATGATGTGTATAGTCTCTAATAAATGGTGCTTAAATGAACTAAAATTTAATTGATTAAATTTAGTATTAGTGCATTTCTTCATATGCTAAAATTTAATGTAATATATTAATTCGTTTAAAAGATATCAATATCTAAAGACAGACAGACTTCATTAAAAAGAAACGATGACATCGAAGGACGTAACGGAGCAGCGAGTAGAGAAGAAAAGTTGCTTTGCATTCAGGAAACCTTTTAAACAAACTCTGAAAATGTTGGATAACCAGGAAGTATATATAAATGACCCGTACAATTGTATATCCATGGAAAAGACAGTTTTTGAGTGGTAGAGATCTTGAATCTGACGTAAACGGTCTGCGAAGAACCAGATTTATTGTTAAAAATCTTGAAACATGATCTGTGCTTGTTACAACGCACTTTGAAAAATTACGCAGTTTGAAAAAAAAATTCAAATTGCGTTAAATTTGTAACCAAGTTAAAAAATTCTTTTCGAAGTGCGTTAATATCGACCATATTAACGAACTTAAAAAAAAGTGCATGGCTTGCAGGCCCGTAGCAACGGTTTCAAAAGGGGGGGGGGGGGCTCCCCCCCCCCAAAAAAAAAAATCAGACTTACCAAACAAAAGTGTGTGTGTGTGGGGGGGGGGGGGGGCAACTTCCCAGAATTATCTGACAAGTAAAAAAAAAGCTAATTTACTGTCCAAATCCTGGAAATTGCCAGTACTCGACCTTACAACATCAAAACGGGGAGGAGGGGGGGGGGGGCAACCAGCATCTACTGGAAATTTTACTATAGCAAAATACTATACTCAGAAAAAAGTGGGGGACCGGGCGGAAAAGAGTACTTTTCACGAGATAGAAATTTGTGCAATTTGATGTATAAGTCCCCCCCCCCCCCCGCCTGGCTTGGTCAATATTCTTGCAAAGGATCACTTCTAGGTAAATATATGTGTTGACCTATAGGGCCGATATTGGTTTCAGTCTTTAGAAAAAGCTTATCGATATCCGTTCTGGTCGCTGCATGACTTTACGCCACAAGCGTGTAGTTTCTCGTTTCTCATGTATCGCTTTAGTTGTAGTCAACTGCGTGTTCATATGACTCTACCTCGGTATTTACAGATACATCCTTTGTATGAGGGTCCTTTCTTGATGCCTGGGTAATGGCAACGGGACATAAAACCTTAACTGACCTTACCACATTCTTTTCTAATATGTAAACCTTCCTCCTGCATTTTTGGCATAAAATGTCGCCAATGCCCATAATTTTCCCGAGGAATGAACTGCATCTACTCTGCATAGCGCAGTATCTCTCCCACTGGCACAACAGTACTATTACCTAGAGATGTTCTTGAAAGACAAACGCAGCAATTTTTGCTCGGCATGATTTTTTTTCGTGACACCTGCAGTATCGAGTAACACAAAGTGAATGATTCGTGTCCTCGAACAAAGGGTGCTTACAGTAGGGTATAGTTCCGGTTGATTGCGTTTAGCTAAAGAGAATTTATGATCTTCATTTCCATAAATGTCTTTTATATCAACAGCAAACATATATTTAAATGAAGAAAATAGAAGTAAAATGCAAAAGCCTGTATAAAAAAAGAAATCAAATTCGTGTTTATACAGGTGAAAATTTGAAAAAAATAAAAGTATGCCAACAGGTGGATTCGAACCAGGACACTAAAAATGTTCATGCTGAAAGTCTGCAGTCTATCTTTCTGAGCTATACTGACTATTTTGACCAAAATCGTAGATATAAACCACTATGATAGAAATCGGTTTTCGCATTTTTTGTATTTTTTTTTTACGAATTTCGACCCTACGCAGGTGTGCCCCTAAAAAAATCTTGTTTTAAGGACATACACAACGTAGTTTGAACTTTATTGTCTTTTTCCCTGGAATTGAAGAGTTCCAACACTTAAAGGAATTGTGTGCTACATTTGTATGTCTATATATGCTGTTGTACACTTCTTCTATAACAAGTTTGGATAAACAAAACATCTAGAATATGTGTTTAGTAATTTTTGTGTATTTTTCTTTGAATTATACAAGAATTTTCATCATATTGATATATTTTCAAAACCCCTGGTATTGCATGCTGTTTTTTGTCTACGAACATCTGACGGCACTATAATCTTAAATTAAGAATATCTTGAAAAATTATCAGTAGGTAAGGTATGTTGCGTATGTCCTTAAGTTTGAAATCAAATATGTTTGGATGGAAATTATAAGACATATTTTGAAAATGTGATTTGAAATAGATTCTTTTAAAATTCCTTTTCCACCTACTTGTTTAACATTGAATTGCCGGAGAGGTACCCAGCAAAAATTCCGGAAATGAAAAAAAAAATAAATCTCGGAAATGAAAATAAAAATTGTCGGAAATGAAATTTAAAAATGTCGGGAATTCCCTGCAAAATTCCGGAAATGAAATGCAGCGTATCATAGTTCTGGGTTTTTGTTTGTTTGTTGTTATTTTTTAAGTACTGCTCCATGTAAGAGTCAGGCAGGTCCCATGCAGGGATAACACACATTAATTTTTGAATCTGTTGATTTCTTCTCAGTTGTCATTCATATTAAACCTCTTAAAATATTTGAATAAGAAAAGGTTCATTTCTTTTGTATATTTGTGTTATTTACATCCAAAGTATATTGATACATTTGGTTGAATTCCTATATAATATCACTAAAATTCATCCATTTTGTATCAATGAAACACAGAAAAACATTCTAAGATATACTTTTCCATGATAAAATATTTTCATCTTGGTATATGCTTTTATATAAAATTCTTGATTTTCTGTGTTTTCTACATGCTAACAAATATACAGCTTCCAAAGTTAAGCCCCTTCCTCCCATTTTAACTATAAGAGTTATCTCCCATTTCCCATAATGCAGCAGGGCATCAGTAATGGCAGCCTCCATTGGAAAATGTTCCATCAGTGTTTATACTCCAAGTTGTTGTTCTTTTCCACCTCTGCATCCATCAGAAATAAGTTTGATTAGATTAAAAGACTGCAAGAGAGGCATTGTATCACATCTGTTGAAAAATGGGATTCGATCTGGCATGAAAGGAGAGGCTGATGTGTTCAGTGAAGCAGACCTAATATGCAAGCGCGTGAGACTCTTCACTATTGAGGAAGCATTTACGGTATGTCCCTATCACAGAGACTTTCTTGGTGTACATTGGCGTCCCAAGACATCTTGTCAGTATCCTGACCACCAGGGAAATGCCAAGCCATATCGGAGTTTCAACTCTCTTGTGTCCAAGCGGATGGTTTCCGAGTTTGGTACTTTAGTGCCTATAGGTTCTGGTAAGTTAATTTATATTTCCTTAGAAAATTTGAATTGGAATTTAATCTGAATTAAAAAATGACACACGCTATAACAGTTTAATATTATGTGAAGGTTGTTTCCATGAGACAAAAGGGGGGGGGGGGGGTTATGTGTCATGCAGTGTTCTTACTATAAATTCCCATATTTTAGTTTCTGATTCAATGATGCAGTGGTAAAGAATTTTTTCTAAGGATGCTAAATGAAAAATTATTTATTGTTTGTTGAGGTATTTATCAAATGTGATAATATATCAGAAATCAGGGTTGTCAAATTCCATGTTTAAAACAATAACACAACAAAGTGTATTAAGTTAATGTTTACAAGTGTTACACATACATTCTTTTAAATAAATGACTATATACATGTACATGTAGATATGAATGTAGACAAATTGGTTGTCAATGATTTGATCAGCTCATGATGAGAATATTTACATGTCGAAAGCATTTTAGACCAAACTTAATACATGTAGTCCCATGTGCTACATGTTCAAAATGTACATGTATATAACAGTATATATAAACATTAAAATAATCATTGAAGTTGATTGCATGTTTAAAAAAAAATAGCAATGATAAATCTTTTATACAAAAATGACTTCTAGACATAGATTTATTTATCATTATTTAAAACTTGAGTATATAGAGATACATGCACTTAAAAACTTCTGTAAATTTCAATACTTCCCTTTTTAATTTTTAGGAATATGCAGAAAATGTCATGGAGATTATTTGAATCTTCCTTCATCAATAGGCATGATAGGAGAGGTAATGAATGCATCTTATTTTTCAAGAGGTCTTTCACATCTAGGAATGATTTACCTGTGCCTACTTGTGTATTTTCATTCATATTAATGATTAAGCAACCTCCTCCTTGTTGTATGAAATAAGTTGCTACATCCATAGTTGTATGGTTGTGATAGCAACCACACTACTTGAAATTATATTTAAAAATAACTAAATAGAACCAGTAATAATTACTTGAAAATAAGATTTTTTAAAGAATTACTTATATCATGAGTAATATTCTTGGTAATTAAAGCCCATGTTAGTAACATAACATAACACTGGGGTAAAAGATGCTTTTTATGAGATGTTTGTGAAGCCTTAAGTTCCATGAGTGAAGTAAAAATTACATTAATTCAGTTTTTACATAAATTATCTAAAGTCTATTTACTGATAAACTGTACAGTGGAAATTTTCAGTGCCAATTTCAACCAAACCCGCCACAAAGCATCCTTGGGTGAAGGGGACTCGAATTTGTTCAAAACAAGGGTCATGCCCTTTTTCAAGGGGAGATAATTAAGAAATAGTGAAAATTTGGTGGCATGTTTTAGAAATCTTCTCAAGAACCACTGGGTCAGGAAAGATGAAACTAATTTGGAAGCATCCTCAGGTAATGTAGATTTAAATTTGTTCAAATCATGACCCCCGGGGATAGGGTGGGGCCACAATGGACGATCAAAGTTTTACATAGGAATATACAGGAAAAATCTTTCAAAATCTTCTTCTCAAGAACAACAAAGCCATGATTGGTCATATTTATATGGAAGCATCCTCAGGTAGTGTAGATTTAAGTTTGTTTAAACCTTGACCCCCAGGGGGTATAATGGGGTCATAATAGGGGATAAAATTTAAATATATAAGAAAAAATCTTTTAAAAATCTTCTGCTCAAAAACACAAGAACAGCAAAGCCATTAGTTATGTAATATGGAAGTATCTAGAGGTAGTGTAAAATTCAAGACCCCCCCCCCCACCTCCCCCGTGATGTGGCCAGTGTTTTTCTGTGTACATTTCTATACACAAAAATGGCTAACAAATCTATTTCATAATTGGCTAAGTAAACAACACAGCAAAATAATGAAAATATTTAGGATTATTTTCAAAATTGTCTTTCAACAAATATGTAATTTTTTTGATATGATTTTATTTTTATAATATTTCCATCATTTCTATAATCCTCATAGGCTCAGGCTGAAACAGATATTGAAGCATGGAGTTGTCGACTCCGGACAAGAAAGACAGAGACTGTTATATATGAAGTAAGTGTTGAACAATTTGAATATCATATGAAAGCCAGAAATCTGAAGAAATATTGTAATTTTGCATCTGTAAAAAGTAAAAACATTTAGTTTAAGGAAAATCAAGTCTGGGAGAAAAAAATATTTCAGCTCTATAGACTTGTCTTTTGAAAAGCAAGATGATCATAATGTGGTAACGCCTATTACTCAGTTTATTTATCTTTTAAAAAATTATCATTTAATACTTAAGTGTATATACTCTAAATTAATTGTTTGATTGATAACTGCCAGGTATGATTAGACTACCATCATGCATAGGGGTATCAAGTTTTAGCATACAATTTTTATTGTGGAAAATATCGTTCAAGTTTTTCTTCTCTGAAACAGTACTGTAAACATAAAACTAGAATATGAAAAGTATAGCCATACATTTACATTATTTTGAAAGAGCTAAAGGCATCTTTTAAAACTATAAATATCATGACAATGAAAACGCAGCCTACTCCCTACCAGGGACAACCATTTGAAGAGGTCGGGGTTTTATACCCAAATGAGCTGTGTAGCTCCTATGTCAAACAAATATCACAAAACTGAAACTTTGTCTTCAAAATACTCAGATAATATGTTCAAATACATATACTTTGTTATAGTAGTATGTAAAATTTATATGATATGTTTAATTTTGTAACAGAGTGATAGTCAAAGCAGTGCAGTTTGTAGTCAAGGTTCTAATTGGAGTCAGGAAGAGGAAGCTCTACCCCTTTATGAAATTCAGTTGACTGATGTGAACACAGCTATTAACATCCTAAGCCAGGGTCAAATTAGTCCATTGCATTCAAGACTCAATACAGACTTGATGGATACTAAAGAACGAACTTTAAGGTGAACGAATCACTTCAATTTATGAAATTCTGATTACTTTTTTCATGCATGAACAGTGAATTTAATATATTAGTTCTTTCAAAAAACTTGCACGAGGAAGCATCCTTACATATGATCAACGTATTGCAAAAACCACCCTTATACGCATTGTGATGTTATCGGAAAAAGAGCGCTAAAATTGACGTCATAAATGTTTGCCTTATTTTGCAAATCATTTGCACTGTGAAGACTCATTATTTATTAAGGTCTTTTTTTTTTTTTATAAATTAGATGTCTAGACTAGACAACGTACTGAACAGTCTTGAGTGTAATTACTAAAGCCTACTGTTTAGTATTTTTGAAAAAAAAATACTGTAAAAGCAGGAATCTTTGTTGGGGGTTAAAATTCATTTATTTTGTTGTTATCAATTATCAACAAAATTAAATACCACAAAAAATTTTATTATAGTAACCTCTCATTTTGATTTTTAGCTCATCTCAACGAAGTTGAGATGAGCTTATGCTATACCCCCCCGGCGTCGGTGTCAGTGTTAGCATCGGCGTCCTGGTTAAAGTTTTAGGAGCAAGTCCATTCCCATTTTCTTGATTAGTAAACAGGATAAATGTTTTTTGAACAGCTCTATTTCCAAGTAATTATAAGATGTCCTTAAACCAAACTTGCATGGATATTGATCTTGGGATGTACACTAACTAAAAAAAGAATATGATGTGAAATTTGCCTTACTTAAAGATAACATTCGTCGAAGTGAGCTTCGTAATCTTTGATTACCTATGTTTTTCTTGTAATGTATGGCAGAAAATTCAAAACAACCGAGTTATTAGTTTGTAGACACTACTTTTAAGTGTAAGGAGGTGGATAAAATATACATGTACATGTTGGTTAAAGAATATGTCTAGAATTAGGGAATGAAAGGTAGTTGATTGACCAATGCCCGGAAAGCAGAGAAATTCTCCTGAACTGTGCACAGAAAATCTTGCACCGTAAATTGCACCATATTTGTATTAGGGGATCTGTAGCATTATGGTTAAAGACAGGCATAAAAAACCATAACGCTTCAGTTCTGCAGCTAATGTTATGTCATCTAGCTACCATAGAATGCGAGAACAAAAAAATTAATGACGTTTTTCAATAAAATACAGTGTCATGACATACAATTTGTATTTTTGATTTTAAATCTTTGACTTGTTTATAGTTTATAAACAATGACATTTAGTAGACTAATTAGGAGATAGGTTTAGTAGATAAATTATATTACATTTTAAAGAGAAAAAATTGTCTATCAGGATCACTAAACACCTAAAAATGGAAAAAAATTTGACTTCAGGTTGGTTTTTGCTTGACTGTCATCATATCCCATAGGTAAAGACTGTTAAAATTGTTGCCCCAGTGTCAGAATTTAACAAAGGATTATACTAAAAATGCGTTTTTAAACTTTTCATGGTGTGTGCTTCTGTTCTGAAATTAAATAAAAGCATCATTCAATTGCTCAAATTGTGCCCCCTCCGAGGAAAGGATTAGACTTTAACATGTGTACTAGAAATTTAAATAGGCCTATATGGGAGGATGTCTTAGCTATCCTAGTATAGTGTGGACTAAAATTTGTTCTTATATCTTTAGTGACTGTTGTAAGTCTTGTTTCCATTTCATTAGCCTTTTATTTATTATAACCACCCTTCCAACAATGTTGATGGTATATAGAAAAATCACCTTGTCTGTGTGTCAGTCTCCGCAATATTGACTGTATAACTTTGTAATATAAATCACTGGCAGCTTGTACTTAATACAAAGATTGATTATAACCCGAGGGTGTGTTGTGACCTTGACTCAAGATAATTCTTGCAAATTCAAGGTCACTGACAAAAAAGTATAAAATTCTTGTTTAATCTACAACTTCTTTATACAGAACATTGATATTTCATACATTTAACAAAGATTGCTTATGACCTGGAAATGTGTCAAGAACTTGAACCAAGGTCATCTGATCAAGTTCAAGGTCATTCAATTCCTGTTTTCACCATATCTTGTATAAATGGAGAACATTAGAGGGATATCTTTTCAAAAATATTGCATAAAGGGGGAATTAGTTTGTGAGCTCACTCAGACCTCTGGTTTCATATTTGTTCAAAGTTGTGCTCAGGTGATACTGTGACCCAAAGGCCTCATGCTTTGGACTGGAATATAATTTTGGTCTACTTCATGTCATATTCAGTAGGTGTTTACTTTTCTAACAGCAGAAGAAAGAGTATCTTAAATATATCTTTCTAATTTTTAGATACTACAAAAGGAAAGCACAGGAGACTTGTACAGCTCTACTAGATGCAATTGCTCCTCATCAAGGAGAGAGACTTAAGAAGATAGCATTACCAAATTCAGAAGCTACTGATGATGACCTTTTCCATGTTGTTGGCGAAATGTACCACAATATCAAGGATGTGAATGTGAAATGTCAACTTTTGTCTCTAGTAGTAAACAGATGTTCAAAGGCTGAACTGTTGACAAAATTTCCAGAGGTTACAAAACATCAGATAGATAAAGCTAGGAGACCTGCTTTCGTAAATGGTCCTGGATCAGGTGTTCAGCAAACAGTATCTTCTCAACACAGACAGAGAATCAATTTTGCAAAGTTACAGCATGCAGTAGAATTTTTCAGTGATCCATCATTCAACCGGATTTCATCATACACTACAAGGAACCTAAAGCTAGATTCTGGAGACATTTTAGTAATTCCTGATGTAGTTAGGACTATGATCCATTCAAATTTGATCAAACTTTACAACACATACTGCGCCAGTAATGACTTTGAGCCTCTTAGTCAGTCAACTCTATATGAAGTCCTAAATGCATGTAGTGCATCAAAACGGAAGTGTCTGAAAGGACTTGACAACATTGCTGTTGATGGATCTTCTGCTTTTGACAGTCTGAGTAGCTTAGTTGATAAACTTGATGAACCTCAACAATGGAAAAAAGAAATGAAGGAAAAGCTGTTCAATGCTCGACTGTACTTAAAGACTGACTACAAACTCCACATCAAGCGAGAAGATGAATGTGCTTTCCACTGCTTACAATATGCACTGAGTGACCCCAAATCAAGCCATCTTAGTGTTTCATGTGACCATGAGCATAATAAGATCTGCAGCAGGTGTAACATATTTGGTGAAGCTGCCACAGAGATCCGAAAGGTCATCATAAAGACTCCATCAGAAAAGCAAGAGGTACTATTGCAAGATTTGGAAATGTCCGTAACACAGGTAGAGGACTGGAGATCTCATATTATAAGAACTGTGAATCAAGATGATGGAAGAGTAGACATTCTGCATGACTTGAAGAACAATGAAGTTTTAGTGATTCTAGACTGGGCGATGAAATATTTGCCACAGATGTACAGTGAGAAAATGAAAGACTTCTTTGGACAGAAAGGTGTACACTGGCATGTGTGTGTTGCAGTTTTCAAGGAAAAAAATGGAAGTTTAGTGGTAAGCTAATATATAAATAATATACAGTTCAACTACAGTTTCTCGGAAGTTGATTTCTTGAATATCATGGATATCTCAAAGTGATTCAATCAAATCCCTAATAGATTACTTATTATTCAAGTATTTTATCCTTGATACATGCATCATCTCAAAGATTTTCTGTAGTCCCAAGGAGTTCAAGATAAGAACATTTGACTGTACACATATAAAAATTTATTATGGGGTATAGATTTATCAATTGTTTGTCTGTTGTATTATGCATACTCCATGTGTATGGCATGTGAAAGTTTTGGTATTTAAAATTAGAAATAAAATGAAGTTGCTTTACAGTGTGTGAGCGTATGCCTCAAGCAATTTTACTCTTTTGTAGCACAAGACTTTTACTCACATAATGGATTATGTGAAGCAGGACTTCTTTGCTGTTCTTTCATTACTAGAACATACACTAGTAACTATTAAACAACAGCTGCCACACATTACAGAAGCTTACCTTAGATCAGACAACGCGGGGTGCTACCATTGTGGGCAGACATGGCTCTCCATACCATCATTGTCAGAAAGAACAGGTAATCTTTGTCAATTCTGCACAATGCATACCTTGTAAGCATCTGAAATTGTTGATGCTTTGGAATTTGTTTTCTCTTTAATAAATGGGTTTTCTTTGTCTAGAACATTATCATAAATTATACTTCTTAAGGGATTGATTTGCTCATTCTCCTCATGTACATTCTGTTTTTATAGTATTCATAATATATGCATAAAAATGTTTTTCTGAATTTTTTTTTTCAATTGAAACAAAGTTTGAATTTCCATTAGGTAGCTATGTTGCGTCTGTTTGAAAATTATGCTAGCAAAAGTAAAAATGCTCTTGAAAAAAGCTTCCTTGAGAATATATGTATGCTGTAGTGAAAAATATGTTTTCATCAAATGAAAATACTATTGTATGTATAATGACTATTCTCAATTTTTCAGGAATTACTGTGAAGCGTTTTGACTACAGTGAAGCACAGAGTGGAAAAAGTTACTGTGATGCAAAAATTGCTCACATGAGATCAAAGATGAGGATCTTTTCTTCAGAGGGTCATAATATAAGTACAGCTATCCAGATGAAGGAAGCAATTGAGAGTGGTGCAGGAGTCAAGGGAACGTGCATTGCTGTTGTTGATGTTGATGTCACTAAACAAACACTCACAAAGCATTCTTGGAAGGGAGTAAGCTTCATATCAAACATAGAATTCACAGCCGCAGGATTAAGAACATGGAAAGCATACAGAATCGGAGAGGGGTGCTTCAAAGATATGGAAAGTCTTCAGAAACTAGGTCAAGCGCAATCTACTACCAGTTTAAAGATCATAAGTGACTTCAACCACCCTGAAGAACATGGCCAAATTCATCTTAAGACACCAGAGAATCAACCAGGATCACATGATGATCAATCTGTTACCTTATCAAATGATGATGATGATGGTGTTGATGATGAACCTTCTGGAATGAACTCTAAGTTATTCTTTTGTCCTGAATATGGATGTTTAAAGTCATATCAGACTTTTGAGAATCTGAATGAGCATCTACTCACTGGAAATCATGTGTTTAAAAAAATGTCAGAATCTTCAGGTGACAAAGCAAAGAAACTATGGGCAGAAAAATGTGACACTGTGTTGGCAGCTACCCGCCCTAGAGTTGAACACGAGTCAGAGGCTTTAGACAGTGTTGTAGATTTGCCAGGTCTAGGATGGGCTTTGAAGAAAGAAAAAAGATACTGCAGATTCTCTCAAAAAGTGAAGAATTTCTTGACCGAGTTATTCAAGAAAGGAGAAGAAAGTGGTAGAAAGGAGAATCCCACAGCTGTTGCTCTGGAAATGCAAACTATGATGGAAGATGGAAGAAGGAAGTTTTCTCCTTGTGAATGGTTACAGCCAAGTCAGATTTCTTCATTTTTTTCTCGACTTGCAATAAATTCCAACCAATCAAATGTACTTTGTGTGGACACATGTGAGTTAGTTTCAAGTGACAGTGATTTGTTAGCTGATTTAGGTGAACTTCAAAATGAGGAACTTTTTCAAAGCATCAGTGATTGACATAAACAGATTACAGGTAGTCCACTCAAGTATTTCTGCATTTTGAATACTACTTACTAAGACAGGCAGATAAGATCTTCTGGCAATCTTAGAAATGCAATGTATTTGATTTTATGTTTGCAGTGTTACTGTTATTTCAGCTTTTACAATGATATTTTGATGCATCACTATGACTATTGCCAATTTTTAAAGTATGAAGTGTTTCTCTTGTCCATATTCTGCCTAGCTGTCTTTCTGTCCATCAAATGCACAATTTGTTTAGCTCATTTTTTAGGAAACTATTGAAAGTATTTTTATCAAACTTCATCTGGTGATACATATTGGTGAGTGCTATCATCTGCATTAAAATTGTTTGACCTTAACCTTCCTATGACCTTGACATTGCCATCATTTTATTTTGTATTTATCTCATTTTCAAAGAAACTATTCAAGGTATTTTTATATAGACATATATACAGATGCATATTGGTGAGAAATATTCAACTTTATAAAAACATATAATTTGACCTTATATTTTTAAATTTTGCATATAAATCAGTTTTAACAAAACTGTTGAAGGTAATTTTATCTAAACACATGCATTGATACATATTTGTGACAACTTATATCAACTGTGTCAATCTTTTTTTTTATGTTGATCTTCCATATGACCTTTTACTTTAATTACACTGTTTAAAACTCGGTTTTAGAGAAACCATCCAAGGTATTTTATTCAATTTAATTCACTAATACTTATCAACTGTGTCATAATTTTCTAATATTAACCTTCCCTGTGACCTTGACCTCACTGTCCTCATTTTTCCTTTTTCCTAATCTTTTAACAAAAAGCAATGTAGATTCCTTTTTATTTTATATAATTAGTGATTACTGGATGTTCTATGGACATATTTCTAGTTATATGCAATCATAACTCCTCCTGAATTAAGAAAAATCCCCTTGTTTTAGCTCATCTGATTTGAAAGCTCAGCAATGCTTTTCTGATCATTTTTTTTTGGCATGTCATCTCTATATCATGTAAATATGCAAAGATTCCTTAGTCCTATTGATTCATTTTTTTTTTAATTCAAATTGTAGATCCTGCAGTTAGGTGGGGCTAAAATTGAAATGTTAAAAATAAATATGGATTTTACATCACAATGTTACAAATGCACTGGACTTTGGTTTGTCTTAATGTTTGTTTTAATCTTCAACAATTGTTACCATGGCAACGGGAAATTTCACTTCTTTATGATTTAATATTTTATTTTTCAATAATTTGTATAATTTCTTTCTACATTAAATGGAATCATCAATCAAAAAAAAAATAGTTTTAATGGAATAGTACATCATATGCATAGTGTTTGATTTCAGGAATTTTTGAAATATGTTAAAAAACGCATTTTTTCGAATTGTTCGATTTATTTAAAAAATGGAAACGCAGAATTTTTATTTGATAATTCACATCTCTTGAGGATACAGTTTCTGAATTCATAAATGAATTTATGCAATCTGTATGTTTTTTCATGAAATATAACTTTGAAATAATCAAAATTTAGGTTTTTTATTGAATTTCTCCACTGGGCTATTTATAGATTTCAAGATTCAGTATTACTGAAAAATATTTTTAAAAAATAAAACTTGATTTGTTAGAACTAGTAGACTTTATATTATAGTTTCAGATAGTAACAAGACTTTTTGGATAGAAATTCCTGTTTGTGATGTACTTTTATATTAAAATACACAAAAAATGTAATTTTTATGCATAATTGTTCCTTGTTTCATGCAACAATGATATTCAGTTGGTTACCATAGCAACAGTGACCAATGAAAAAAAATGTTTTGTATAAAGCTCAAGTCTGTGCACATACATTACATATAAATCATCAAATATATTTTTCATCATGCACATGTGCCACCCTCTGCCTGAATCTTACATGGAGCAGTACTTAAATTAATTTACCGTTTAGATTTACTTTTGAGTTCGTACGAAAAATTAAACGTGATGTGCAGTCATGATTATACATGTACATTTATTTACTGGGTTTAACTGGGCAACATGTAATTTGTTGGACCTATGACAAGGCCTAAACTGTTTGTCTGAGGCCGTTAGGCCGATGGCAAACCGAGAATCGTTTACTTTATATTATGATGATTTTTGTTTCCTTCCACGTTTGCGACAATAATGATATCGGGTCAATGCCGAAACTATCAGGCATCTACTACTTGGTTAACCCATATGATGTTGACGCTAAAAAACGTCAAAGCGGTCCAATATCTAATTGGCCGGTCCAACATCTCATCAAGCGGTGCTTAATGAAAAATTTGGGACCACACAGCGAAACTTACGAAATGTTAAGACTTTTAAGGTATAGCTAGATTTATAAAGGGAGCGATTTTAAGGATTTAAAATTAACAACAATAATGTCTATGTTATCCATGAAAGGTCCTCATGCGCGATATAAGTGTGATTACCTACAGAAAATGAATTAGTAAAATATCCCCGCTGAACGATACCGATAATCAAACAAATATTGATTATTTCTCGTTTGTTGTAGTTAAACAAATATATACATATGTATTTGCATTACATGCATTGATTAATTAACTCTACCCGTTATTCTTTCAAAATTAAATTCTTTCCACCCTCAAAAATAAATACACCCCCCCCCCCACCATCCCATTAAATCACGAAGCATATCGTAACTTGGTAAGATGCATGTAATATGCAGGAAAGGCGAGTTGTCCATGAGAAGACACCCCCCCCCCCTTTGCGATTTTTTTTGTTTGCGCATTATCTTATGTATAAAGAAGCTGGAGTTGAGCTGGATTCTTTGAATGTGAGTATAAACCCTCCCCCACCCCCACCTCCCGAAAAATTCTCCTATTGATTCTATTGGCTGATAGTAATTGTATAAGAGTAACACCATTGAAACTGTATATCAGAGAAAATGTTATGAATATATCAAAACACTATGTCAAAGAAGATGGGCGTGTTTGGCGTGTGATCTTGCTGGTATATTTAAAATGTCTACGATTTGGTCGGCTGACCACAGCTGGACATAGTTTACAAAGTTACGCACATGGGAAAATGTTAGATTGAGTTTGAAATGCTTTGTAAGATTTAATACATCAGTCCGCTTATCTTAATAATTACTACCTATACATGTATAACTTAGTAACGCTTCATATAAATAATAAACACCTAAATATAGGGTATATTTAAATGCAATTACAAGTACATGTGTATGTTAAAGTATCAGTAGGTTGGATGAATTGCTTTCGCTTTCGGTACAACAGAACCAGAATTTATTTTAAAATAAATCATTACATAAAATTAAACTGACTAAAGAATTGATTGTTTGTACCAAAAAAAAAAATATTAACGCTCCAAGCGAGGATCGAACCAAAAATATTTCTTTTTCATTGTACTGGACGGATAATGCATACTACTGAGCTATCAGCGTTACACATATTACATGTATTTGGTATTTAAAACGACAATGAAGCACCGCGCATTTACACAATAGAATTTTTTTTTCGAATTTTTTAAAAAAAATTTTATCGTCTCTGGGTCTTATCTCAATTTTTCTTTTCTTTTTCTTTTTTTTTTTTTTTTTTTTTTTTTTTTTTACAAATGTTTGTTAGTTTCTTTAAATTAAAATGTTAAAATGCACACAAATAACGTTTCAAAATCATGGAGAGATGACCAAGAGATAGTAAATTTTTAGAAGAAACGTGTTTTAAAATGTAACATTTTGTTCCAAATGACTAATCTAGCCAATTTTCAAGTTCTTTTATAATAGCAAATCAAAATACAATATCGGAAAAAATATTTCTCTTTCCTATTTCACAGGAACCCGATATATCAAAAGAAGGCTAAAATTTCATGTGACAGATCAATGAAATTTTCGCTTTTCAAGTGCGCACAGATTCCTGCCGAATGCCAATCAATAGCGCCCTCATCCTTTATGTAAATCACCAAAATGTCTCATTTACCAACACCTTGTTGATAATTTTAACCCCCCCCCCCCATCTTATTTATGTAAACTGATACATTTAAAATATAGAGTACTAATAACAAGATTAAGACTCTCTGCACATAAGTTAATGATTGAACAAGGAAGATATGACAGAATTTCGAGAAATGATAGAATATACCATCTTTGTGAATTAGGGGACATAGAATTTGTTTTAAAATGTCCACATTATAGTACATTAAGACAAAATTCCATAAGAAAGCTTCTACTCCCGAAGACCAAGCGTTTTCAACTTAGTACAATTACTTATTACACAGAATATTAAAGAATTAATTATGTAATTTGGGAATTTATGTCCAGTATGCATAAAAGATAAACATGGTGTTAATATACCCCTTGTACCAATATTTTGGTTTGGGTTAATAAATTGTACTTGAAACGAAGCCTGTTTCGTTAATGCACGAGCATTTTAACTCTCTGATAGCCAATCAACATGTTTTATGAAAAGTGAAAATCCCACGCGTGGACTGAAAACAAGCATGTCATTTCATGGCCGTAGGAACCGGAAAGGGGGGGGGGACACAATAATTTTGCCGATATATAGATTACTATAGTAAACATAGATACTATATGCTTGTGCCCTCTAATTTTAATAAAACCTAGTTTAAAAACAATTACCGGTAAGTCAAAATGGGGCACCTAAAGCCGATCGGGAGTTATAGTTGATGCAATATAAACTGTATTTTTTTTCACAGTAAAATTGTAATTTGCTATTTCAATGTAATTATTAAAGAGAAAAAAATCAATATTTTTGCATTTTATAATTGCGATGGAAAAAAAAATTGATTAAAGCAAAATTACATCGTACAAAATTGAAATCACAGATTTTTTTCTGGTAATATTTCAGTCTTATTAGTCATTAAGGGAATTACGTTCTTCAAAGAAACTTAAAGGGTTTTTATCACGTCTCAAAATTTTTTGATATGACAAAGTTTACATGCTATAAAAATCGTATATTTAAAAATCTTTGCTAGAAAATTCATATTTTTGATGTTTCAGCGATTCAAAGTTTGAATTTCTCAATATGCATATTTTGATCGCCGAAGTTACGCGCCATTGCTCAGACGTCATAGGTGTCAATCCTGGTCAAGCGAAGTACTTACTGTGTACACAAAAGGGCTCATTTGTTGTGTCTATTAAACCTCTTAGAAAATAATTAAGTGATAATTGGATGATTGACAGCTAGTAAGGTATAATTTATGGCGTTAGGATGCACAAACGTGCACAAGAAAGGTTTTAGGAAGAATTTTTTCCCCACATTTCCTGGACTTGTTCGAGAGATGAAAGGGGGCCTTTTTCTGCAAATCGTTTATGCCCAATCGATCACAAATTATTTTTTCTGTCCTATAGAATATTTAAAGCAAAGATAGCTTTAAAAAAATGATAAATGACAAACACTTATTTTTTAAAAGTCGCACAGAATCTAGTAGGAATGTTGTGAACTTCGTAAATGTGCACGGCGCCATTGAAGAAAAGTCATTTCTAGTACATGATATTCACTGGTAGGAGAGATAGAAGATATGCAGGATTTATTTATTTATAATTAATTAAAATAATAATGAAGGAGAATTTAAAATTCCCATATTTATAAATGTTTTACGAAGTTAAACTTTAGTAATTCCTTCTATTTAGTCGAAGTCCCGAGTTGTCAACGGCTTCGTCTTCGGTGACCTCTCTCCAATTGTCGGCATATTTTCTGGTTATTTCTCTCTGCTAGACGTTCATACATAAAAGATCGACCGTCCATAACCAAAGGAATTTAGTCGATGTCAAAATTTCAACCGGCCATGATGTGTATTCTATTTATTTAGCGTAAAAATCTATTCAATATATTTTTTCTTACGATAAGCTTTACGAGTTCTATTGACCATTGACACCTATGACGTTTCAGTACCACGTGACTCCTATCTAATTAGTGGAGATTTTCACTCCGAGGACCCTATATTTCGGGCGTTTTATCGTCTAATTACGGCTCTTTTCAACATTATTTCAGAATTAAACGATAATTATATGTTTCAAGAATATAATAGTGTTTCATTTTAAAAAAATTTAGATACGTGATAAAAATCCTTTAAAGCAACATTGCGTAACTAAAATAATATCTAGGTGTAAACATGTGTTTAATGGATAACCATGATAACGTTTAAAAAATATAAATATCAAAGAACAAAATCAATTATCAATACGTTGAATCGGTCTCGATGTTCGACGTAACGATGTGCATATGCTGTGATGTTATATCGAAGGTCGAGAGAATGACTAAATGAGGTTGAAATGTATGCAGTGTACATTCACTATTATTATATAGGCTATTAAATGGCGATAAATCGAAATGTATTATGTGTATATTAAATTGTAACCATGAATAAGCGGAAGGTGTAGAGAAAAATACACGTAAAAATTAAGAGTGATATTGTTTAAATTTAATAGTAAATCCAGAGGAGTTCTGATGACGTTCCCCATAAAAATGAATGATAAAAAACATTCCCCATAATTTTCGAATACATACTGAAAAGACAGATAGGTTATTTTTAAGATAAGAAAGGAGAGAAAGCAACAAAACAGGTATTTTCTATAAGAATTGTCCATTATTGAAATAAAAACATAATAGGAAAACACTTTCCCCACAACATATTCCAGGCGTCCAATTCCTCACAAGTCGGTTATGATGGGTAAGAGAGAGAGAGAGAGAGATTCGGTTTTAGCCCCCCCCCCCCTTTCCTCAAATGTTTGTACCTATATCAAACAAAAATTCTCATTTTTTTCTAAATATATCAGGCAGTGAAAGTAACCATTTTTTAACAATTTTCAACAAATCCATTTGTTTTACAGTTATAATCGGGTATTATTTTCCTGCTTCAAGTTAACACGAAGTCTACGAGCATGACCCGTCAATCAAAATCATTCGACACTGTGCAGGTGTGAAAGTCTCGTTACACCGAAGGCAAAGTGTTAGTATTTCCAAGAAGTTTTAACATTTTTTTCTTATCAATTTTAGATCTGATTCCAACATTTTTAAAAATAAATAAATAAGTGAATGAATGAAATACATTGGGAATAAATGCTTGGAATAATTAAGCCGCTTGAATTTGAAACATACTCTCTGCCAATTTAAAATATCACCGCCGGCACATATATAGTATATTTTGAAATACTATTGTTTAATGACTTTGTTTAGATGCATGTTTGTTTGCTACAAAACACATTAACTTCTTTTTAAATGTTAATTAAAATGTACTGGAAATACTAACTAAGTAACCGATTTAGGGGAAAGGGGGGGGGGGGGGGGGCTCTTAATAATATCGAATGACAAACATTTAAAGTTACGATGAAAAATATGATTACTGGAGAATCACTTTGGTTATATAAATGATAATCATGTTATAAAGGCATTTCTTTCTCTCTAATTAAAGACTTTGTATATGTAAAGTTGAAAAAAAAACTCTTTAATGTATTGCATTTTAAACAAATATTTTTTTTTTAAACCACACTATCAATTTAATTCGCTATAAAGATATTTAATTAACTGGATATCCGAAGCACTGTTTATCATTCTCAGAAAAAAATTCTAACATGTATTTCTGTATTATTTAAAAAAAAAAATGTGATAGAAATAAATATTTTTTGTATTTTTGCTGCAGTTGGTAAATTTTTTGACTTCGATTATTACATGTATCTATCTATTAACGATTTGCCGTCTTTAACATAGCAACAAAATGTTGCAGTGCTTGAAGTATCAGTATTTTGCCCGTATTTAAATTTAATTTTTCAGCATCGTTCTACATACATGTACTTATAACAGCATTTATTCTCCAGATAAATTTTATATATAACCTAACAGCTAAGTTAAAATAATAAACATTAATTTTGTAGATAATTTTTTCCCCATGAAATAATGATTCTTTAAACACGGTATGTTATTTATTAAATTCAAAACCTGTAGATCCTTACTTAAAAAAAGATAAGTCCTTTCACTTCGGAGTTCCGAATGACACTGAAGACTGAACGATAAGTGAACGCTGAACGCAAGGTGAACACAAAGTGAACGAACGAAGAGCGAACGGTGAACGCTTTGTGAACGGTGAACGCGAGCGCACGGTGAACGCTGAACGCAAAACTGTGAACGGAGAGCGAACGGTGAACGCACGGTGAACGAACGGTGAACGAACGGTGAGCGAACGGAAAAATGGGAAAGTAGAACGTTTCAGGGACTGTAACCAGTATTTTAAATTTAATGGTACAGATGAGGATCGATGTAAGTACGATATCAACATTGATTTTTAAAATTTATTTATTTCATAAATGCCTACAAATATAGATTGCCAAGACAAATCAGCAATGGCTTAATAAAGTATAAATTTACAAAAGTGATATGTTTGAAGTTGATTGCTGAGAGAGAGAGAGAGAGAGAGAGAGAGAGAGAGAGAGAGCACCCGCGTTTACCGACTTGTGGGGAACTCACACCTGACAAAGGACCTTTCTTACGGGGAAAGTTGAGAATTGTGGGGAAATCTCTCGTTCCCCACAAATATGGTCATGGGTATTTTTGGATTCTACGTAGTCTACTGATAAAATTTAATCGATTTGTTTTCATTTTCGAAAAAATCCCCATAAGTCGGTAAAAATAACCCACATTCTGTGTTCTCACTCCACCGTAAAACGAATGTTTGGGGATGCTGGGAAATGTTCATTCGGAATGCAGCGGGGTTTAAACTGGTCCCCCTAACATCGTAAACTTTCAAAGGCTAACAAGGAGCGGAAAACCAACTTATTGCGGGTAATGGCGGCTCCGAGGTGACAGTCATGCGGTAAGTACATCTAAAGTTAGATTTTTATTATTAATTAGGCTTACAACAACCTGCTTAGTTTTAGACACGTAAATCATGCGTGAAGTAATGCATATAGTAGTACATGTACATGTAGTTCGTAGTAGAAAAGTAACAACCATGTAGTGTAACGTGAAACTTTGGCCCACTTCAGATCGTCCATTTTATTTTATAATGCTAATCCTGTAAAAAAAAAAAGGGGGAAATTTATATTCAATATTTTACCCCCGGGACCTGATAGGCGTTGGAAGGTTGTTCCTTTTCTCTTTTTTTGGCGAAACATGCCCATGCATGTAGAAATATGTTAGATGGTGCGACCGTTAGTGAAGGCGGAGCCATTGAGAAAGCAACCGTTCAAATCACAACATTTGTGCTATCCACAGTGCTATAACACTGTGTTATAGTATCAGAGAGTGAAAATTTTGTTAAATATTTTAAATGTTCGGTGAAGGCTGCATACTTGCCCTCTCCCCACTTTTTGTTGTAGCATAGTTAAATCATAGTAATATAGTGCATAGATATGATTGGGTGTTAAAAGGAAGATCTACACCTTCCATGGTAAGTTTAAAAAGAATTCTCGCTTAATTATGAATTATACATTTCTCATAAGATAAAAGGGCCATACTTTTTAAAATACCTGAGTATAAAAAATAACAAACAGGATAATCATGCAATTCTCATGAAGCTAAGAGATTGATTGATTGATTGATTGTATGCCGTTTTAATTCCCATTCGAGAATTTTTCACTCATATAGAGACGTCACCATATACCGGTGAAGGGCTTCAAATTTGGACCTTCACTCGGCTCTCAGGGCCATTGAGCAGTGAGGGATCTTTATCATTCCAATGCCTACCGTGACACAGGGCCTCGGTTTTTAAGGTCTCATTCAAAGGACCCGCAACTTTCACTTTAAAGTGCCGAGCACATGGCAAAGGAACAGTTGCTACTAATTTTTTATCGGCTTAGGTCAGTTGTGGCCGAGATTCGAACTCACGACCTCCCGATCACGGAGCAAGCGCTCTACCGACTGAGCTACTGTGAACGGTCTTAAGCTAAAAAAAATAAGCCTTTGGGAGTTTTATTTCAGGAGATGACATACATTTCCTATTATAGAATTTTTGCTTTCTAATAATCATATTATGAATTAAAGAATACCCAAATGAAACTTTTAAGATATTAATCACATATTACTTGAGATTCTGCCCAGCTAGGATACAACCTATAAAATCTAATTATTATCCAGATTCAATAAAAGGTGGTGCAAGTGATATGATATATTCCATGAAAAGATATATAATAAGTTAACCAGTAAGCCAGTACTAGTATTCAGGTGTTAAAAATTATTAGATTGATAAATCTGTCTTTAATTTACTATATAGCTCTACCAGTTGCAAAGTGTAGCAAGCTAAGTGGTAGAGCTTGTCGAAGCCACAGGCAGTTGGGGCATGGACCCCCTCCCCTCTTTTCCATTTTTTTTTCTTGATAAATCTGGGTCTGACATCTTTTTCATATTTTTGTATTCTAATATGCACTGTATGTTATTGATAAATGTAACGCTTTTGTAAGGGTGAAATGTTTATTGAATTTTGTAAACGTTAAAATGAACAGCAGTAAACGAAATGTTACCATTTAAATGGGAGAATATTTTGTGTTGAATTACTCATGAAACACTAATTTAATACTCTATTCTTTCATTATAATGTAAGTATGAATTGTTATAACTATTTATTTGTTGGTTTTTATGATGAAAGGATAGAAGCACATAAAACTCATTCACTTTTTACACCGTCACACAATATTGCTTTAATAGTTTATTTGGCTACATACTGGACGTAGAAGAAGCATTGTCAAATTGGATCTTTTAATCCTGAAGTAAGTAAACCGCGATCTGCTGACTGCATTGAAACACTTTTCAAAGATGGGGGAAAATGTATTACAGTGTATATTTATTTAATCAAAGTAAATCAAGTTTTATACTTGGATAAATAAAATCATAATACATCGTTAGTATTCGCTACTCAGAAATCGGAATTAAATATGTTAGACGGTATTGGGTTTTAGGTAGTTCTGTTTAATAATGTTTCTGGTATCGATTAAAACAGAAAACAATAATTTCATTGGTAAATATGAAATAAAACAACTTGTTTATATTTATCTTTACTTCTGATATACATTGATAATGACCTTTGTGTAAACGTTTACTCAATTTGTAAACATTTAGAGCATTTAATCGAAACGTCGCGGTTTACAGTACGTGTAATCGTTTCGCCCTTACTCTTTTGACTCCATAAGCTGTTTTTGAATATCTTGTTTTCGACTGATACATATATAAAAGAAAGAAAAATTTAATATTCACTTTTTATTTACAGATTGTGCCCTCCATAACATACATGTATCTATATAAAGATACAAGTTTATAAAATTTTCTTAGCTCTTGAAGCAGGGGCTGACAAATAGATTTTTTAGGCACTTGTCTAAGGGCAAGTGCATGGTCAATATTCACTTGCCCTACCTGAATTTTTGCTTGCCCCACCATCGTGACCATAAATTAATACTATATATATATATATATATATATATATATATATATATATATATATATATATATATACATGTATATTATATTTGTAATTATACTATAAGAATTAGGGATGTCAAAATATTTATTTTTCATAGTCGATTATTCGATTGCATTATTCGAACGATAGTCGAATATTCGCAATGGTATATGACGTATTTGTTACTCAAAAACCCTTTCATTTAAATGTATTTAAAATGTAACATCAAAATTAATGCAACGTGATGTGTGGAAAGCATAATTATATAAACAAATTTCCCCGTCGATCGAATTCATAAATCGGTCTGCACAGTAAATTTTCATTTTAGTAAGCATTAAAAAGCATTTAAAAATTGCCAGCCGATATTTTTTAAAGCTCACCACGTAATGAATCATGAAACATCAGGTGCTTGTGATATTGTTAAACAGTTATATACTGCTTATTCAATTATTGATTGTTACTACTATTCGTAAAATGTAAGCGAATTGTTTTAATAATTATCGAAGTGTCAAAACAAGGCACGGCTATGGTCTGTTCCTTGCATTTGAGCAATCTTGAAATAACTAAATATAATTGGTACACGGTTTAGGATCAACGTCAATTAATATTTTTACAAAGAAAACAGAGTAATTTGATCGGTAATTTACTACAAAAACAATACGGACAAATAATTCTCACGATTGTGAAGCACTAACAATTAGTGTACTTTCTATATATGTACATGGAAAATCAATATTTTGTGGAGGAAAATTATCGACTGTCTCTGAAGACTGAGGGTTTCTCGGTTTTGAGATGAGAATTCCATCTCGTTATCCCACTTTTTTGCATTTATTTAATAATAATAATAATAATATTCGAATGTCGTTTCATTATTCGATCGTCGGTCCAATCGACTGATAGTCGAATAGTCGACTATTCATTGACATCCCTAATAAGAATATAATGCAAGCCCCTGTGCCTAGCTTTATTCAGTTGTTTATTTGACTTATACGTGGATTTAATTTTTTTTTTAAGTCACTTGCCCACAGGCAAGTGGTTGATAAAATTTCACTAGCCCAACCCTAAAATTCACTAGCCCCGGGCATCGGGCAATGGGATTTGTCAGCCCCTGTGAAGATCCTTGTTTTCTATTTGTTGTTGGGAGTTTGTTGTTATTGATTTATAAAAGGAAAAAAAGTTATTGGGAAACAGCAAAAAAGTATTCTCAGAAAAAGGTGGGGGCAGCCTCCTTGCCCCCTTCCACCCACACCATGTGTTTATGTAGAGATGTATAACTTGTACAAATAAGAACAAAATTTGATTATCAAATTCAATAAAATATACTCGAATGTATCATTCAAATTACTCTTTTGACATGTTCCCTTAAGTGTAAAGTCTGCAGTTCAAAGTCTGCATGTTGTCGGGTGTCTGAGATTCTGAAAATGTTCAATAGTGGGAAAGGACGCTGTACCTCTTTGCATGTACTTTATAAAACGAGCGCCTACGAAAAGCACTACAGTAAAGCACAAACATGTTTAATGAATTGACGCTTACAATCCCAGTGACTTTAAAATATATTGTAAACTTAATACATATATGTAAAATAAATTATAGCAAAGCATACTCATCTTTCTCTTGCACTTCCATCATTATAAGCGTGCTTCACTGTAGTTATAAATTTGCATCTAAACAGGGTTGTCCCTAAAACTCGGGGGCCGGGGAATTTCCCCACCTATAATGATGTAATCCCCCGCTTATTCTGGTATTCCCCCTCAACCCCTCCGTTAGGGAGGAACCCGAAAAACCCTTCTACTTTTTAAATGTCCCCTGCTATTTCAATTCTTAGGAACAACCCTGCTAAAGAAGGTGTTTCCCCTTCAGAACAAGTAATAAAAAAAGCTTAAAGTGAGCATGATGATAAATCACTTACGGAACATTATTAAATAACTAAGGATTCAAAACAGTTATTTTTTTTATATACATGTGTTAGTATGCAGGGTTCGACACTAACGTTAGTCTGATAGTCTCAGACTAATACATTTTCATTCGGACTAATAAAATATGTGGCTAATTAGTCCGAACGGACCAATAAAAACTGAAAAACAACATGAATAAATTACCAATGTCCGATTCTCGACAACTTTTACTGGAAAACCCCGCGTGTATTTTTTAGATTTCTAGCTTTGGCGGGTAGTTACGCAAAAGCCAGGTCAATTCAGCGCTTAATTTTTCCGACTGATCGATATGAAGTATAAAGTGTTAGCGATCATGATTTAGTATGACACTTTTAAGTAAGATGTTGGACGTTCTGCATGTAATGTAAAGACCAAAAAAGAAAAAAAAAAAACGAGATCGGGAAAACGATCATAATTGCTGATTGCGAGATTTCAATGAATCTGTGGTATAATATATTTCACGTAAATACTTTGTTTATTTCAAAAAATAATACGTATATTAATTGTCACGTTAAATTATTGTTTAAAACATTGATGTTTCTTTTTTTTGACGGACTTATAAAATCGTGTGCGGACTACTAAATGTAATGAAGCAATTGTCTGGCTGGACTAAAGCCTGAAAAAGTTAGTGTCAAACCCTGGTATGGTAGTGTATGATACACAGCTTCTTTAATACTGGCTTAGGCTTGTGGGTTAAACTTGTACCTCAATTGATAGAACAATGGACTGGCATGCCAGGGATGGGTTCAAATTCAGTCAAAGACACAAAATTGTGTCTCTAGTACATTAGTGTTATAATCTTATATATAAATATTAATTTTTTAAAATGTAGAGGTGGGATGTTATATCGATAAACCAATACATACTGATATTTTCTGGCTTAGATATGGTTTATGATACATGCATTGAAATATCCGTACGAAACGATACATGAACGACCTATCAAAAAATTGAAAATGGCTGCTTGTACAAAGTGAAGAGATGATATTGATATTGTAAACACTCTTTACATCTAATAAGTCATAGATAAGAGGGAAAACATTTTCACTCTTGAGCATCCTCGGAAGATGGTACTGTACATAGAAAAGTTCAGTATGTAAAGCATCAAAAAGTATCGTTAACAGTTAATCGTAACAACAGTTAATATTATTTTGTTAGTGGCCATCTGCACTAACAGCCAATAACAAAGCTTGGATTGAAATTTTGAAACAAATTGGAAATTACCCTTTTTGGAGAAATTGGGAAAATCAGCTGGGGTCTGTGGGCCACTTTCACTGGCAAGCCCTGCTGGGGCAGGCCCGTAGGAAGCAATTTCACTTTGAGGGGGCACAACCATACATTTTCAGTTGAAGGGGCACTATCAACTACCAAAATTCCCTGACAAGCAAAAAAAAAAAAAAAAAAAAGGTCATCAGACGTTATTATTGAGGGGGCACAAGCATATAGCAGCTATGTTTTCTATAGTGTTCTATATATCGGCAAAATTATAGGGGGGCACAGCCCCCCCCCCATGGCCCCCCCCCCGGTTCCTACGGCCATGTGGGGGGCCCAATTTCAGCATTTTAATGACATTTAGAGTGCATAAAATGGCAAAGTATACCATATTTCACATCTGATGAAAATTTTTCGAAGGAAAAAAAATTATTTGTGCTTTTCATTATTGTAAGGGGAATTTTGTACTCATCAAAAGGGGAAAATGGGATATTAGGGGAAATTTTCTCTTGAAAAATAAGTCCGAATATCGGTAGTAAATATGCCCTAGAATATTGTTTTGTAAATTTTTAGTCAATGAAATTGATGAACTTCAAGTATCAATTTCAAAGCACATTTGATTTGATATAGAATCTTGATTTATTGTCAAAGACATTGAAATGAAATACTAAATTTTTGTATCGCCTGCAGAGCAGAGCGGCACTAAGAGGTCACTTTACCTTGCATCTGTCTGTCCTTCTGTCACACCCTATATCTCAAGATCTGTAAGAGGTATGGATTTTATATTTTGCACATATATTGCTAGGCACTATGGCTTTTGTAAATTACCATGGTTACTGACCTCTTGACCTTGACCTTTGACCTACTTTTCAAAATACAATGTAGTTCATAGGGCCGATTTACAGCATATTTTTGACATTTAAGAGGTATTTCTATGCCATTTAGCATGTTTGTCGTAACACAATATGAAAAATACCAGCAAAAAATACCTCGGGAAGTTTAGTTTAATTTATGACTTCTGAAATTTGAGAGACAGGATTTTGATAATTAGCATTTATACATGTTTATGAGCTCATGATACTGTAATTTGAATCTGTATGATGTTCAGTTACCACATATTTTAATTAAATACTATGCAAATACATCGGGATCGTTATTCCACAATGGATCATGTTAAGACTCTCATGTTAATCTCTTTTGGAGGATTATTGGAAACACGTTTAGCTCATGATAAAGTACTTTGAAAATGTATGAGGCCAAGATAAATAAAGAGTGTGTTTCCTATTCCAACCCGAGAAGAAATAGGGTAGATAGGTAGGGAAAACATTTTATTTTATTTTAACACTGAAGTGATCGAGATTAGGATTTCTAATAGTGAAGAGGAATTGTTTACTTCTGGAAAGATATCCGCGGATAAATTTTTCAGGGTCGGCTCATATATTTTAGGGTTGATGGGGAACCGGAAACGCACAATTTATTTATCTAGGCCTGAAATTCAGTTAACACATATGTAAATAGTTACAATGAAAATACATTGGGATCGGTATTCCACCATGGGTCGTGTAGAGTGACAATTGCAGTAAGGACAGACTGAAATCCGTTTTGGAGGATTAATTGTTGGAAATATGTCTTAATAAAATGATAAGTAGATATTTCTAATAATTAATTAATTTCAATTAAATTATTCATTTGAGGGTTAAAGAACCATATTTTCTTTGATTGTCAGATTCTATCAGAGTCTTATACTATCCATAGGTGCCAGTTTTTCTCTGCAGGCAAATGCATGTATTGAACTATCATGCTAAAAGTAAATAAAAAGCTGACCAATTTTAGATTTTTGTCACCTTTAAGGAAGCTACAGAGCAGGCGACACATGTGTTCCTTGAAACACTCTAGTTTTAATTTTATAGTTTTCATATATATTTATTATAATATTGAGATACGTATCATATCATGTTACTTGTTTATGTATTGAGATACGTATCATATCACAAGATCTACCTGTTTTGTCCCACCTCTATAAAAATGTTTGCTTTTGATGAACTCAATTGCTTTCAAATTGATGGTGATCATCATATAGGTACTCATTGAAGAAGAAAAGAAGAACCGGGAAGACCTGTTGTGTACATGATACTTAAATTTGCACCAGTCTTGCAACTTTATTTGTTATCGACATGAACAATATTTCAAATTTTTTTTTATAGAAAAGGTTGAAATCTCAAAAGTTCAAGGGGTCACAATCTTTAAATTATACCAGTACATGTATTTTTTTAAAAAAATGTGAAAAGTTTAAACAGTACAAAAAAGATGAATGATTCAATCCCAGATGTCGGACTTGATCTCGCCCCTCCAGATAAAGCAAAATGTCTTTTAAAACTATCTAAGTTGATGCAAAGATTACATATTATATTTTATTTCTTAACTGTTCTTGTGTGTCGAGACAAGGTCAGTTGTATTGAGAGCACTAACAAATTATATTTGCTATTGGGGTCAAAAATCAGGTGTTGAGTGATGTAGACTTTTCTTGTAATCATGGGTAAAAATATACACATATACTGATGAAAAAAATTCAATTAAATTGTGTAATGCAGAGCAAAACTATTATTGCAGATTTTGGAGTTTTCACAACAAGAGCAAACTTAAGGTGACTTTATTCTTGAAAATGTTGGAGACTGAGAGGCAGATGTGTAAACAGACAACTCTGCATGGAATTGGAGGATACAAGTATATAACTGACTGCATTCTGTCTGGATTTCTGTATGGTGACAGAAGGCTTTGGTAAGTCAAGATTACCTACAGTAATAGATCATAAGTAAACAATTATCATTTAAGTTCTCATTTTGAAATCTATGCTTCCATTACCATAAAAAAAAAAACATTCACTGACTTCATTTGCTGACCTTATGGTTATTCAGTCTTTGAAATGCACTTTTTTTGTTTTCAATCGATCTTACTTGAAAGGAAACTCCAATTAACTCTGTGCTAATTTTAGCCCTTTTTTTCAAATGAAAACCTAAGTCGCTCACTGACCTATTTGCTATCTGCTTTTGTCCATCCTTCTTTAACATTTGAATATTTTTAGCTTCTTCTCTGGAACTGATGAACCAATTTCAACCAATATCTAGTATGATGAAGGGGAATAAAAATTGTGAATTTCATTATATCTGCCACCCCCCCCCCCCCCTCCCTTTGGCCTGAGGGATAGGGCTAAACTTATTAAAATTATTTCAATCTTTTAAAATCTTTTTTTTACTACTGGAAATTAAGCAGTTGAATTGCTGCTATGGTTGAATAAGCATTAAGCCCTCTGTCAAAATTTTGAAATTCATTGCCCCAAGGTCAGGGGTTCCAGTGTAAGGGTGGAGCTCCATTGATTAAATATGGTAAAAATGCATTATTTCTTTGAAAATATTCTTCTCTGCTCCTGGATATGAAGCAAACAAACTAAGTACAAAGTTATGATGAGCACCTCTTCCAAAATTATTAATTTCATGGCCCTTGGGTTGTGGTGTTAGGATGGGGCTTTAGTGATAATTATAGTGAAAATGCATTAATTCTTTGGGAATCTTCGTCTCTGTCTCTGATATTTAAGGGGAAAAAATTAAGTGCTGGTTATAATGAGCAAGGGTGCTTCTTTGAAAATTGTGAATTTCATAGCCCCTGGATGAGAGTTTGGAGGGTGTGGTCTATGGATAATACAGGTATAGTGAAAATGCATTATTTCTTTGAAAATTTCTTTTCTGCTCCTGAGTGTTGAAAACAATACGAAGTTCATGGTTATGATGAATAAAGTTGCCTTTTCCATAATTTTGAATTTTATTCCCCAAGGGGTCATTAGTTTTGGTGTTAGGGCAGGGCCCTATTGGTTATATAGTGAAAATGCATTATTTCTCTGAAAATCTTCCTTCTTTGATCATGTGCATCAGATTTATACCAATCTTAGTACATAGTTATGATAAGTAACAGTGTCTCTTTCAAAATTGTGAATATCATGGCCACTTGGATCGGGATTCTGGTGCTAAGGCATGGTTCTATTGAATATACAGTGAAAATGCATTAATTTTTTGAAAATCTTTCCTGCTTCTCGGTATAAAGCAGATAAACTGAGCCCATGGTTATATTAATCAAGGGTACCTCTTCCAGATTTGTGAAATTTGTAGCTCCAGGGTCAGCAGCTCTTATGTTTGAAGATGGAGTTGTCTATTGAATTTATATAGAGAAAATTCCTTAATATTTTTGAAAATCTTTTCTTCTCCTGGGTATTAAACAGACAGACTATTAAGGTCAGACGATACATTCCTCAAATATCTGTTTTGGTATTCCTTCGAATTATGTGGAAAATATTCAAAATTTTAATAACCTTCTGATTTCTAAACTGATTTCTAATTGTCTTTAAAAAATGAAAGACCAAAAAAATGTGTTATTGGCTAATTGAGTTTTTTCCAAAAGAACTTTATAGGAAAAACATCCTCTGGTATCTTGCACAAATGCCTGGTAAGGTACCTTAATTTTTTGTGAGTAAACATGTTAAAGTAGCAATACTTCAATGACAAAATCTTAGAAAAAATTATATATTATTGAGGAAGGTATCGTCTGTCTTTAAATGAGCAAAGTGCCTCTTCCTGAGTTCCAAAATTATGAACTTCATGGCCCTAGGGTCAGGGGTTTTTCTTTCTCTTGCCCTTAGATTTAGTTTTGCTCAAATCATGACCCCTTTGTAGAGCGGGACCACAATGGGAAATGAAAGTTTTACAGAGAAATATATAGCTAAAGATCTTTAAACGTCTTCTCGAGAACAGCAAAACCATGGGTAGTCATATTCATATGGGAGCATCCTCAGGTAGCACTGCCACAGATTTAAGTTTGTTCAAATCATGAACCCCAGGTGTAATGGTTGAGTGGGGCCACAATTTTGGATCAAAGTTTTACATAGAAAAACATAGGAAAAATCTTTAAATAAAAATTAACTGTTCAAGAAAAATAAAACCTTGGTTAGTCATATTCATATGGTTGCATCTTCAGGTAGACTCAAGTTTTTTTGTTTTTTTTTCAATCATGATCCCTTGGGGTATAGGACTGGCATAAAAAACCTATGCAGAGTGTTTAAATGCCTTTTTAAATTAATTCTGATGTAGAATTTTTTTGTTTTGTTTATCAATCAGACATTCAGCTGCATAATACACTGTAGTGTACATACTGATGCATCAGTTGAAAATATTTTTCTCTCAGTATGTCATTTAAGCTCACCTGAGCTGAAAGCTCAAGTGAGCTTTTCTGATCACCCATTGTCCGTCATCCCTCTAGCTGTCTGTCCGTCAGTCTGTAAACTTTTCACATTTTCAACTTCTTCTCAAGAACCACTGGGCCAATTTTAACCAAAATTGGTACAAAGCATTTTTGAGTGAAGGGGAGTTTAAATTATAAGAATAAAGGGCCAAGCCCCCTTTCAAGGGGAGATAATCAAGAAAAGACAAAAATAGGGTGGGGTTATTAAAAAATCTTCTTCTCAAGAACGACTGAACCAGAAAAGCCGAAACTTATGTGGAAGCATCCTGGGGTAGGGTAGATTCTAAATTCTTCAAATCATGACCCCCGGGGGTAGGGCGGGGTCACAATAGGGAATCCAATTTTTACATTGAAATATGTAGAAAATATCTTTAAAAATCTTCTTCTCAAGAACCACTTAGCCAGAAAAGCTGAAACTTATGTGGAAGCATCCTTGGGTAGTGTAGATTCTAAATTATACAAATCATGACCCCTAGGATAGGGCGGGGCCACAATAGGGAATCCAAGTTTTACATTGAAATATGTAGAAAATATCTTTAAAAATCTTATTTTCAAGAACCAAAAAGCTGAAACTAATGTGGAAGATTCTAAATTGTTCAAATCATGACCCCTTGGGGTAGGGCGGGGCCACAATAGGTATTACAAGGGGGGAAATCAGATGAAGAACAGCGGGGCCAAAGTTACTCAGGTTAGCATTGTGGTCCAGGGGCCTCTTGTTTTACCCTAAAAAATAAGCACTATTTATATGATGTTACCCATTGCAAAATATGTTGTTAATGATGAGGGTAACAATATTACCATGATTCATTCAGAACAGATCACTCTAACCTCCGACTTACTTCAGCCAAAATTCTTTGTGAAGATATAACCATGTTGATAAATATTGAATTATCAGAAAATTTTACAATATCTACTAATAAATGATTGATTATAATTGAGAGTAATCAATTGGTGCCAGGGATCGACATTAATGGTTGTCCAATTGCCTGAGACAAGTAAATTCTCAGTTTGGGCAAGTGAAATTGTCAAAGTACTTGTCCGATCGAACAAGTGATTTTGTTCATGCAAATGCACATATTTATTTAGATTACATTAATTTATTAATAAAACAATAAATTGAACACTTGATTTAGCCATGCACCTGATTGACAATGTTTCCTTGGTAGCATTTCTGGATTATACCATTCATTTTAAAATCAGGTTCGTTATTTTCCTTTGTAGTAAATGCGCTCTACGTCTAACAATATTTTGTTAACTTCTTATTAGGAAATTAGATTATTTATTCACGCACAGAATATATGTACAGCGTAACATAATGTATCCTGATCAAGATAAGATGTATGTTTTGTAGCAACTACATGTATCTTCCTTTAGCGTTGCTTCAGAGTTATCTCTGAAAATCACGATTCACAAAAGGATCCTACCGAAAATAATTTTTTTAAAATATGAATTTTATTACATGTATAAGGAAATTAAAAGGAAATGGTTATTGCTGCATGGCAGTGTGTGTTAGAAGGTTAAATTTACAAGTACAGTTGTATACATTTATGTACAAATGCAGCATCATTTTTTTTTTTTTCACTGACTGGTATATATACTGATATTTGATCACATTTTTTCTTATCATAACGTTTACAGAAATTAATTTTTTGCTTATTAAGTTCTTTCCTAATTTTGGGCAACCAAGTTTTGCATTGAGACAAGTCAAAGTTTGAGATCACTTGCCCAAAGGGCAAGTGAATCTGAAAGTTAATGTCTATCCCTGGATACAGTGCCTCTGGCCTGATGTGTTATTTTTACACCGGACCGGAATGTCTGATGTCTCAGAGTTTGGTTTTGAGCTTAACTATTTCGACGCAGTCATTTCAATGTTTTTTTTTATAAGTAGAAAATATACAATTCCAAATGCATAAATAAACATCATTAAGACACATGGACTGTCTACAGAATTATGTGGGAGCGATCCCTGGTAAAAGAAAAGCTGTTGGGCCTATACTTAAGAGGTTTTTCCTTTGTATTCATTGCATTAATTAAAAATTACACAGGACTGAATGTCCAGTGTGGTCCAAAAAACTTTCGCATAGACTGACTTATAAGCTCTGAATTGAAAACAGTTTTATGCAAGAAAAAATTAAAATCTAGTTAAGGGAACTCTATATGCAGCATATCAAACATGTTTAATGTGCTTTGATTTAGAGGACTTATGAACATTATTTAGTTTCAGTACATTTATATGATGATTGATTCTTTAAATTTAGATTTGGTAGATATTTATTGAAAAAATAATTTGTATTTTTAATGTAAATGTTAAGTAAAATAATGCATTTCTCCAAAAGCCAGTAGACAGTGATAAATATTCCTCACAAGTCAAAAATGATAAATATTCCCCACAAGTCAACAATGATAATAAATATTCCCCACAAGCCCACAGTGATAAATATTCCCCACATGTCAACAATGATTAATAGTGATAAATATTCCCCATAAGTCAATAGTGATAAATATTCCCCACAAGTCAACAGAGCTAAAAAGTGAAAATTATTCCCCACAAGTCAGCAGCACAGGTACTTATGGATAGGACCCCCCCTCCCTTAGGACTTGGACTTTTTTTCAGAAATTATATTTATTACACTTTTTAATGTAAATGTTAAGTAAAATAATGCATTTCTCCAAAAGCCAGTAGACAGTGATAAATATTCCTCACGAGTCAAAAATGATAAATATTCCCAACAAGTCAACAATGATAATAAATATTCCCCACAAGCCCACAGTGATAAATATTCCCCACATGTCATCAATGATAAATAGTGATAAATATTCCCCATAAGTCAATAGTGATAAATATTCCCCACAAGTCAACAGAGCTAAAAAGTGAAAATTATTCCCCACAAATCAGCAGCACAGGTACTTATGGATAGGACCCCCCTCCCTTAGGACTTGGACTTTTTTTCCAGAAATTATATTTATTACACTTATTTATCAGGTGTACCATAGGAATAAATCTGTAAAACCCTAAAATAATCGTTCCACACAAAAAATACCCCACTGTACATTATAAAGAGAGAAATATGCCACATGTTTACGTTGTTCCCCCTGCTGGTCTTTCTGGGTTTAAAAACATGTATTGGATGTATGGTGGTGGAAAGTGTTAAAGTAGTCCCCCCCCCCCGCAATTTTTTTTTTAGTAATTGGTCCCCTACCGGTGCAACTGGAGGGGACTATAGGTTTTAGGTTTCCTCTGAGTCTGTCCGTCTGTCTGTCTGTCCCTCTGTCTGTCTGTCCCACTTGGTTTTCCGTACTTTTTTCCTAAACGCTAGCAGATATTGAGTGATTTTTGGTATGTGAGTGTATCTTGATGAGTTACAGATCAGTTTGCATTTCGTTCCGCTTCATTGATTTTGACGGAATTATGGCATTTTCAATTCTTAACGGGAACCAGATTACACTTGGCGGTAGGGGTCTAGTATTGCTAATGCAATACTCTCAGAGTGCTTGTTAATTATTAATTTGTATGTTACAAAGCAAGCAAAGATGCAGTATTATTGGAGCTAGGTTAGGTCACATTATGAGGTCACAATTTTTCATGGCGATAAAAAAGTTTCTGAAGAACAGCAGAGCTGAAATGGCTCAAGTGAGCATTGTTGTATATTAAACCTCTTTTAGATCATCTTTTATTTAAGAAGACTTCAGCTTAAGGAAGCTATTGATCTTAGGTAGAGTTGACTTCTTTTTCTCTTTGAAGATATGGGGAGAATTGGAGTGGCTAAGAATCAGATGGAGACCCAATGTCAGTTCACATGGAATACCAGGGTTTGCAAAGGAGGACATTGGAACTGGCTTAAGTATTCGAACTTCTGATGGCAGTTGATGAAAGAAGATGTCATACTTAGGGAAACATTAAATTACTTTGAATGGTAAGATTTGATTATTATACCCTGTAAAGTTCAGTATATAAACATGATATACTGTAAATCAACTTTAACTTGCCTGCAAGAAAGATCTGCAATTTTTGCAACCTTCATTACTTACTAGAAATATTTCTCATCACAAACCAATCATAAGTTGTGACAGCTATTGTATTATGGTAGAATGTTTCCTTCACTGGAAAAATTAATGCTTACTGTTGCAGATGGATTTCAGGGTAAAGAATCCTGAATAAAAATTGTCGGGAATAATAGTTGATTTACAGAATACATGATTTTGCAGTTAAACATAGGTATTTTGAATACTGATATCTCGAATACAGTGGATATGTCAGTAATTTTTAAGTCCCAATCTTTTATTATATTACCCTTCAGTGCTCCAAGTTGCGACTAAAATGGTCGCATTTGCGACCAAAAATTTAAATTTGCGACTGGAAATTAAAACTAACTCGCATTATTGCGACTGAGAAAATTTGGGCTGGCGATTGTCAATTTTTATGATTGGGATCAAGATTACTTTTTTCCCAAGCTTCTCTGTCAAGAAAATGTTTGAGGACATTCCTAAAACTTTGTTAAGCGTCGCAAAGACTGAGATTACGTAATGATATGCCAGCATGCTGTACAGTCAACAGAACGACTGTCAAAATGTATTCTTTTTAAAACCTGATCTTGGTAATGGAGCATTTGGCTAATATAGCTTGAATATCATCATGTTTTGGTGATGTGGACAACAACTGTTTAATACATAGGTTCATAAAATAAACATAACAAACAGCTGACGAAGTCAGATCTGAATAGTTCAAACTTATGCACGCATCAGTCAAACTTGCTACAATTTCATTTGAATTAATTTTAATTCTAGGATAATACACTTGTGTTCTTCATTGCACAACCATACTGGTTGTTCTATGAACTACTATTTCATGAGTGGTTTCTTCAGCCTAGCAAATTATTAAGTCACAGTAATAAGTAATCTTTGATAAATTTTAAAAAGACATCGTAGGTACATAAATGAGTGTTGTTCCTTGCTTTTACTATATGCTACATGTAAATGTGTTTTCACAAAATGTTTTCACAATGGCGAGTGAAATATTTGTTGATTGTGACCAGAAGTTCTGAAATGGTGACCAAAAAAAAGTTTAGGTCATCATTTAGCGACCTGGTAGGAAGTGTGACTTGGAGGACTGCCCTTAACATCTTGAATCTTCCCAATATCTCGAAGTTTTTCCACAGTTCTATGGATAGTTCGAGATAACAGGGTTTGAGTATCAGGTTTGACATTTATTTTAACAAGTACTAGACATGTCAGGCTACCTTCCATAATTTGAATTACTCACCATAAAATCACTTGCCCTGACCAAACTTCTTATAATTGTTAATTTTAATTGGTAACTTTTGAAACTATCTCTCATGCGTGTCAAGATTCTGACAGAGTAGCCATTTTGAGTCTGGTTCATTAATTGGGACATGAAAATTATGAGCCTTAAAGACATTCAACAAACTTTACTAAAATGATTATCCTAAATATTAATAAATACAGAAAGTGTTACTTGGTAAGTATTTATACCATATCAGTTGATACATTTCAACCCAGACTTGTCTACTACAGCTAAAAATATATATTATAAAAAATTTTATTGCTGAAAATAACAATTGTGTTATGAAGGGATTTCAACATACAGAGCAAAGGTTGTGCTTACATTTGTACAGATAAGATAATTTTTTTTTTTACAATTTTGTATATATTTATTCAAAAGACTGAAAAGGATTTAACAGTTATCAACCTGACCAAAAGGTCTAGTACACATACATTGCACACAACCATACCATTCATTTAACCAAGTTGGTATGACGTGCCTTAGTGTTAAACCCTGACTGTATTATTATTTTTTTTAGCAAGATCGCAAAGTTCTTCATTTCAGATTACTGGTTAGCCATTTTTGGGGGACATGTATCAGTACTATAAAGACATTTATAGATGAGTCTTTAAATACATTGCATCAGAATACATGAGTATGGTTAGGACATATAGAGTTTGTCATGTCTATCTTCCGTCTTTCTCTCCTTCCGTTATGCTTTGTATTTAGAACAGTTTAAAGCTCAGTTTCAAAGAAACTATGACAGGATCTTTTTATCAAACTTCATATGCTGATACACACGGAGGAGAACTATTCAACTGCATCAACATTTCATGATCATGACCTTTCCTTTGACCTTGACTTACTTTTCTTAAATTAGTGTTTAGCTCAGTTTTAAAGAAACTATTCAAGATATTTTTACCAAACTTCATATGCTGATACATACTGATGAGAGCTATTCAACTGCATCAACATTTTTTTTTACCTTGACATTTCCTTTGACCTTGACTTCACTTTTCTTAAATTAGTATTTAGCTCAGTTTTTAAGAAACAATTCTGGACAGTGTTATCAAACTTCATATGCTGATACAAAATGAAGTAAGCTTTTGAAGGGCATCAACCTTTTTTTACTTTAACCTTTCCTTTGACCTCACTTTCTAAAATTTGTATTTTGCTTAGTTTGAAAGAAAGCATTTAAGATATTTCTACATAAGCTTATACACTTAAACAGAATTTGGTGAGAATTTATCAACTATATCTTTTTTTTTAGATTTCAATTTCAATTTTGAAGACCGTTCACAGTAGCTCAATCAGTAGAGTGCTCGCTCCATGATCAGGAGGTCGTGAGTTCGAATCTCGGCTGCGACTGACCTAAGTCGATAAAAAAATGGGTAGCAACTGTTCCTTTGCCATGCGATCAGCACTTTGAAGTGAAAGTTGTGGGTCCTTTGTATGAGACCTTAAAAAACTGAGGCCCCGTGTCACGGCAGGCATTGGCACTATAAAGATCCCTCACTGCTCATTGGCCCTGAGTGTCGAGTAAAAGTCAAAATTCATACACTACTATTTGATAATGACCAATTGATATTTGCCCCCAAAATCAAACTTTGACAGAGAAATGCATAATTATGTTCTAAAACAGGGGGATATATTTTCATCAGCCATGACATCATATGTTAGATATGACATCAGGAAGATGACCTATAGTCAAATTTTCCATAACTTTTGTAAAATGATAATGGACTGTATCAGTGAAATATGTTAATATTGTTATGGAGCAGATTTGCGCTTTTTGTGTACATTTTGTCCTCTTTCTGATAAATAACACAAAATCTAAATAATCTGTGGTGTCCTAGAAACAAAAATTGCCAATGACCTGCTTTGAAACCACGATATTTTTTGTTAATTCTGATTTTTCTGCCCCCGCCATAAAATGGGCAGGGGAATATAGTGTTACTCTGTTCCATCATTCCATCATCATTCACTTCCCATTCATTATCTCTGCAACAGTTGCACACATTCAACGCAAATTTGGCATATGGATATATTTATAAATGCAGGTCAAGGTCGAATTTGGTTATGGTCCGATGATTTTTGACAGAGTTATTCCTCTTGAACTTACAAAAATTAGAAATGTTCAGTTTCCACTCTCTTACTTTTGTAGGGATGTATATATAAGGTTGAAATTGCATGTGCAGGTATTTTACCAAAAAATACAGGTCAAGTTCAAATTTGGTCATGGTCCGATGATTTTTGACAAAGTTATCTCTCTTGAACTTAAAAAAAAATTAAGAAATTAACTGCAGAGGCATTCATGGCGTTCGACACATCTAGTTCATACAATATATACAATTCAGGACATTTCAAGAAATTTTAAAAATATGACATTTAAAGGGGGGGGGGGGATTTATATAGCTCTTTTAATGTTGCATTACTAATATACCCGCGACTGGGCATTCATGTCCTATGGACATCTTTGTTGTCTTTTCATTCTGTGAGATTTATAATATTTAAGTTTCTAATATGCTTATCATTTGAATGCCTACTAAGATCATGATTTTGTAGTTGGTATTTCACAAATACTCTGTGCCATTTGACAAACTTGGAATACTGCCAAATGCAATTTACATCTCGGGTGCGGGGTGTGCAATTACAAAAATTGGCAATTAGTTGTATTTTTAGCTCACCTGAGCTGAAAGCTCAAGTGAGCTTTTCTGATCACATTTTGTCCGGCGTCCGTCTGTCTGTCCGTCTGTCTGTCTGTCCGTCTGTCTGTCTGTCTGTCTGTAAACTTTTCACATTTTCGACTTCTTCGCAAGAACCAATGGGCCAATTTCAACCAAACTTGCCACAAAGTATCCTTGGGTAAAGGGGATTCAAGTTTGTTCAAATGAAGGGCCACGCCCTCTTTCAAGGGGAGATAATTAGGAATTAGTGAAAAAATAATGGCAACATTTAAAAATCTTCTTCTCAAGAACCATAGGGCCAGGAAAGATGAAACTCATGTGGAAGCATCCACAGGTAGTGTACATTCAAGTTTGTTCAAATCATGACCCCCGGGGGTAGGGCGGGGCCACAATGGAGGATCAAAGTTTTACATAGAAATATATAGGAAAAATCTTTAAAAATCTTCTTCTCAAGAACAGCAAAGTCATGATGAGTCATATTGATATGGAAGCATCCTTAGGTAGTGTAGATTCAAGTTTGTTCAAACAATGACCCCCGGGGGTAGGGCGTGGCCACAATGGAGGATCAAAGTTTAACATAGAAATGTATTGGAAAAATCTTTAAAAATCTTCTTCTCAAGAACAGCAAAGCCATGATGAGTCATATTTATATGGAAGCATCCTCAGGTAGTGTAGATTCAAGTTTGTTCAAATAATGACCCCCGGGGGTAGGGCGTGGCCACAATGGAGGATCAAAGTTTTATATAGAAATATATATATAGGAAAAATCTTTAAAAATCTTCTTCTCAAGAACAGCAATGCCATGATGAGTCATATTTATATGGAAGCGTCCTCAGGTAGTGTAGATTCAAGTTTGTTCAAATCATGACCACCGGGGGTAGGGCAGGGCCGCAATGGACTATCAAAGTTGTACATAGAAATATTTAGGAAAAATCTTCTCAGGAACAGCAAAGCCCAGATTGTTCATATTTATATGGAAACATCCACAGCTAGTGTAGGTTCAAATTTATTCAAATCATGACCCCCGGGAGTAGGGCGGGACCACAATGGAGGATCAAAGTTTTACATAAAAATGTTTAGGAAAAATTTTAAAAATCTTCTTCTCAGGAACAGCAAAGCCTGGATTGATCATATTTATGTGGAAGCATCCTCAGGTAGTGTAGATTCTATTTTGTTCAAATCATGACCCCCGTGGGTAGGATGGGGCCACAATGGAGGATCAAAGTCTTAAATAGAAATATATAGGAAAATATCTTCTGAAGAAGAACTGCAAACCATGATTAGTCATTTTGATATGGAAGCATCCTCAGGTAGTGTAGATTCAATTTTGTGCATTGATGACCCCCAGGGGTTGGATGGGGCCCATTGGGGGATCGAAAGTTTTACATAAGAACATATAGAAATAATATTTCTTCTCAAGAACAGGAAAGCTATGTTTAGTCATATTGATATGGAAGCATCCTCAGGTAGTGTAGATTCAAGTTCAAATGATGACCCCTGGGATAGGGAGGAGCCACAATGGAGGATCAAATTTTTACAAAGGAATATATGGGAAATTTTTTTAAAATCTTCTCAAGTACAATAAAGCCATTTGTTATACTGACATGGAAACATCATCAGGTAGTTTAAAATTCAAGCCCCCCCCCCCCTCCCCCACCCCCAGGTAATCTTTTCAATACTGAACTGATTTGTGCTTTTGCCTAGCCAATGTGCTCAGGTGAGCGATGTGGCCCATGGGCCTCTTGTTTGCTGATATTTCCTACATTGCTTTAAATGCTCATGACCAATGCTTTCTTTTCAGATATTACCTAAAAACATCAAACAACAGGGGAAAAAAGAGGACTGCCTATTTCCGATTTATCTTTACATAACAACACCCAAAGCACTACCATCAAAAAATTAAAATCAATATATAGGAAGAAAAAATGAAGACATTGATTAAAAGAAAAGAAGTTCAAAGAGTTTCGAATATTATGTCAAGTTGTCAACGACAACACAGATCTGGAAATGGATTTTCTTGCCTAATAATTATATTAAATGCATGTTCATGCATGACTTTTGTTCCAACTGTGTTCCCTGTATCACAATTCCTCCATCATGTATACATGTAGAGCAAGGGCAATGTTAAAAAACCATCACATCTTGTGTAACACCAACAAAACAGCTTTTTATTGTTTGGACATTAAATGCTTATGATTATACTTAAAATTGCAAGAAAAAGGACTGTACCTGTGTAAAGTACAATGCAGCAATATACAAAAAAAAGATTGTCCAACAATATTTTTGTCTCAGTCTGTTATTTGTGTTGTACTGGTATACACTTATGTATTGGAGCATGAGAAATAAAAAAAAATATTTCTTGATTTAAAGATGAAGAAAGTTTGGGAAAGTCTTGGAATTAGTGTTTGAAAGGTATATATATAAACTATGTTGTGTATAAATCTTTATATACTTTTGTTAAATCAGAGTGCATATTTCTTTAGATAAGTAAAGAAGTTAAATAGAGCAATTTATCAAATAATCATTCAATAAGTAATGCATTCATTTAATAGGTTCATTAATGTTAAGCACTTTGATAGAAACAGTTGTAAAGGAATATTTTTTCATATATTGAGAATTTAAAGAATTTTTAAATCAGTCAGTGAAAATAATTCCTTATCCTTATACAGTCATGTATGTACAAATGTTTTCATGATGAAATGACTATGCAAAGAATGGAATAAAACATGTCACTGTCTTGAATTGTTTACTTTATGCATTCACGAATATCAATGTTGGCCTGTGTGGAAGGAGAAAGGTTCATGAAATTATAGTATCCTTCAGGAGTATATAAAGTACTTTAAAATATTCAGCAGAATTTCTTTACTTGCATGTTGCCAGACATTATTAATTAATTAGGGCTCCTCTCTGCGGGCGCTGTATAGTAATCAGTCTGTCCGTCCGTCCGAGATCTCTTGACCACAGCATATCTTCTATCTCCTTGGCCCAATCTGGCTCATACTTCACCCACGGAGTGTCTTTGGGTAAAGGTGTGCAGTGACCTTGAACCATGTTTCTAGGTCTAAGGTTAAGGTCATAGCAGAATTATATGAAAAATCCTTGTCCGGAGCATATCTTCTCTCCTCTTGGTCCAGTGTGGTTCATACTTCACTCGCAGAGTGCCACTGGTCAATCGATGTGCAGTGACCTTGAACAAAGTTTCTAGGTCAAGGGTCAAGGTCAAAAATAGCCTCTCTGTCTAAAATCTTTGTTCTGTGCATAATTTCTTTCCCTTGAGTCCAGTTAGCCTCAAACTTTACCAACTGACTTAGGGTATGGAACATTTGTGATTTTCCTTCCATATTTTGATAGAGGATATGCAACAATTTTCATAGAGGATATGCAACATTAGTGATTTGTGTGCTGTCTTTTGATAGAGGGTATGGAGCACTCGTGATCTTTATGCCATTTTTTTTTATAACAAGGATGACATAGAAGCCCTTTAGACTCAAACAACACATCCCTTAATAGTACACAAATGTTCCTCTTCAAAGTAAACTCTTTTCAGCTACTTTACCTTTTCATGTTCGGTTTTGAAAGCGGGGCCCTTTGAGATGGCCACCATCTCAATGATATCTGGTTATGAGTGTGAGGTTACAAGCCTTATAATTCTTTTATATGAAAATAATTTTAACTACTAACTTTAATTGTAAATGTCATGTTACCATGACAGTTGTAATTGTCATGATCCCAGCAAGCACTTTGGTGTGCTGAAATGTATCAATTATAAAGAAAAGGGTGGGAGATTTGTCTTGGAAAAAAGGGAACATATTACAAGAATTATTAAGAAAAAATAGTATGAAAGAAAGCAAAGGCCATCACTATTACTATATGAATTAATAATCTTAACTCTCTGATTGGCTGAGATCCAACATTATAGAAAAAATACAACATGAACTTTAAGTTCACCTGCACGTGACTTTCCAGGTGAAAAAATGAATTTTTAGCTGAAATAATGTAGCCCTCTTCAATATTTTTCATCTCATGTAAAAAAAAAAAAAAAAAAAAAAAAAAAAAAATCGGAGAAGGCTACGTTGTTGCAGCTCATGAATTTTGTCTACATTGGACTAAAAAATAAATTGAGAACTTCCTAATGGATAAAATTAGATCTGAAAAGTTATTTCACCCGTAGAGGGAAGGGGGGTACGGTTCCTTAATTATGGCTTTGCAGTTCTTTTAAAATCTACACCAAGTAAGGAAGCTTCCATACAAGTTTCAGCTTTTTTTTTTGGTCTTGTGGTTCTTGAAAAGATTTTAATGACTCTACCATATCTTTGACTTTTCTTGATTATTTTCCACTAAGAGTGATTTAAAAAAGTCACTTGAGCTTCCAGCTCAAGTGAGCTAAAATGTGGAACCCCCCCCCCCCCCGACCACCATCCATAATTACATTGGCACATGTATAAGAATAGCAAAAAATATTATCAAGATACATATTACTACTGAACTCAAAAACTCTATATAATGACAACTGACAAAAGAGAATATTCAGGAATTCTGAAATCTTTGTAAATCATAGTCGTGTACACCGATCCTTGACAAAAAATTTTTACCACAAAATTTTCTCCCTTCATTATTGCGAGTAATTCTACTGTCTGTCTGTCTCCCTCCGTGCGTGTTTGTGTGAGTGTGTTTGTCAATCTCTTCACGGCCCTATTAAATATTCGCTATGATTACACAATTGAATAATTCATATCTCCTATTGGCTGAGATTCAGCAAAGAAGAAAAAAACACTACGTTATATTCACATGCATGTGATTTTCCAGGTGAATATAAGGATTTAAGTTCTCGATACCAATAGTTTTGGAAAGCTATTTCACTTGCTACCGACTTCCACTCAGGTGAGCATAACATTAGGGAATATATAATTTGGGATGGGGATGGTTTTGGGGTGGAAGGGACCCCCCCCCCCAACACTTTTTCCTGAACGTAAATTTTTACTTTTAATTCAATTAGAATAAAAACGTTCATTGAAAGGCTGGTCCCTCACTAATGGTTCTTAATACCCCACCCCTAACCCCACCAAACATCAAACAAAATTTGAAGTAAAGAGAATTCTATTTTCGTTGGGCTAATCAAAGATTTTCCCCTGATAATGCCCCCATTGCCCCCCCCCCCTTCCCCCCGCCGAAATCGATCCTATCAAAGAGCCTGACATTATTTCTTTTATTATCATAGCAACTAGAGTTGATTTCAAAAAATCCAATTTAATACGACTGGTAACGTTTATTTAACACTGATTTTCTCATTGCAGTTGGCTTGTAACAAGTACATGTAAGATGGCATGAACTGCTTAATGATTTTATATCATTTCATCATTGAATTATATATCAAAACAATTATTGCTGTTTGAGATCAATGCGATGATTTAGCCATCTTTGATGTACAATATTCATCTCGCCCTTCGGGTTCAGGTGGCTAAATCATCGTATTGAACTCAAAACAACAATAATAATTGTATGAAATAATTTATCGGCGACAAAATTTGCAAATGTTCACAGTACATATTGTCGCCGACGACAGCATGTGCCGATGCTTGACTGTACATTAACTTTATCGTCCATTATGCAGAAGGAAAGTAAGGAATTGTCACCGGCGACAATATGTATACCGATGGACGACAATATGTGCAATGTGGGTAGGTACATATTGCCACCGACGACAATACGAACAGAACGACAATATGTACCGTCACATCCCTTCACACGAAATAAAATTTGGAATTTAGAAATTTTTTTTACCCCCACCCTCTCCCCTCAGGTTTCAAAATCGATGCAACGTGCCTGATATTTTTTTCAAATTGTTTTAAAGATACAGAGTCAGAAATTCCAAATTAATACAACTATATAGTTATTTTTATTTTATCTTCAGCAAATGTAAACAAGAAAGGTTGCATGTTAGCTTAACAAGTTTGTATTATTCAATCATTGAATCAAATAATAAAACAATTATACAATTAAACTAATAGGTATCTCGAACATTGATATCTCTAATACCATGGATATGTCCAGGTAAGATGGAAGTCCCCAGTTCTTTTTTTTATGCATTTTAACCCTAATATCTCGAATCCTCCGATGTCTTGAGGTTTTTTCTTGATCCCATGGAGGTCGAGATAGCAAAGTTTGACTGTAATGTTGTTTTTACAGGTCAGTACGATGATTTATACATACAAGTTATTATATCCCCGCTCCGAATGAGAAGAAGGGGTATACTGTTTTACCCTTGTGTGTCTGTATGTCTGTCTTTTTGTCTGTCTGTCGGTAACAAATTTTCGTCGCAGTTTTCTCAGCAACTACACATCGCATATACTTAAAATTTTAGCACACACTTTCTTTAGGCATGTCATATGTTGGGATTCATTTTTGTACGAATTCTTGTTTATTCGTTTGTCTGTCTGTATCAAATTTCCGTCGCAGTTTTCTCAACAATTATTCTTTGCAGTTCACATGAGAGCGTATATTCACATCAGATTACTAGTGAGTATTGCCTCACAGACTTCTTGTTTAATATGTGTGCAAAGTTAGAAAATTAAATACCCCTTCACAGTGTACAGTAACAAAATTTAAGATCCTCCAGCTAGGTTTTTGCACGCAGGCACGTTATATATTTACATTTATATGAAAAATGTAAGCCAAGTGGGTCAATCGTTCTCACTGAAGAATGCAAATGTAATTTTCTAGAACTATACTGACTGCCTAACTTATCGTAATATTCAGGATAAAGATCGACTAATTTTTTTTAATAAAATCAAAAGCCAAACAATCATGGACAAAAGAGTGTTATCACTGGCATCGAAAGCGGGGGTAAATGAAAAGATACACATAGGGAATGGGCCTCTTGTTTCTTGAACTTGTTTGTTAATAGCTTGCCTCGTTTTAGATATTGTTCATACGTAGAGCTAGCATACTCTTGCGTATCGAATCAAATGAGAAACTTAAATTCCATATGCAGGTGATAAGGGTATCATTGCTACATAACTAAAAGAAGTTGACGATTGAATGTTGAAGTCATTACATTTATCATAAAGCGTTGTTGTTAGGTAACTCTAGAGACGCGCCAGGTCTGACCTGCAAATTAGTAAAAAAATTGTTTAAATGGCAAGTAGTACAGGTACTTTCAGTGGCACAAGGAGAATGAAAAAGAATTGAGGCTCTGAAAATTGAAGATGAAAATGTTGCGGTCATTTGCAAGAGATATTAATATTTTTTTTTTTTGCACTACATTATATCAAATTGTACAACTTATTATCTCGTGAAAAGCACCCCCCCCCCTTTCACTTTTTTCTGAGTATAGTATTTTGCTATAGTAAAATTTCCACTGGCAATTTCCAGGATTTGGACAGTAAATTACTTTTTTTTTGGTTTGCTTGTCTGATTTTTTGGGAAGTTGCCCCCCCCCCCCAACACTTTTGAAACCGTTGTCACTGGCCTGTATATAGTTAACACCTCTTATTATATCCTTAACGCGACTTGCAAGGTATTTTTTTTATTTGGTGTACCTTTTTTTGCTCTGAAAGTGTACTAAACCAACCAGAGGACGTGTATATGGTATTGAGAGTTGACTAGTATACATGTTTAAATACTGCATGTAGTTAAATATATCACGCTGAAAATTTTTACCCCAAGAAAACGATTGTCAACCTAGGCGCAGCCGAGGTTGAAAATGGTTTTCGAGGGGGTGACAATTTGTAATATAGATAATAAAATGGGAATAAACAGGCGGATAAAGGGTGAAGATTCGAGCTAACAACCTCCGTCAATTGAACCCCCTTGTTTATGTGTGCAAATATTTGTTACCCCTCCCCATAAAAATATAGGATTGTGTATCCCCTTATGTTTGGGCTTTCTAAGGGTCTGCGTACTGTAGAATTTTTTTAAGCTGATGCTAAAAGATATTAGCTGTTTCAGGGAGTATGGGGTAAACTGCGAAAATTCGAGATATAGTGTATGCGTCCCAAACACTGAAATATATAGGAATTTGAACGTTGCTGGTTGTTGAATGATCTAAAAACAAAGTATGAAAAATTCTCTTCATAATTACTAATAATTTAGATAGTATACAATTTGCAGATCTAGAGCATTTCCACCATGCATTCCATATTATACAGATACACATTACTGATGGGCCATTAAATAAATTGATTGCACAGATTCAAGTTAAAAATAATCTTAAGAAAATCATGCTGTATGAACAAGATATTATTGTGACATATTTCTGCCACTACTTGTCAGATGTTTATGTCGACTTGTCAGCTATTTATGTCAACTTGTCGAATAATTATTGTCGACTCGTCAGATTATAATCATCAGGACCAGGAACTCGGTATCTTGTTATTAAAGTATGTTAAAGCCACTAACTGATATTTACTTGTCATCAAAATATCTCTCAAGTCAACATAATATTCTGATAAGTCGACATAATTATCTGACAAGTCGACTTGTTAGATGTTACATGTATGTCGACTTGTCAGATACTGATGTCGACTTGTAATATATTATGTCGACTTGTCAAAAAATTATGTCAACTTGTCACAAAATTATGTTGACTTGTCAGATAATACGAGAATCATTAAAAAATTCGTAGAATTTTGGCATAACTTTTTTATTCAACATCATATCATATCATATCGAAATTCGGTACACATATTTTAGCAATAGCTTCATATAATTTGAATTAAAAAATTGGAATATATCTTGATATTTATCAAAATTATCAAAAAAATGGGGTCACGGAGCAGGGTCGAAATTGAGTTATCAACTAATCATATACTTTATGATGTGTACAGTCATACCTCTAATAAATGGTGCTTAAAAGAAATAAAATTTAATTGATTAAATTTAGCATTGGTACATTTCTTCATATGCTAAAATTTTATGTAATATATTACTTCGTTTAAAAGATATCAATATCTAAAGACAGACTTCATTAGAAAAATCAAAAAAACGATGACATCGAAGGACGTAACGGAGCAGTGAGTAGAGAAAAAAATTGCTTTTCATTCAGGAAACCTTTTTAAAAAAACTCTGAAAATGCTAGACCGAAGAACCAGGAAGTATATATAAATGACCCGCGCAATTGTATATACATGGAAAAGACAGTTTTTGGGTGATAGAGATCTTGAATCTGACGTAAACGGTTTGCGAAGAAACAGATTATAGTTAAAAATTTTGAAACGTGATGTGCACTTGTTACAACGCACTTGAAAAATCATGCACTTTGAAAAAAAAAATCAAAGTGCGTTAAATTTTGAACCAAATAAAGGCACTTTGAAAAAAATTCTTTTCAAAGTGCTTTAATATTAACACACTTTGAAAAAAATGTGCATGGCTTGCAGGCCCGTAGCAACGGTTTCAAAAGTGGGCGGGGGAGGGGGGCAACCCCCCCCCCCCCAAAAAAAAAAAACAAAACATCAGACCAGCAAAAAAAAATTAGACTTACCAAAAGTGTGTGTGGAGGGGAGGGGGGACTTCCCAAAATTATCTGACAAGTAAAAAAAAAGCTAATTTACTGTCCAAATCCTGGAAATTGCCAGTGCTCGACCTTACAACATCAAAAGGGGGCAGCATCTTAATGAAATTTTACTACAGCAAAATACTATTCTCAGAAAAAAAGTTGGGGGGGGGGGGGTGAACATTCTCAGTACACTCTATGTAATTAGCTCTTTTATTTCGTTTGCAGTTAATTGAATTGTAAAAGAAAGAAAATGTGTCGCATGATTTTACATCATAATTCAACTTAGTAAAACGATTCAGTCTGGGTTTTTTTTTCTCTCAATACTTTTATAATACTCTAGTAAACAAAGATATTACATATAAAATTTTTGCATTTCAAAATAATCAAGTCTATTTAAAATTAGATGCTAGATCCGCTCGCATACTCGCTACACTAACTACATTGTACGTAAATTTTAATCAGATTGAAATTAATACTTTTTTATCTGAAATATTATGTATAGAAAAACAAAGTTAACAAATCATCTAATTTCGGCCTGAAACGTCAGGACAACGTGATTCAAATGTATATATATATCATATGACTGTCCGCCAACAATAAATCATAAAATCGTAGAATTTCGCATATATTCGAAGTCGACTTTTTATAATTAATAATGTATAAACGATGCATGAACTTTTCACAAATATAAAAGTTTAGAATTTTAGACTATTTAGACTATGATTTTTACAGTAAAATTTAGAAGTACATAATGCAAGCAATGTTAATAATGAACACAGAGAGAAATCTAAATTTTAACTGTTTACATATTTTTAAAATTAAAGTCAGTCGGATGAGATGATAACTGGTGTCCCAGGTCAAGGATTACAACCTCCTGGCACGCAAAGGGTCGTTTCTCTGGATTTCTAAAAGAAAAAGGAGAAGAGTAGGCTCACTTCGGGCTGCCAGAGAAACGAAATATTTTTAAAAACCGGTCATATAAACCTAAATTTCGGCCGAAATATAGCTAAAATATGCCTACTTGGCATTAAGCAATTCACTATCAATCAGTCGATCAATCAACCATCCTTATACTGTTATTACGATATTTAATTAATTTATTCAGCCTATAATATGGAACCAAGAACTTTGATGAAAAGGCGATTTTTTTTTTTTGGAGGGGGGGGGGGAGCAAAGTATAATATAAGGTACAGAGTGGGTATTTTTTGCCTAGCTATCTGTCCAATTACGAGTAAGAGAGGGTGTACATGAAATCGCTATTTGAAGGTGAATGTGAATGTAAAAACTGTTTTAGAAAAAAATCCTGATAAAAAGAACATGTAAATGAGCTTCTGAGACTACATGCTTATCGAAAGTGAAAGCGACACATATTTTGTTAAAATTGGAAAATAACAACCCCAAGACTTTATGGATTGACCGCTAAGAAATGAAAGCAGGTCATCTATTTTGTGAATGAATTCAGCAAAAAATACTCCAACCAGATTGCTACGCGATGAAATGCATATTTGTAAATGAGAGTAAAGTCGCGGTTCATGTAAAATAAAAAAAGGCTCTTCTGGTCCAGTAGTCTGTACGTTAAGCTTACCTAGGAATAAATGTGTTTCCTGACTTAAGCAAGACCTAGCTGCTCTATATCAAAGATATAAATTAAAACTAACACAGCGTCTGACAAGCCAAGCAAGAACGTGAATTTAAAAAGAATCTGAAGACCAGAATGAGAGATGATTTCCAAAATGCAATCATATCCCATGGAAATATCTGCAGTTTTGATGTGAACTCTAGCGAGATTGTTTGGTATTCATTACAGTTTTCGCAGTATACACATGTATATGAAATCATCCCAATTCCTTACAGCAAGTCGGACCGCGGTTTTTCTTTCAACCCGAAAGGTCCATATATTTGGAATAGCTTATATGATTAAAACTTCCCTGGGACATACTTATAAAAAAGCAGTTTTCTTGTATCACGGTGAAATTTATGATATAAAATTAAGAGGCATTAAATTTAAAATTGCCTCTGATATCCATGTTTTTAAAACGCTTGTCTTAAGAATAAATGATCCAGATTTATTTAAACTTTTTATATTGATAAAACTGTATGGATATGATTTTTATTTTTTTGCAAAATTTTCCTTTTAAAAATTCCTAGTTACTTTATATGGAAACCGCAAAGACGGGACTGTATGAAACACCACACATGTACATGTATGTCATGTGATGTGGTACAAAATGTCACATCGTAGCAAACCCCACAATCGTACAACCAGAAAGTACAATCCTTTCTCATTTCTGGAGAAAGAGAGACCTAGATGCAGACTCGCGTCCGTGGCAATGAACTCAACCAAACGAGCAATTTGTAAGAAATAGATAAAAGACCCAGAGAGCATAATTTTTTTTTTATAAACAAAAACAAAACAAAAAACAAGCTCCCCAAAAAGGTATTTGTGCTGCTTCATTTCCGTTGTTGTTTAGTGAAAATTCTCTATTGTGAGGCTATATATAGTGAGTGCTTTATCATAGTTTATGCATTCTGGGTTTTTGTTTGTTTGCTGTTTTGTTTTTTTATTATTTTAATTTACGGTTTAGATACTTTTGAGTTCGTACGAAAAATTAAAGGTGATGTGCAGTCATGATTATACATGTACATTTATTGACTGGGTTAGAGTGCAGCATGCAATTTGTTGGACCTTTGACAAGGCCTAAACTGTTAACTAGAATCGTTTACTTTATATTATGACAGAGGTATTTTGCTCTCCCTTCCACGTTTGCAACAATGATGATATCGGGTCAATGCCGAAACTGTCAGACGTCTACTACTTAGTTAACCCATATGATGTGACGTTAAAAACGTCAAAGCGGTCCAATATATCTAATCGACCGGTCCAACATCTCATCAAGCGGTGCTTAATAAAAATTTTTGGGTCACGCGATGAAACTTACGAAATGTTAAGACTTTTAAGATATAGCTATATTTATAAAGGGATCAATTTTAAGGATTTAATATTAACAACAATAATGTCTATGTTATCTATGCAAGGTCATCATGTGCGATGTATGTGTGATTACCTACAGAAAATGATTTAGTAAAATATCCTCACTGTGAAGGATACCGATAGTCAAACAAATATTGATTATTTCTCGTTTGTTTTAATTAAACAAATATATACATATGTATTTGTATTACATGCATTGAATAATTAAATTTACCCATTATTCTTTCAAAATTAATTTCTTTCTACCCTCAAAAAAAAAAAAAATATCCCCTCCCAATTAAATCACGAAGCCTCTCGTAACTTGGTAAGATGCGTGTTATATGCAGGAAAGCGGGTTGTCCATAAGAAGAGCACCCCCCCCCCCTTTCCAAACGAATTACTGATTTTTTTTTTTTTTTTTTTTTTTTTTGTTTTTTGTTTTTTTTTGGTTTGCGCATTAACTTATGTATAAAGAAGCTGGAGTTGAGCTGGATTCTTTGAAAGTGAGTATACCCCCCCCCCCACCTCCCGAAAAAATTCTCCTATTGATTCTATTGCATGATAGTAATGGTATAAGCAATACCACCATTGATATTGTATATCAGAGAAAGTGTGATATGTCAAATTTATGTAAATCACCAAAATTTCTCATTTACCAACACCTTGTTGATAATTTTAACCCCCCCCCCCATCTTATTCATGTAAACCAATATACATTTAAAATATAGAGTACTAATTACAAGATTAAGACTATCTGCACAAATCTTAATGATTGAACAAGGAAGGTATAACAGTATTGTGAGAAATGGTAGAATATATCATCTTTGTGAATAAGGGGACAAAGAATTTGTTTAAAATGTCCACATTATAATAGTACATTAAGACAAAAATATATTTAAAAAAAGGCTTCGACTCCCGAAGACCAGTCGTCCTCAACTTAGTACAATTACTTATAGTACACAGAATAGTAAAGAATTATGTAATTTAGGTATTTTTATCCAATTAGCTTATGCAACAAGATCGTTGTCTTTAACCAATCTATGATCACTGAAAATATCTTAACGTGATATATTGTACATGTTGGATGATGACTCATCTCTTTAATTCATCGATCAGTTGAAGATATTATCATTATTTAACAACAATTTTTTTAAGAGGAATTAGCTAATAAACGCACCATTTCTTTAAAGACAGAAACAATTCAATAAAAGGAAATATATCATTTAAATTATGGAAATACTGGATCGGAAAAAGAAGAATGGGAGGGGGGGGGGTAAATCTAGTTCCTGTGGTGAATTGTTACCTTTATATTAATTTAAATGAAATGAAACTACACTTCCTATTCCGCTGATGGATTTCATTATACTATCACCGAGCAAAATTAACATTTTTGAAATAAATAACTTTTTAATATATTATACTAAATTTGGACGTTTATCTACAAAATTGTTTATCTGTTTTTACTATGTGCTAATATAATAATAATTAACTGTGTCTAATTTATCTCATTCCCTTTGAAGCAGGATTAAGACATTCCAATTGACTTTAAGTGACTGTCAAAAGAATTGATACTCGTTAGGTGTAAATGCCTCAGGACCTGTTAATCTTATATCAATAACTTTGTTTATATAATTATTTAGCCATGTCTTTTATGTCCATTCTATCAAAGAAACACACCTGTCCATCAATTAATTCAGCCAGTGTCATAATGCAATTATTGTTTACTCTCTCTATCTAACAAAAAGCTATGTCCATTATACCTTCATCAGTTTGGAGGCCCGATGCTCTACCGGCCACATCCAACTCGGTTACTTTAAGACTCGTAAAGTATTGTTGATATTTGCCATCGTCGAAAATAAATTTGGAAACCTGATTTTACCAGTTCTTGGACTTAATATTGGAAGACCATAAGGAAATCGGCACCTTTCTCGTTTACGTTGTATTACGGCCCACAGCGCCGTCACTGTATTAACCGCCAACATTACTTCTTCCCCGTTTACTCAAAACAACGGATATAGTCCGGGAATTAGTTTTATACCTTATAACCAAAATCTAACTGGTTATAAAACAGGAGCGTCGGCAAGTATTTCACATCGGGGAGGCGAACTAGATCAAAAAAAAAAGGGGGGGGGCTAACTAACTCTTTGTAACATGAAGTAAATAATTAAAATTTCTGCCAAAATCTAGATATTAAATTTACCTTTTAAGTCAATAGCTTAGAAGTATATCCTGATTAAAAAAGAACAATGAAATATACAGCAACAACAAAAATACTTTTTAAGTTACATATACTATATATTAAACAAAACTGGGTCATTTTTAAATAGCTAGGAGATAGTTAGTTTAAATTTGTTTTTTTTTTCTGAAACGGCATAGAAAGAACTTTGAATGGTTTATGACGAGGTATACGTAAATATTAAAATATATATTATTTTCTATTATTGTATAATATTTATTGTTACTTGCCGAAAGAATGCATAATTAGGAAATTAAAATTGAAATACATGTATCCTCATTGAAAAAAATTGAAATACATGTAATACCTACATTTTTGAAATGCAGAAATATCGATTCATCAAAGATTTCCTAACACTGATCGGCCGATTGGTTAGACAATGAACAAGCCTGTTATACACAGGGAAAGGTGTCAGGAAAGGGGTGGAGGCACCTCCGATTCCCCCCCCCCCCCCTCCACTTTCTCCAATTGTTTTCTGAGAATAGTCTTTTTGCTTAAGTTTTGATATGTAAAAATTCATTCATTTAGACACTAATAAACAAATTGAATTGTTGCTGTTAGGTCGAACTCGGCCAAACTCCAGCATTTGAAAAGAAAAAAAATAGAGAACCCCCAAAAACAGAGAATTTCCCAAAACGTTGCTAGCTGTGAGAAAAAAAAATCATCAATATTTTTATGTATAACTGCGATGGAAAAAAAAATGATTAAAGCAAAATTACATTGTACAAAATTGAAATAATACAGAAATCTTTTTTTCTGGAATTTTTCAGTCTTATTACTGTAGTCATAAAGGGAATTACGTTGAACTTCTTAAAAAACTTAAAGCAGCCCCGCGTAACTAAAATAATATCTAAGTGCAAGATAAGCAAACATGTTTTTAATGAATAACCATGATAACGTTTAAAAATATAAATATCAATGAACAAAATCGATTTTCAATAAGTTGAATCGGGCTTGATGTTCGACGTAACAATATGCATATGCTGTGACGTCATGTCGAAGGTCGAGAAAATGAGGTTTACATGCAGTGTACATTCAATTTATACATGTAGGCTATTAAATGGAGATAAATCGATAAATTAAAATGTTTTATGTCTATATTAAATTGTAACCATGAATTAGCGGAAGGTGTAGAGCAAAAATCCACGTAAACATTAAGAGTAATATTAATTTAACAGTAAATCCAGAGGAGTTCTGTTGACGTTCCCCATAAAAATAAGTGATAAAAAACATTCCCCATAATTTTCGATTACATACTGAAACGACAGTTAGGTTATTTTTAAAATAAGAAAGGAGAGACAACAACAAAACAGGTATTTTCTACAAGAATTGACCATTATTTAAATAAAATAATAATAGGAAAGCACTTTCCCCACAACATATTCCATTCGTCCAATTCCTCACAAGTCGGCTATGATGGGTAAGAGAGAGAGAGAGAGAGAGAGAGGTGCTGTCTTTTAAAAAAAAGTTTGATCATGGGTCGGTGACTATAATGTATACAAATAAGCCAGAGTCTCTTAATGTGAAAATTAAGTCAAAAGTCCCATTCTTGATAGTTTTCGAGTTTACTATATTTGGTAGCTATATATTTCAAAGTTGAGAGATGAGTTTTAAAGGCCTGGACACGGATTTGAAATTAACATTTTCCTATAGTTTCTGTATAATATCATGACATATGTTGCTATAGCATTTCACATGAAAATATAATTAAAGCATTTTCAGAAAAGTCTTTTATCTGGAAATTATTGAAACTACGAATTTTGGGAGGGGTTTGATTGACACATTTTTGCACTTTTACAAAGTAAAACTTTGTTCTTCATACTTAAGAAAAGAAGAATTTTGTTTTGTATAAATAAAAAATACAAAAGATATAATCCATAAAATTCAGAGTACAAATGTAAGAAAGCAAAACCAACTCACCAGTATTGTCAGTACGTGCTCAGTGATGTGTGCCGAGTTTAACAAATAGAAACACCCGGTGAAACAATAATAATAACAGAGCCCTGTTTACTAAAAAGGATGTTTGATGTGATGTAAAGAAGAGTGTAGTTGTTATTGAAATCTAAGAATACTCTTGTAAGTTCAATTCATATAACTGGTTTTATTTTTTGAATAAACATAGAAATTTAAAATGTAAACAATGGATTTGTATCAAAGCCCCTTAAATTGATATCTTTATCCTTGAATTAAAAGCTTTTCATTTAGACTTTAGTTTTTGTGTATGAAATATATGGAGATAACGAACAGTATTCAAGCTCAAAAGTCCATTAATCAATACAAAATAGGAGCAGAGCAAACACGGACCTCCAAACATCAGAGGTGGGACCAGGTGCCATGGAGGAGTGAGCATCCCCTGCCGACCGGTCACACCCGCCGTGTGCCTCTTGTCATGATCGGGAAATAACGGAAAAATCCGTCGACAATTCAGTGTGTAAATAATGGCCTAACAATTAGTGTGAAAAACGTCAGTCAGCATTTGACTCAATGATAAATTGTATTTGCTGACAAGGTCATTGTATCGACCATAGAACTTACGAAATGATGACTTTAAAGGAGACAGCTGATATTCTTGTTTCATCAACTTGTCTGTCAATAATTTACCTCGCTTTAGAAATTGTACATACGTAGAGCATGCTCTTGCGTATCGAATCAACTGAGAGATATATACCCCGTATGCAGGTGATGAAGGTACATGTATATTGCTGCATAAGTAAGGGAAGTTGACGATTGAAAAGTTAAAGTCATCACGTTTATCATAAAGCTTGGTTGTTAGATTACCATTAACGTCTTTTTCAAGTAAAATATCTAAATATGAAACAAATGTGGTAGACTCTGTGGTATCTTTTATCTCAAGTTCACAAGGATATGTATATGTAGAATAAAAATAAGATGTATCTGGTACAATTTCTTACAGCTGGAATCAATACCTAATCCAAAAATTTAAGTGCAAGCCTGGACTCTTGGAATAAAATTTCCTCATGTCTTTCAAAATTCCAAAAATAAATTTATGAGTTCTCGAACATTAGGACATCCCCGTAGTCTCTTTATTTGAATTACAGAAACTGCACATTTTACTATCTTTTATTCCAACTTTCAAGAGAAATACATTAGTAATTAAAATATGATGATTAATCCCATACTGTAGCCATGCTGGTTTGTAAATTTGGTACTCATGAAAGGTAACTGTTAAATAGACTTCTATTGCAATTTAGAAAAAGTGAAATATTTTTCCAATTTTGACTTGTTAAAAGATGTGACATTTTCTGTTTTAGTATGTCATACATAACCTCTTTACCTTTTTCAGTTGAACAAATTAATCCTATATGCAAAGTACATTTCCCCTAATGTTCATTTTTTCCCTAGCGATATTCTCACTTATTACACTATTTGTAATAAAATTTTGTAAACATTAATTTGTACAAAAGATAGTTTTGATGTTAAACATTCTGAATATCTAATAAACTCAAGAACGCATAATTCTCATCAGACAAGTTTTTGATATATCCTTTACATAGCCAAAGTGAAAAAATCCGTAATGGCCAAAAATAGAGATTATGAACCCAAGGGGAGGATTTCATAACATGTTTGGAATAGATCATAAGAGGTTCGAACTTGTATTCTATCAGGTGTTAAAATTACAAAGCTCTGCCTTTATTCTGTTTAATTTTAAAGATCCTCAGATACACAAGAGGCATACATGTAGGGGTTTTATAAAAACATTTTTCCGGATTTCCATACCCTTCAACTTTTGTTTTTATAGGTTCTGCTTAAGGTACAGGTACATAATCTAAGTGTCATAAAAAAGGAAGAACTCAATAGAGGGAGATAAAGAAAAAAAGGAGGGGAGGAGAGAAGAATTGCATCACAAACTTTTTCCCTATTCTAATTAGATTAATACATCAAATTGTTTGAGTAATAAATTTTTGCCATGTTCTTAATTATCTTCATTTTATCATGGATATCTCGAAAAGCAATAAATGTGTTCTTCAAAAATGAGTTTCTTAAATTATGGATATTTAAATAATGAATTTTATTAATATTTCCATTCATACGTCGACACGATATATCCCAGTGAGCTTGAAATAAGAGATACCACAGAGTCTGACATACATGTTTCATATTTCGATATTTTACTAGAAAAAGACGTTAATGGAAATCTGACAACAAAGCGGTATGATAAACGTGGATGACTCTAACTTTTCAGTCGTCAACTTCCCTTACTTATGCAGCAATATAACCATATCATCCGCAAAATATCTCTTATTTGTTTCGAAACGCAAGAGCATACTCTACGTATGAACAATTTCTAAAACGAGGTATGTTATTGATAAACAATTTGATGAAACAAGAATATCAATAGACTCGTTTAACGTCATCATTTTGTACGTTCTATTGTCGGTTTATTGACTTTGTCAGCAAATACAATCTATCATTAAGTCAATCTGACTGGCGTTTTTCATACTAATTGTTAGCACATTATTTACACACTGAATTGTCTACGTATTGTTCCGTATAATAAGGAACACACGGCGCATGTGACCGGTCGGCAGGGGACGCTCACTCCTCCATGTCACCTGATTCCACCTCTGATGTTTTAAGATGTCCTTTTTTACTTTGCTTCTTATTGTATTGTTTGACTTTTGACTTTGAATACTGTTCGATATATCCATATATTTCATGCATCATATCAATAAAGTACTCTGATCCAGTTTTGAACATTTGATTTTGAATTCACAGTTTCAATTAATAAATTGTTTCATTTTAAATTTTGATTCAATATTCTTGTCATCAAAGATGATTTCAGACCTTTAATATAATTATTAATTTTAAAACTTTTCAATCCTCCATTTGAATACTTGTGGTCTTGAGTACATGTAGTTTTTCGATGTTTTTCCTTATGGCTGCTGTATCAATTTTATGGAAGTTTGGAGGTATGAGTATTTGTGGTTTGCCAGAAGGGACTGCATGGAGCATAGTTTCTACAGTGGGAGTCCATGGTCGACTGCTGTTGGGCCGGTAGTGCATAACAACTCTCTGGGATATGTCTCTGTTGAACTTAAAATGAAGTGGTTTGGAATGTTTTTTGATCTGATTCAAACATGGTTCCAGCCAGGTTTTGATGTCAAAAAGACCTCTTAATTGCTTAGCTCCATTTAGAAGTGAAAGAAGTTTTGGCATCGTCTCTGCATCAGATTTTCTCAACTTCATTGATAATTGGGAAAAGGAAGCATCAATGTCTTCATGAGTATGTCCAACATGGAGAAATGATAAATGGACCTAAAAGAAAAAAAAAATCAAGCTATTTATTTATATAAAGTTATTATTATTTTTTATTTTGACACATGTGTATGCAACAATGTTTTTGATTAACTATGATTTTTTTTTTCAATTAAAGAAATACATGAAATATAAAAATTAAATTCTATAAAATTGGTAAAAGACTGCAATATACCTACTTCTTTGAATATATCCAAAGTAACAAGTAGCTCACAGAAACCAAGGACAAATTTATTCTTATTTTCTCTGGCACAGTTGTCAGCTTGAATGTAAAACGTGCTCTGTAGAAATCCAGTCTGTAATTATTTTCAAAATTTTCATGTAAATGCTGAACACTGTTTAGTTTAATACTTTAGTTCAATTCCTATGAGTTTGTTTTCTTTTTCAATATAAGGACTTTTCCAAATTTTAAGACAAAAAATTTTAATTCTAGATAATTAAATCTTACTATTAATAAAGCCTTGTATGTGCTTTTCAATATGATATTCATCACTAGATTTGCATCCACATTAATATCCACATACAAATCTAGTGATTCTAGTCCATGATTCAATACTCCTTGAATATGAGTCTTCAAAAAACTGTTTGGGTCTACACCCTATATAAAGAAATAAATTCTTGTATGAAACAGACTGAAAACAATCTGTGTCGTATTCTAAGTACATACTGAAATGTTTGAACTGTATATGTATATACTGAAATACTAGTATAAATCCACAATGCTCGGTAATTGCAGATACAATTTTAAAAAGAAACATGCAAACTTTTAGTAAAGCTTTCGCGCCTTAATTTCAAATCTTCGGAAGCTTCTAAAAAATTGAAATGAAAGCGCTTAAGCTTTACTTTACATTTTTGTATATATTTTTTTAATTCTATCTATCTATCTATCTATCTATCTATCTATCTATCTATCTATCTATCTATCTATCTATCTATCTATCTATCTATCCATCTATCTATCTATCTATCTATCTATCTATCTATCTATCTATCTATCTATCTATCTCACATGTTGACTCCTTTACAGTTTATACAATTAATGTTGGTCATATGATTTCATTTTATTGTGACGTTGTGACGTCACAATGGTTTTTGTATGAAAGTGATCACGTCAAATAAATTGAATTCATGTATAAAAAAGTGTAAAACGCGATAATTTTTTTGTAAAACAAGAAAGGATCGAAGCTCTCATTGCCTGTGGTTGGATGTGTCATATCAGAGTTTTGTGTTTTATATCCCTGAGCCAGGGATATGAAACACACAACTCATTAGATATGGGTCATATCCAATCACAATCTATGGGAGATCCTATAAATATCTATACTATCTTGAATAAAAATAGAAATATGCGTATTGTAAATACCTTCATAAGTCTTCCTGTGAAATGTGGCAAATTAGTTTTACCTGTAAAAAATATCAATATATTAATGGTCAGAAAATGAAATTTGTATTGTATAATTTAAAAAAAAATGATATTAAAACCTGTATGAAACTTACTCTGGTCCATGCCATCAATGATAATACTAAGAAAATGGCTGGGGTTGCCCCTAGCCAATTCCCTTTTCTTGTAGTAGTATCTTCTCTCTTTCCTTTAAGGAACAATAGACATATCTGTTTATTATTTGCTATAACACTAATTGAAAATATGTACCATGTATTTTTTTTTCTCTAGACAGTCTATATAAGTATGTATTTATGAACAATTCAAAAGATCCCCACAAAAATTGGTCAATTTGCTATTGCTTACATTTGCCTTTGATTATGAACAGACATCATATCTTTTAGCTTTCCTCTTTTAACAGGATCCCGTGTTTTTTCTAGCTCTCGTTCAATGTGCACACATGTACTACATCTAGAAAATGAATTTGTGTGAAAAGAAAATTATATGCAATTTTTATTTAATAAAAGTGAAATTTAATTTTTTAAAGAGTTACTTTTAATATGTAATTATGTGCATTGCAATGTTGTAACAATAGGATTTTGAAATGATACCTGCTTAATCTTCAACTTTGGAAAGTCTGTTTTCCAAATTTCATGAAATGCTAACCGGCTGACAGTGTATGCATATTTGATGGATATTTCTATTTTCTGTATTTTTTCATCAACATATAAATCATAAAGATAACTTTTTCTTGTCTTGAATGGCAGCATCATATCGCCATTATCAGGCATTCTGTCTGCATGAAAATACTCATAATTTTGCAACCAGACAATGGCTCCTTCTCTTGCCATCCCAAATCCTCTGGCATTTCTATAGCAAGCTGCTGATTTTCCTTCTGAAGCTTTTTTGTAATACTTGTAGTAGAAGTTTTTGTTTATTTTGAGCAGCAGTTTGAAGCAAGAAGAACACACATTGTGGCCACCATCGATTGTAAATGTGGCCAATCCCCTTTGATACTTAGATTCTTTTACTTTATCCATAAACCATTCAACTCGTTGGTCAAAACTCTTTGTCCAAAATCTGTATCTCATACTTCTCATCATTTTTTCATCGACATGTTTTAAGCAAGTCTGACGGCAATTATTTTTTTTCTTCATGGCCAACGAAATGTCTTTTAATGCTTTTTTTAAAAGGATGGAACTATTCTTTTTCTTGATTGATTATGGCTTTTTTGTTCTTACATTTTCCTTAAAACTTGCATTGTAAATGCGTATATCACTGATATTTAGGCTTTTGTCTGGATGATTTCCGTTCATCTCATCCTAAAATGAGAACCAAAGTTGGAACCCCTTAATGTACATATTACATAGTTATATAAAGTGTACATTGATTAAATCATATCATAACATAAAATAAAAGTAATTTTACAAGCACAGTAAAACTGTTTTTATTCAACTAAAGAGATGTTTGTTTCAATATGTAACATCATCATGTAACTTCATTTAACAGCATAACTTTGCATCAAACACGACTGTAACAATTGTACATGTAATACATGTATATTACATTAAAACACACACTAATTTTATGTCCCACTGAGATGACAGATAGGTGCAAAAGTTTTGTCAGTGTGATTACGGTATAAACATAATACATAATAATTCAAATGTTTTATTAGACAGAGACATTGTTTTTTTTTTTTTGTTTTTTTTTTTCAATAAACAATATAATTAACAAAGCTGCAGATTGGGCGTTGTGTCATGACTTTTTGTTTTAATTACTCATTGGAAATGCACAACAAACATTAGAAATTTAGACATCATTGAAATCTTTATACCAAGGTTGACATAATTCGTTCTCATCTGGTTATGTTAAATAAACAATATCTGATTGGTATATCATTTGCCACAGAAGAACCTGCATTTTATTAATTTTAATAGCATAAATTTTCTTAAGAAAGCTTTAAAAAATATTTCAACTGTTACCTGAATTTTTGGTGAAACTTGATTCAAGTTTAAATTCCTGTGTGCAGACTTGACTTTTTTTGGTGTTGATGTCAGTTGTAAAAAATGCTCCCTCTCATAATGCAAAATATCCTATAAGTTAAATCAATATACAAGTAGACATATGTAAAATGAAAATCATTGAATAGTATCAAATGCTACCTGTTAAACAATAAAACTTAGTGTTTATAACCTTAAGGTGGAAATTTGTTGAAAATATTGCAGTATTCAAAATAATATATAGCTTTATAATATCAAAATTTATTTACATTCTAACACGTCTTTGCTTTCTTACATTTAATTTAGTTTTTTTAAACTCTACAATCATGAAAAAAATCTTAATAATTGAAGGCTTTAAAACCTCACAGTGAGCCAGTCTTTCTTATAGCAAATATCAACGCCAATAAGTATCATGCAGGATACATGTATTTTAATTTTCTTTAAAACTAGGAATCTGGGACTAATACTTATCCACACTTTTGCAGTTTACATTGTTTTACCTCATTTTCAAAATCAAAAGGATCTTCTTTTTGTTCACTTTGTATACAGCCTGTACCAGGATTTTCTTTTACATGACACTTGAAACATTCAACTGATCCACTGGCATCACTATCTTAAAAACTCATGCTTTTCAATATGTCAGATAGATTTGACTAAAAGAAAAATATTAATACAAACAATTAAAATTGTGTGACTAAAAGATAAATAATTTTGTAGTGTAAAAAACTTATATGTTTAAAACATCACTACATTAAGAAAGAAATCAAAATTTGTTACAAAAATTCAATATCGAATTTAAATAAAAATAAGACTATACATTTTTAACTGGTTTTCTGCCCAGTTTAAAATACTGCAGATTTGGATGAAAAAATATCAATCAAAAATTTCAGTTTACTTAACATGTAATTGTAAACATTATAAAAAGAATAGTGATTTATATTTGAAGGGACTTTTTAATCAACCAGATTTTGATTGAGAAAAAATAAAAAGGAGAGAAAATAAACCATTTCTAGTTGAACTTGAATATCTTTAAAAAGTATACATACAAATAATATCGAGCCAGCAATGCATAAGCATCAAAATATTGACTTTTTTTTTTTTTTAAATTACTTGTCTTTTTTATTGCAAGTGTCATTTAACAATTAATTTCCATTGTTTCTTTTTTAAATACAGTTTTAGTTTAAGATACACTTTTAACTGTAATAAATGATCTTAATTTATGTTGTTAAATAAAGGTTGATACAGTGTAATAGATTTTTCTAATGGTAAAGATTGAAAATTACATTGTGCAACTCACCATTGAAATGTCGAATTTTGTCTCATCCTTTTCATTTTGTTTATCAAGATCAATGAAAATAAGAGGCTCATATTTATGATTTTCATCTTCCAACACTGGTAATTCACTCTCTGCTCTGGACTTGTTGACAGATGTAACAACATCATAGTGGTCACCATTCTTGTGATGCAGATAAATTGCTAAATCTGTGTTTTTATTCATTGGTTTAAATTCTAACCAGTCATATATTTTTCCATGTTTTGAATAAACAAAAATCGTACAATTTAAACACTTTGCAGCAAAATAAAGTTCTATGTCAGTCCCCCATACACGATTTTCCCTCATCCGAGTTCTTTTTAAATAATCATCTGGAGTCTCATCACGTACAATAGGATCTTTGCTATTTGCAATAAATGATGTGATTATGTTCCTGAAATACATGTGAAGGTCTTTCTTACCACTGACTGAAAGTGCAAGACTTCTGAACAAACAATTCCCATCTCCTTTGATTTTGAAACAAGTAGATGGCTCTCCTAAATAAGAGTTTGGTTCATAAATCTAATCAGCTCTTTCAATAAAAGAAATTCCAAGTTCATTACAAGTTTCTTCTTGCCAGTCTTTGGAAACAGGGGTAAATTTTCTAGGACTGGCCATTATTGAATAGATCCTAAATGAGTGCAAAAAGAATTTTCAACTGTTTAATAGCCATGCACTGTGGTTTGATAAAATCACACATTATGATTGGTCAAATTTACTCAGCACAGCACTGTGATTGGTTGAATTATATAGTTGTTTCACTTAGAAGCATTAGGTTAAAGATCCTCTGCAGAATAAAGCATACAGCCCTGTAGATTAATTATCGAACTTCAAGATGTCCCAAGATACCATTATACCAGAAGAAGAAATTTTCAAAAGTATAGATGCTGACATAATTCAGAAATCATTGAAAGGTATGTTCTACATAACAAATTGTTCACTTAATTAATACAAAAAAAGTATTTCTGAAATTACTGTGATATATGCTTATCATTGTAGGGAGTCATGTCAAAGTACACATTGATAACCTTATTTCTCCAGTCAATGATCATTGCATTAGATTGCTGAATGAAAATCATGTGAATGAACTGGTTGAGTCATTTGCGAAAAACTTCAAGTCTTATACTACATTGGTTGGACTTGTAAATGAGGATTTTACAACTGATAACCTTGCAACACCAGGAAAAAAACATATAGAGGTTCTTGGTGGAAACCACACAAGAGCGGCATTACAGAAAATTTTAAATTCTGGTGAATGCACTCTTAAAGAACAATATGAGTTTGTTTATATGGATATATACCAAAACTTGACAAAAGATCAGGCTCTGTTTCTTGCATACAAACATAATGAGCTCCATGAACACTCTCAGGAGTTGAGCTTTGCAAAGAAAGTCTGTTTTTTTTCATAGACTGTTTCTAAATTGTCAGAGGAATTATGCTGGAAAACCCCATAAAAGTATATCAACTAAATGGAGATCCGACATTGCAGCAATTACGAACAAATCTGTAAGTACAAAGTTTTTTTCTATTTAAAAAGTATACATATGAAAAAAAGTGAAGATAATGAACATTGATCAATCTCAATTAAAGATAAACTTCATGTACAAACAATATAAATCTGTAAACAGGGTAAAAACACCCCCTGGAAATTCCAGAGGTGGGATCAGGTGCCTGTATGAGCATACTTGATTGTGATTGCAAATTGCAAGAATGAAAAAAAAAAATGATATTGTCCTTGTTTACCAACCTGTTAATCAATGCATGTCTTACTAATTACCATGTAATATCTGTGTGAGAGGGTGTGTGTATATGTCAGTGTTAATACAGTCACGTCCCATTATATGTATGTTTGTAAAGAGCCATTTCAGAAGTGAAAACTGAGAATTAAATGGGATGGGGTGGGGAGGGTGGTTCTCTATTAAGTAGTTAATGACCGCTATTGACTAAGATATCTAAGTAAAACACTTTAAATTTTTTATGTACATCAGATGATAGTTCAATTTAGTTTTAAGTCGATATCTCCTGGAAAAAGAGGATTTATTTACTTATCTAAAGTATGAATGGCTCAATCTCTTAAGTTATATAAAAGACGATTGTCTGAAAAATATAAAAATTGAAAAAAAAGATAAACCGGAGTGTAGCTTAATTTCATCAAGAATTTTGCAAAAATAAATAATTTTGCAACTTCAATTATTTTCTTACATATGCGATGGAAACTATTAAAAGACAGGGAATTTTATTAATAAAAAACGGAACAATTCTGAAGAAACACATTAGTTTTTAATAATTTTAAAAGCAGCTTAAAGTTATTGTCAGTTAAATGGACTGAATGAAAGATATCACAACCACATGTGTTAAAATGCACATTATCTTTTAAAACTTTCAAATACAAGTATACATAGTATGATTAAAATGAGAATTAAAAAATTAATCATATAAGAATCCATAAATAATCAAAAAATTTTTTTTTTTTTTTTTTTTTTTTTTTTTTTTTTTTTTTTTTTTTTTTTTTATAAATTAAGATATACTTTAAGCCTTAATTATCTTAACTTTGTTCAAGCAAACTTTCTTGCCCCAACTCAAGAATTAATACACTGCTAATTTGTCATTAGTCATTAGTGTTTACTTGAACTACAATAGCATAAATTATCTGTTTCACACATGAGGCAAAAAAAGATTTATCAATTGCATATTGGCCAGCCATCACCAGGATTAGCATAAATTTGGTATAAAGATGATGTTGAAATGTTGCAATGAATTTAAAACAACCAAAATGCTTGCGTAAAATACCTTATAGAACCTGAAAAAAGGATGACACAGATTTGTTTGAGTTCACGAGACAATTGATGTACATTATCACCGTAAAATATTTTTTAAAAAGTTTTGGGCAATATTTAATTGGAATTCCAAACTGATGCTATAATTAAAAACAGGTGACCTCCCAAGGGTAGGGAAGAAATAGAAAACCTAAGAAGAAATAAAATTGTAATGTAGGGCGCTGAAGTCTTACGCTGTTCAAACTGTCAGAAATGTCATATTCCATGAAACAGAATCAAATACAAAACACCCCCGGTGAGGTCACGCTGTCCAAAGATGAAAGAGAAAATGATCTTTATACACATACGCTAAAGTTACAGTAAAGGGCAATGACCCCCAAAAATTTTATGACTATAATGCCAAACCAATGCTGGAATCAAAAGCAAAAGTAGCCAATTCAGTGTGCAAAGGGGTGGAGGGAGTGGGGTGGACTCCCTTAAGTTTGGATATTTAGAGTTATTTAAGTTACGTAGTACATGTAAATGATCTTGGACACCCTAGTAAACATGTATAATTCTTCTAACGCTGGAAGAAATAAGTTAAACTTTATTACAAATTCTCAAGTAATTGAAACTCATGATCTGTAATTGAACATTATTAAATTTACAAGTAATAACTATTATTTCATTAATTTCATGAAAAATTATGTGTAACTCAAATTACATTTTATTTACTTTGGAATTACATTTTACTCATAGTCTAATCCTTAAAAACTCAAATGTAAAATTCTTGAAAGTAAATCTTGTTTCTCTACACAATTTTTTCATAATTTTATTGGTATATTTTTAAACACTTTTTGGAACAAAACTAAGAATATATATGCGTACTTATCTTTTTTCTCAGCTACGTTAAGGAAGGCCTGAGTTCACATTTGTGATGCACTGTATGGGAAGTTTCATTGTGACGTCATTAAAAATTTCACAAGCGACAAAAATCAATTTAACTACATGGCAATGCGTAAATGACAACTTGCATTCATTTATTTTATCAATTATTCACAAAAGCATGTAAAATCACAACATTTGATAACAATACTGCCGAGTAATTAGAAGCAAGTCTCATGTCATAAATTACGTCACTAGCCTTGACTTGACGCAGTACAAGTGATCCAGAGGAGTGGATCCATTGGTTTACTAATTACAAAAATGTTTAAATAAATAGAAAACCATCGCCAATGTTTAAATCTAATCAATAAAATTGAAAGGAAATAATTTATTTAAAACAACTATGTAGGTTATCAATTTATCTAGGTGCTATGGAGCTGCACAACGACGGAGAATGTAAAGAATATCGCTAACACAACAAGTGTATTCCTAATTTACCTCAAAAGTGCAAGGGCATAGACTAAACTGTTTGAGCTGAAATACAGAATATCAATTGCTTATATCATGTATATTTTAAAAAGTGCTGGGAGCTGATTCTGGTCTGCATAACACTATTTTTATTCTTGACAGGATTTAAGCGAAGTGGGAATTTTTAGCTATTGTACGCATTTTCAGCAAAATTACGAGTATTTCCAAAACAGTTCAAACTAGCTCCCAGCACTTTTCGGGTAGCCAATTTAAATCTTTTTTAATGTGTAACAATATTTTTCTCCAAAAACATGCGTATGCCCTTGCACTAGCGTCATTTTCTACATTCAGCTTAACAATTCTATTTTTATACCAGTCACGTGACACACAGCTAATACATGCGATGTAAATGGTACTGGGTACGGACCCAAACCTATCCATTATGGATATCTATATTACCTTTCCTACGTGTAAACAGTTACTTTGTTATAAAGATTTTTTAAAATAATACATTTTAAGAAGGTACTTAGATCGCATTTTCCATTTCCTTCCTTAACAAAGCTGAGTTTCTATATGTAATTTCACTTGGTTAGAAATTTTAGAAAAATAAATGACCATGTCATACTTGTTTGTAAAAACAACTAGGTACTGAGACCACCTTCATTAGATGACCATTAAATGACAGTATAGGGATTCGGGTTTAATTAAAAGTTCTCAGCAGTAATCACCAGTACAAACACCCAAGTTTAAAGAAAGCAAAACATATGGCAGGTGTTAAAATTCTTATGGCACTTCAATGTCCTCGAAATAATGGTCTTAAAAAAATAAGGCAATGCATCCTATCTCCTGTATACCTGATCATTGCTGAACATATGACATTTGAAACACAAGTTATGATTAGATGCAACAACAAAAAAAATCTTTATGAGTGATGAATACTATTGATAACTTCATATTCTATTACACAAGTGCATGTAATTGTTTAATAAATTCTAAATTGATTAAATGTACTGAAGATATACATTTTCCCAGTAATTAAATGTAATTAATGTAATTTGTTATTAACTACTTTCGGCTTTTTGGCTGAAATTATGTTTAATTTAATTACATCTGTAAATTGTAGTAGTTGAATAATTCGGCCAAATTAATGTAAATTAATTTACAACTTTAGTGTGAAATTGACCCCATCTCTAAAGGAGAAAGTGGCTTGTCAATAAAAATTTGCTCTTCCCCATTTTAGAGGTTTTTCTAATTTGGACAGTTTTTTTGTATGTGTTCATTTATTTATTTATATTTTTTGCATGTCAACAAATTACTGAGTAAGATATTTTGAGTGGGTGTACTAAACCCACCCCTCAAATATTCCTGGTTCCAAAGGGGGTCTCACAATGGTATGGTATGTCCAGATGGGAAGAAATGGAAACAAGCTCAATAAAATCAAAATGTAGGGTACTGACATTTTATTACATCTTTCAAACAAGCAAGAAAGGTACACAAGGAGACAAAATCCAGACACAGAGCACACCAAAGTGAGGTTAGGCTGTCCACAGTAAAAAGGACAATGATCTTTATACACATATCTTGGGCTGAAGAATCTTAAGATGTGCAGGATAGGACAATGACTCAGAAATTCCTCTTTAACTGGAATCCCAAATTATAATCAGGTGACCTCGTGAGGGTCTGGAAGAAATGGAAATTAAACCAGCAAAAATACAAATAAAAAATGTAGGGCACTAGGATTTTACGTTATTCAAACGTGCAATAAAGATATGCAAGGAAACAGAAACCAGATACAGAGCACACCAAAATGAGGTTAGGCTGCCCACGGATAGAAAGGACATTGATCTTAAAAAACGTGTTGTTGAGGAATCTGAAGAACCAGCATAAGTTAAAGTAAACAAAATTAGCAGGATTGCAGTGCAATTGCAATAAAGGCTAATTGAAAAAATGTGATAGAGAGGCAAATGCTAGAATCTTTGAACTCTTTTTGTTAACCACTCATATACCGTATAAATGGTATATTTGCGGTTGGCCATATTTTGCGGATAGGACAAAATATATTTTTAAAATATTATTAAGATGTATTTTTTTGTAAACATCATCATTTATTCCTACATGTAATTGCTATAAGTGGTACGTACGACAGAGCCGTAGTATTTCACCTGATCAAAATTTAGAACTGATAATTTCCTAGTGAAAAAAATATGCTTACTAGGGTATGAAACATGTATTATTGGAACATATTCACACAAAAAAAAAAAAAAACAAAAAAACAAAACAAAACAAAACAAAAAAAAAAAAAAAAACAAAAAAAAAAAACAGAAAGATAGAAGAACAGCATAGCATCTTTTCAGATCTGATTCACCCTGAACATGATTAAGTCAGTATTAAAATACCTTAACATTGTAGTGTTGTACCAAATTTAATGGTGGCCCGCGTGGTGCAGTGATTAGAGTGTTTACTCTTAAGTCACGAAGTAAGGAGTTGTTTCTTACGTTGAGGATTCAAATCCCACTGTGAGACGCGGAGAATGAGACCATATAAAGCGAGGTCCCTTGTCACTAAAAAATAGGCGCTGAAAAAAAGATCCCTCACTTGACAATGGCCCTGAGTGCGAAGAAGGTCTAAATTTGCAGCCCTACACCAGCGACTGATTGAGTAAAAAAATCTTGAGGGATGTTAAACAAACAAACAAAAAAATGAACTAAAATTAACATTTTGTAGTCAGTTCCTTTAAATGTAGTTTTTGCAGCATAATGCAAGCATTATTGTTGCCACAGAAGTTAAAGATATAGAAATTTATTTGCTACAAATCAGAGTCCAAATTACAAAAATTTTCCAACCACAGAAAATACCTGTTATACAGTTTTTCAAAGATATCAATAATATATATTTCAATTTGGATGATAATGTCTTCTTTATAAATAATTCCAAAACATTTGTAATTTCTCAAATTATATATATATATATATATATATATATATATATATATATATATATATATATATATATATATATATATATATATATATATATATATATATATATATATATATATATATATATATATATATACATACACTCTTATGATGAATGTCTGATATCAGAGGTCTGATATTCTTTTTGGTATGGTGGGATGGTGGGTACGTGTAAAACACTAAACAAGAAACTATTAACAACAGAATGATAATCCACTGTCCTTAAAATGTCAACAAAGGAGGATAGTTTGTGCTGTTGCTTTAAACTGTGTTAGAAAACAGATGCTGAGTGCAACGGAAACAAGATTTAACCCCCCCCCCTCTATTATCCCACCAAATGCACAGAGGAACCAATGAGTTCTTGACAGATTAATTAGATATCGGACTGTTGAAAAGCAAACAACTGACTTCTAATTATAAATGACAGATATGACCTCAAATCAAATTCAATTTGTTATATAATAGAAAATAAACATAAAATTAAAAATAAAAAATATATACATTTTTCCTTGTTAATAATGTTTTATGATCAGTTGTATATAATGTTTTAATATATTGTGTGCCAAAATATTTTCCAGCATCAAATGTTTCATCTCTTTTTAACAAATGTGTGGATTGAATAACAAGACAATGAACACATTCCTCTTTTAAAGACATTTTCAGCTGACCATGCATATTTATTAACAATTTCTGAAATCTTTTTTGTCAGATCATCACAAAAGTTATCATCAACAAAAAATCCTGTGTAAGATAGCAGTGAGGGTCATAAATCTGACCGTTTCTAGCACAGACTGCCCCTTTCTTCGAATTTTAAGGTCATCAGTTATTTTTTGCTGAATTTAATTACGCATTGCATTTCTTTTTTCTGGTTTTGTAGTGCACACTTGCTGTGTTTAATAAAACAAGATATAATAATTTTAAGAAAAGTAAATGTGAGGAATAATTTGGTGTATCTGTTAATCTGACATCTGGGTTTATTAATAAAAAGGCAGTTAACCTGACATAGCCTTTACCAGCTATAAATCTCTGTAATTTCCAAGTGGTGTAACATAATATGCACATCTGCTCAGTGTAAATAACTGACTCTGGAGCTTCCACTTTGTAAGTTAGGGGGTCAGGGGTGTCAATTATTACACATAGCCTTTTTATCATTTCAAATTCTTTATCAAGAACAGATTTTGAGATTCATGGCCCAACTGAGTCAAACTTTCAGAAAATATTTGCAGAGGTTAATAAAAACAAATATAACAGAGTGTGCCTTATAATGGAAAAGAATAACTTTGGATTTTTTAGAACACTAAATTAATGATTATTCACCACTTCATGATTAATGATTGCATTACTGCCCAACTCAAAACTCTGGGGGATCTTCATTAGTTTGCCAACTTATTTTTCCATTTTTTTTGTACCGGGGTATTTTATTATGTTTGTAATAATAAATAAATAAAACATTTGTTGAGCGCCCTATTTAATAAATATTACTATAAGGCACTTAACAATAAGATTATAGTAAAATAAATGTACAAGATAGTAATTAAAGTTTTAAAAAGAATAAGAAAATGAAAAATGCATCAAAATGGAGAAACAGACAAGAAAAAGAAGAGTTAAATAAAAATAGGGAAATCTGCGCAGTTATTTGCATACGAGGCATTTTTAAAAAAAAAATATAAAAATTATAGGGGTTTACTTCACTTTCTGAAATTTTGTGTATTGTTTCGAATTATTTCAAACACATAAATAGAATTTTCTAAATTTGACTAACTTTTTTTTTTTAAAAAGATACCAGTTATTGAAAGGGTTGAGTTGTTAAAGTAAGAACAACATTTTCTTTAGACAAATTTCTATTTCTACCTTAAACACACAAACTGCTATTTTAATTAATAATAAGCTTAAAAAGATCACTTTTATACATTGATTTGTTTTAAATGTACATCTACACAAGTTATTTATATTATCACATATTTATTCAATAAAATGTTCTTTTACAGAAATGTATACAGTAAACCATCATTGTGCTTATTTCTTACTTATCCATAGCAGAAATGTTATATCGATGGGTTTTTAGGGTAACAAAAGAATATTTAGAACTTTGAAAAATTTTCTCTTTACAAATAAAACTATTGCAAACTGCTATTTTAATTAATAATAAGCTTAAAAAGATCACTGTTATACATTGATTTGTTTTAAATGTACATCTACACAAGTTATTTATATTATCATATAAATCACAAATCTTTATTTTTACAACACACTTATTCAATAAAATGTTCTTTTACAGAAATGTATACAGTAAACCATCATTGTGCTTATTTCTTACTTATCCAAAGCAGAAATGTTATATCGATGGGTTTTTAGGGTAACAAAAGAATATTTAAAACTTTGAAAAATTTTCTCTTTACAAATGAAACTATTTCCACCCAATTTAAGAATAATTTCGGCCAGGGATTTTTTTTCATCAGGATGATACAACACATAAAACATATATGTTAACATAATAAACATGTTTATTGTATAAGCAGAAAGAGTTTATTGTTGCAATTAAAGTAATAAAATCTAAATAATACAATTTTTCATTTGTGTTAATATTTTAAGTTTTATTGAAAAATGTCTATAATTATCTCAATTATGAAGACTTTTCAAACTTGTAGTAGGCATTTAAGATATGTCCACTATTTGTATTCAATATGCACTGGTTTGACTGTAATTTTTCTCTCTCTCATTTCAGAAAACAGATCTCAAAAACTCTTATAAAGTCCATCTTAACTTAGCAGCCAGCGAAAATAACATTTGGGAACTCATTAAAGATGTCTTTAACGCTTTTGAAAATGGTTGCATTAAAGGCCAAAAAAAGAGCTGAGCAGTGTTCTCAATATTGTTTTTGGCATTTTTCTAAAGTCAAAAACAATGAATTGAAAATCTCCTTGCTTACCAGATTTAAAAATGGAGAAATAATGCCGGAGGAATTTCGAAGTGCTTGTCAGAGGTAATTGCCTCACCTGTAATTTTTTTTATTTAATACAGGCATAAGGGACATATTGACAATATTGTTAAACTTGAATTCAATTTTACAGATGTGAAAGAGAAAATGATCAGAGCAAACCAAGTAAACATGAACCCCTCACTAACCGGTAAGAATACTTGCATAATCCATTTTCAAGGCTCAGTACCTATAGAAGGGAAATGCAAATGCTTCAGATTTCTTTGATGAACAAACTGAAATTTTTATGCTATATTTTGCATTTTCGTATGGTGCAGAAGGCAAATGCTATCCCAAAAAAGAAAAGCTGCTGATGTCGTGACAGAAAACCAGGACGAATGCACACAGTAAATTTTCGTTTTTATTAATAATACTTCATTTTGTATACAATGATATATGAAGGACTTTTCTCTTTTTTTTTTTAATTATTTTTTTAAAGCTTAATTTCTTTCAAAAAATGATCGAAGTCAATCTTTAAACATCATGTATAATATTATATGTCAGGTCAAAGAAAAAAAGTGAGAAGGAAACTGGAGTTCAGACAGAAAATGAAAATTTACTCTATGAGAAAGAAGAGGAAATAAAAAGACTTCAACAGCAAATAACACTATTGTCAGAAAAGCTGAAACATTCTGAACAGTCTGTTGAACAACAGAATCATTTTCTAAAAGAAAAGGATAGCAAGATTATTGTAAGCGCTTTCTTTCACTCAGATGCCTTAAAGAAGTTAAATTTTTAAATAATGAAATGTGCAAAATATATTCCATATGGATATTTTAATTAATAATTATTCTCAAGTTCAATGAACCTATATTTAAAGGGGGGGGGCAAATTAGTTTTTTTTTTATATATAAAAAATAGATTAAAAATACCCCATGAAGTCAATGATCAAAGAGAAGATTTCATTTTTCATTTTCAAGGCCCTGAAGAAGAGTTTACTCGCTATATTATCTAAAGCTGAGGAGCAAAAGTTAACAGAGGCCAATTTGAATGTAAGCTAAAATTCTCTGGGTTTTCTGTGATTTTTATTCTTATTGAATATTGCAATTATTGCATTTTGATTTGCAGAAGATGGTAACTGAATTGCAAGAAAAATTAAAAGATGAAATCCAAAATAAACTGCATGCTGAGGATGCAGCTGCACGTGCCAGACAGAATCTTCAATTGACATTTAGTGGTCATCAAGTAAATTTTTAGTATTCATGTTGTGTTTCAATCAGAATAAAATGTACATATGCATGATTATTTTGCTTGATAGACCTTGCAAATGAATTAAAGCAAGAATAGAGTAGTTTCTACAAAGAATTGAATAACAGCGAGAACATTTATTTCAAATACTAATTATAGCATGAAAAAAATTATGGTTCCTACCGGTACTTTCTTTGCAACAAGACACCATGAAAGCATTTTTCTTTTCAATTATAGAAATGCTTAGAGAAAAATAAGGGTGCTATTTTTGAAGAACGCCCCCAAGAATGCTCAACTGGTGAAAAAAAGGTATTTCCTTTATTTTGATGCTTGTTGTTTTGGTTTTGTGTTTGTAGCAGTGGAGAGGGGGATGACTGCTTAGCATTATAATCATTTAATTAAACTTATTTCATTGAAGGACATTTTATATTCATAAAATTGATGATTAAGCTTTTTAGTGTTTTCCTTACAAACATTGCAGATAAACAAAGATACCAAGGACAACCAAGATTCAGAAGTAGTTCTTGTTGAGTACACAAAAGGGAAAATCTATTATGCATTAAGGAATAGAACCATCCTGACATACTGCCACAAACATGTCGGAGTAATTCAAGATGATCAATTTTTGCATCGGCCACAAAAGCTATCCTTCAAAATAAATGAGAAGGACCAACAAACTTTTGAAGAAGAGTTTATAATTTTATCAATGAAGGGAGATGTTGAAGAAAAAATGATCAAAATTGACAAGCTTTCAGCATCTATTGATGAGCAATTGATGGCAGTAAACAACTACATCAAGGAAAAATAATATTACAATTTGAATCAAACCTGGGGGAAAATATAGTTACACTAGAGAATATTTTTGTGTGACCACCAGTAAAGATTTTTTTAATGTAATACATGTATAATCTGACAGTACATGTTCTTTATCAATTTGAAATCATTCGTGCATTTAGTGCAACAATATCAGGAGAAAATGGAAAAATCTTTCTTTCTTTTTTTTTTTTTTTTTTTTTTTTTGAGAGAGAGTTCATTACACATTTCATTACTCGGTGTTAATAAATTCAAATAAATTCATTCAAGTGAAGCATTTTTTTGTTTGCCTTAAAAGTAGTCAGAGGCATTTTTCTACATGCAATATAAAAATGAATAGAACTCAAAGTTCTACGCATGTTTATCACTTATATCATTTCGATTTCTAGATCCATATCGGAGAGAATATCAGAGAGGAAATATGTAATTTTTAAAACTAGAAACTCCTCTACAACATGTAGAATATATACTTCTCAAATTGATAAGCACACCAAGATATATTGAATATGTAAGAATGTTCCCCTATGTATTATAATGACTAGGAAGTCCTGCAAATGTTTTGTACACCAAAGTCCAAGGGAAATGGAGGAATGTTCCTCCAGTGTATTGGCATAAAAGATGAAGAAATCTATGTTGGGATTTTACTTGTACCTATCTGAAGTAAATGAATATTTCTCCATGCAAGAATTCTTCATGTAATGATGGAGAATTGTTCTCTATCGTGTGATTGGGAACTTTTTATAAGCTTGTCAGAATATATCAATAGTAATCAATTTCTTTATCAATTTATAATTAAGGTGGATAAGTATGTTTCCAAATGAATCAAAAGATGAACTTATCTGTATTATTTATGGTTTTGTATATATTTTACACAAGTAAGTTTAATTATGTAGACCATTTGTATACCAATACCCAGGTTATGTTAGAGGAACTCTCCTCCATTTATTAAGATAAAAAACATTACACCAATTTAATTGTTGACATGATAAAATGATGGAGTAATTTGCCCCTATATATTATTTCAAATAGGAATTCCTCCAAATACTTTGTGTATCAAATACCACTGAAAGTGGAGAAACTTTCCTCTGTGTAACATATTGTAGATCAGTGTCCATAGATGAAAAAGGAATGTTTCTCTATGTAATATTTGTAACATACATAAAGATGGAGTAATGTTCCTCTTTGTAACATTTTGTTTATGAGTACCCCTTACATATAGAGGAATGTTCCTTTATGTATAATTTGTAACATACATAAATATGGAGATGGAGTAATTTTTTTTCTGTATATTAATTTGTACATCAGTATCCCTTACCGATAGAGGAATGCTCCTCTATGTAACTTTCTTTTATCTGTATCCCTTACATGTAGAGGAATGTTCCCCTATGTTTTATTTTGTACTTCAGTATCCATTACCGATAAAGTAATATTCCTCTACGTAACATTTTGTTTATCAGTATCCCTTACATATAGAGGAATGTTCCCCTATGTTTTATTTTGTACTTCAGTATCCATTACCAATAGAGAAATGTTCCTCTATCATATAGAGGAATGTTCCCCTATGTGTTATTTGTAGCATAGATAAAATGGAGTAATTTTTCTCAATATATTATTTTGTACATCAGTATCCTTTACTGAAAGAGGAATGTTCCTCCATGTATTATTTGTAACACACATAAAGATGGAGTAATGTTCCTCTTTGTTTTATTTTGTTTGTCAGTATCCATCACCGATAGAAGAATGTTCCCCTATGCATTATTTGTACCAAAGATAAAGATTGAGTTATAATCCCTTTTGTCACATTTGTACATTACTTTGAACCATTGATGGAGGATTATTCCTCCAGGTATATCGGCCGAGGAAAAAAAACATCATGAAGAAGTAAGAATGTTATTTTCAGGTCTATACAATTAAGCAATATAACTATGCATTGACCTACTAGTAATCTAACTCATTTGAGAAAGAATTTTCATTTGACTTCCAACGAATATTTATTATTTGATTATGTTCATTATTTCATTATATAGGATTATTCCTCTAATTCAATGATTACCATTATCATTTTCATTTGAAAACTCTAAAAAGTACTCCTGGATTTTCCTTTTTTATTCTGGAATGCATTCTAAGAGGATGAAAGTATCATTTGCAGAATTCAATAGCCTATATTAATTTTCTTTTTAAAAATTCCAAGACTGTTTTTTTTTTAATCAAAATACCCAAGGTTTCAGCACAAAGTAAGTATTAATAGGGTGAAATTGAGCCCCCCCCCCCCCTGCATAATCCTCATCCAGTACCAAAATAGTCGGAAAAAGCAGGCTAAATCATAAACAGTTTTGCTTTTGATAACAATAACTTAAACCAACTAATGACATTTTCATCGAATCGAAAGTATTCCATTAAACAAAGTCAAATGCCTTTCCAAAATCAATAAAAAGAACAAATCCTTGTATTTTTTGCAACATTACAATAATTAATAAACATCATAAAGTAGTCTATGATTTTAATCAATGTATCTATCATGAATCCCTTTTGATTTTCATGAATAAGCTAGAGAAAAACACTTTTAATTTGATAAGCTAAACACTTGACAGCGGCTTATTTATAACACTGAAAAGAGAAATATGTCTCTAATTCTTCAAATGCTCTGTGGGTTTATTTTCATTCGTTTGCAAAAGAAATAGAAATATTTTGTTAGTTTTTCCAATCTTCGATCGATTTATTATGTATTCGTATCAAGAATCCTTCAAACTCAAATTTTCTGATATTTTCGAGTTCAACCTAAATTCATTCAGTAAATTTCCTTAAAATTGTATATAACGCATATAAAAAATCTGATGCATAGGGTTGTTCCTAAAGATCTTTTTGGCTTTTGTTCTCTTGTGGGGTATATTACTGTCAACATGAATTTTCATTAAAATAATCTGTAATAATAAATAATCATCAATTGTTATTCTTCTTCCTGAAGCGTATGCAATACCGAGCATTAGAAAAAAGTCAAGCTTTGCCTGCTTATTAGGATATATTTTAACCCTAGAAAAATCTTTAAATTTTGATTAAAAATGCACCATGAGTCAACCCTCGAGTGACTTGACCGAGGGCACATTAACAAAGCAAGGCCCCATTGAGAATATGCAATATTTTCCCATTTTCTGCACAATGTAGATCTTGTAGACAGTAGAGAAATGCACTGTGTGCTTTAACATATCTGAATACCTCTTTCCTTTTACTATGGTCATGCCGCTCTCAATAATTCATGGACATTTTTTAAAGCTTACAAGACATACTATATATACAAGATGAATTATGGATTTCAAATACACATATTTACACACATATATAACTCTATCATCTTACAATAAAAAAAAAAAAAAAAAAAAAAAGGCTTCCTGCATGTGCATATACAGTAAATAAAGAAATAATGGAGAGATAAAGGGGGAAAAGTACGTATTTTAGATGAGGGCCGTATGGAAAAAAGTTTCTTATGCATATTTGTATTTTTCCAAACTGTGTCTATTGACTAGCGGCATGCTGTTCAACATCGGTCTTTCCCTCGATGATTCAAGTTTTGTAACCAGTGTATCTTGACTTGTATGCCTGCTGAGAAAGGACGATGCGTTTCTTTTTCTAATAGCTACATAGGTCTGTTTGCACGGCTTTTCCTTTTGATAGGATATTGCTCCGGGCCTTCAGTAGGACAGCGTTACGGTCTTCTATTCGGGCGAAGTTAACAATTAGCCTCAGGTGCTGACTCCTTGTTGTTGATTGTATTGTTTAGCATTCTAAGGATATGATGAGTGTTTTGGATAATGAAAGATAGAATGCTCTCCTCATACATTCCCAAGTCATGAGCAAAATTTTTCTGACTACTCTCGTTATATTTTCTTTGTCACTTTTCTCCACCTTATATATAATTTTATTATATTTTCTTGACTTTGTTTCTTGATAGGTAATTTATTTTTTTCAAATCCTTCACCTCCAACTGCACTTTTTCAATAGTTTTGAGAGGGGAGTCTCCACGTTGTTTATTCTGTCGTCTTTGCTCTGAACAGTTTGACCCAGGTCGTCCATTTTTCTCTTTAAGTATTGTCTGAAATACATGCATCACCTTTCTCATCTTTATCACCAGTTCTTCCCGCGTCTTAAACTTGGTACGAATTTCCTCTGTCAAACTTTTCTCTGGCTCTTTTAAAAACTCGTGAAAAATCAGCATGATTTAATGTGATACAGCATACCGTAAAGGGCCACAATAAAACTCCTTTGAGTAAATGAAATTCTCTCGATCGACTTTCAAAACTTCTACATTTTCCAAGCACGCAACGGAGGTTGTCAGTTCTTCAATTATCCCCTACCCTTATCCACCCACTTTCAAAAAGTTGCTATTTTTTCTGGTGTCGTGTGTAAAGTAAAATGCGTGCGTCATTATCATGATGTAATAAATTCGTCGTGTTGAATTCTTCTAGAATGAACTCTGAATGAAGATTTTTTTTACTCTTTTTATAGGTGTTTGTAAGATTATTTTAGTCTTGCTTTTCTTATGTAGCTAGTTATATTTGTAAAGCGCTTTAGAGTTTATATAAGATACGCGCTATATAAATTATTATTATAATTACTATTATTATTAACTCCCCTCAGTTTACGTAAACATAACAAAATAACATACAACTCTGCTGTTTTTTTTCTCAAAATGTTATTTACACATATTAGAGTCTAAAATTTTAATTGCATAGTGTAGTGCATAGTACTTTATATCAATATTTAAAAAAAAACAAGAGGGCCATGGGCCACAACGCTCACCTGAGTTACTTTGGCCTGCTGTTCTTCACCAGACCCCCAGTAATACTTATTGCAGCCCCGCCCTACCCCCGGGGCCATGATTTGAACTATTTAGAATCTACACTACCCAAGGATGCTTCCTCATAATTTTCAGTTTTTCTGGCCCAGTGGTTCTTGAGAAGAAGATTTTCATAGATGTTGCCTTTATATTTCAATATAAAACTTTGATTCCCAATTGTGGCCCCGCCCTACCCCCGGGGGTCATGATTTTAGCAATTTAGAATCTACACTACCCAAGAATGCTTCCACTTAAGTGTTTGCTTTTCTGGCCCTGTGGTTCTTGAGAAGAAGATTTTTTTTATGACCCCACCCTATTTTTGTCTTTTCTTGATTATCTCCTCTTGTAAGGAGTATTGGCCATTCATTTTAACAATTTAAACTCCCCTTCAACCACGGATACTTTGGTTAAAATTGACTCAGTGGTTCTTGAGAAGAAGTTGAAAATGTTAAAAGTTTACAGACGGACGGACAGACAGACAGACAGACAGACAGCTAGACAGACAGACAGAAATACAGACAGACAGACGGACGTACGACGGACAACAGAAGATCAGAAAAGCTCACTTGAGCTTTCAGCTCAGGTGAGCTAAACTATCCCTTGAACGCAGAACAGTTAAGGCTACAATTATACGGCGGATTATGATCTATTCGAGGAATGTTAATTTTATAGTATTATAGACTAACAGTTTTTATGATGCCATAAAATGAAATAATATCAGATTTTTAACTATAGGATTGTATTAAATTACATCTCAACTTACTAAAACATGTTGTTTTATCGTTACTTAAAACCCACATAGCAAAATATAAACAAGTCATTAATTGCAAAGCACTTATCGATGTGACATAACTCCGAAAAATGACGCAGTTTTTATGAAGAGAGAGGTGAATCAAGTAATATTTTCACAACAAAATTCGTATTTTAGAGTTAATGAAATATTATTTGTAGTTATTAAAGAGGGCATTAACTTGGATGTAAGGTCTTTTTTATGATTTTATTTTTTCCCCCGTACATTTCCTAGTTTACTGATACTCTTCTTCATTTGTTTGCAGGTACATTGGAGGGTAATATAAAGGTCTTAAAAAATTGATCTCATCAAAGGCATACACGCAATGGATTATAGTATGCGTTTGAAAATAAACTCTTGAAGAATTTAGTTATTTAAAAAGTATTGCAATCTTGGTGATATCTTCCTTCTATGTTCAATGCAACTGAACAGCAAAAATTCAGCATACTGTCATACGATCATGATTTAAACAATGAAATGGAAAAATCTACATAATATCGCAGCACTTTTAACAAACTAGAATGGATGTTGAAAATATTGAAAAGCTTAACTTTGAATTTTACCTAGGTTATGCCCTTGCACTTTTGAAACCTTTAGATTATTGAAAACTTTCACTTATGTCTCTTTATTCCTTTATATTGGGTACGCTATTTTTTCCAATATTTGTTGTACTCTTCGAGTTCAATTTCATGATATGTTTCAAGCTGATGCCTAGGACAAACTAGTTTGCCACGAGTTCCACACGCTATTAAGTCGCTTTCTTCGATAAAATCATTGTTGATTTCCTCTCCTATCTTCTTATACTTTTGACAAATAAATCCTGCTTTGAACGAAATTTTCTTATGAAAACTGTCGGTTATCCTTTGCAAAGTATATCTTATTTCTCGTTTGATCTCAACAGTTTTTGAAGGATCTAATTCTTCAAATGGGTGATATACTTGGGTCATTATTGAGGTTCCAGTGACTGAGATAGCAATGAAATGGTTGGAATATTCAAAAAAGGAGGCATTTTTAAAAAGAGCGTCTCCATCATCTAATACTTTCCAATTCTTCTTTTGCATACAACCAACGATTAAGCGGAAGTATAAAAAGTACGGCAGAAAGCCAAATTTGAATACTATGACTGGTGTCTTCTTTGGCGCATTATAAACCCTATCTTGCACATCGGAAGGCAATGTCTTTCTATTCATACAAGGGACATAATGGGATGTTTTACCAAGAGCCATCAGTCCAAGTCTTTGCATTACAGTCAACACATTCATCTTATGAAACAAGATGCAGCGAGGATCCTTCTCTAAATCCGCTGTTCGTTTCTGCTTATTCTCGAGAGATTGCAACTGTTTATTATCTTTGATTCTCCAGATTTCTGTCAACAGAGCGTCTTTTAAATTTCCCGTTTGATAGTAGAGTTTCCAATCTTTGTTAGCTTTGCTTATCCCACAAGTGTGCAAACTGTCGGTTATGATGTTCTTGAACGCATCAACAAACCATTGAATATCAATAATGACTATGTCCCTAAGACCTTCCTCATTAAAGTATAAAACTTTTCCAGCATCATGATAAAATCGTAGCATATCCTTTGCAGATTGTTTCACGTTTCCTGGCATTTTGCTCAAGATATACTGGAATTCCAGAATACGTCTAGATTGCCTTAGTGTCATGATTTCAACTTCGAGACAAACCCATTCTTTTGGAACATTTTCACTCCACCTTGAATCTGAAGCGCATGAAACTATATGTTTTTCCAATTCTTCCAACGGTGTGAGAGGGAACTGAGTAAAGAAACAGTTATCTCTAGGTATATAATCCTGAAGAATCGTCACCATTGGAAGATTACTCCCAATTTTTTGTAGGAAAGAATAGGTGTCATTCTACAAAATTTTAAACAGCATAGATAAAAAACATAAAAGAAAAACCTTAAAATGAACAATTTCTTTAAAAATAATCAGAAACGTCTATCAATTTTATTATGCAACCTCCTTTATTGATCCGTTAAAAACGACTATAATTACCTCATATTCATTTTTATCCCAATGCGTTGCAACAAGCATTATATCAGGTGTCCTCTCTACTTCATGAAAACAAAAAGTGAGTATTGATTTTATCCAAAACGTAAAGTAATCTGAAATTAGAAAAACACGATATCTATCTATCTATCTATCTATCTATCTATCTATCTATCTATCTATCTATCTACATGTATCATCTCTCTCTCTCTCTCTCTCTCTATCTATCTATCCATCTACCTATCCACATTCGTTCCAAAAATCAAATCTTGTTTGCATTTACAACTTGAATTTTTTAAAACTTCGCAATAATGATACAATCGATAATTTTTGGGGTGATTTTATGAGCATTCTTGCACTGAGCATGAATGTATTGTAAAAAAGGAATAATGATTTTTATAAATTGTTCATTTCATCAAAAATATTTATTTGAAGTTCAAAAAAGAAATCTAACCGTGGCATTATTTGTGGGGGACAATGTGTTTGCACCGACATAATTTTGTGAGTAATTCTTACAATTTATTAAAATTAAAAATTTGAAGTTAATGTTCGTGGGTAGTAAATTCTTTGGTAAGGTGGTGTGAACAAAATCCATGAATATGAACATGTACTACATGTAACAATTATGACTTCTAAGTTCGTATATATGAGAGTTTTATAGACATTGACAAATTTTATGCATTTTATATATTGCAATGATTATTTTTTTTTTTCCAAGCCACAAAAAAGTACTTTTCTCTATAGACACATATCTACCTGCATATGTCCAGGCTGAAAACAATGTACCCTCTTGATCGCAAACTTCCTTATCCACTATCTTGTCTAATGGTCTGGAAGCATCTATTACCAAAATGTAGAACGCTCTCCTTGACAGGTAAATTTGATGACAGGCGTAATATGCACATTGACCACCAAAATCAAAGAAAGTTATTCTTCTTGGATAATTATTTGCGACAATCGTCTCGTGGTTTTCTATTTCATCAACATCAAGAACAAAGGCGTTGTCATTTTTATTCATAACTGAATATGGAGAAAAAAAAATCATAAAATAATTGCCAAGAGCTTCCAATTAAGAGCTACTCTCTGTAACCATTCCAACTTTTTGCACCCATGGCAACCAATTTCAATTAAAATTTATATCTCAACACAAGAAACACTCATCAAGCAAAATTTGGTTGCTGTGTGTCTTGATTGCCTTGGAACTGTCTGATAATTTTAAATATTTATATTTTTAGCTACTCCGAATCTTTTTAAAATAACGAAAAAATTAATAAAAATTAATCATTCTCACAAAAAATACACACTGTTGCTTTTTATGCCACAAAACATTAGACTCAATCTACACATTAGATCATGACTTTTTTCACTTTAAAGGCAAAGGAATTAAATACTTGTTTAAATCGTTTTTTAAAAATGAAAATTTTAGTGTATAATTAATAGTTTATTTAGCAAAATAAAGATATCATTCATCGGTGCCCTTTATATGGTAACGTTTGAAAAATTCTTAAATGGAACGTAAATAGATATACTTTCCACTACCAAAGAAGTCGTCGTACAGATCTTCGAGCTCTATGACAACGTTTAAGTAAGCGTCCCTTTTCTTTGAAAGTCTAAGGTTTATTCTCTTTTGCCTTTCATGTCTGAAGTTGGAGGCAGACTTTGTTTAGATATCCCGACAAAGATCGTATAAAATAAGATTATCTAAAGCAGAGGTCTTCCATGGTTTTCCAGGCGATGCTATTGGCCTCACAGATTTACAAAGTTAGTATCGTTTAAGAAAATCCCCCTGCCTTATTTTATGAACAAAACAGTCTCCTATATATCATATGGAGAACTGGTGTTCATTCTGCCCATTTGCATATCGTCCATATTGGAACTATAATGGCGGCTGATTTCATAAAGATTTATATAGAGAAAGTACAACATATCGCAAATTTTTATATCTTAATTATTTCGGATAAAGCTCTTCCGCCGATGGTTTGATTCTTCTTAATACCTTCTACCGGAAACGACTAGATTGTTGATACCAAAATGAAGGTGGCGACCGCCTTTTTGATTTAAAATTCGAAGCGAGAGTATATTGTTTTAATGAAGGAAAGAGTACAGAATTGGTGTTTTTATCATTTTTGATGATGAAATGTATGTGTTTATTGCAAGTTGACGGAGTTCTTCCGCCGATTAAGAAGTGCAGGAGAGAGCCTATTTTTATAAATTACATATGATTTACCATTTCATAAGGAGTTCTGACCGCCTTTTTAATTTCTTAAATCACGTGGAGCAATCTCATGAATAAATTGCGCACCATTTCTCCATATATATATATATATATATATATATATATATATATATATATATATATATATATATATATATATATATATATATATATATATATATATATATATATATATATATATATATATATATATATAAAGCATTTAACACATCAAGTTGGATACAATCATTGTCACTTTTATATTGATAGAAACGGTTAAAATGGAACACTTTACATGATGAAAATGGCATTTTATCCTCTTAAGGGAGAGTTGCCATGGTTACGACAACACACAGCAACGACTTCTGCTTGATATAAGTTCATGGTATTTTAGAATTTTATCATAAAGAGTGGCTTTGCCTACATATGAATTCAAATCTTAGAGAAAATGGCTCGTACATGAAAGATGAACTTTTTGCAAGTTTACAGTTGATATATGTAAAAACATGCAATTGGAGATAATTAGAGAATAGATAAATTGGTTGAAAGTTAAATAATCCTGAATCATTGAAATAAATTGATCAGAATGATAAGTTTATGAATTTTAATAATTCGCAATTTTTTCACCTCTCAGTGCCTCATTACGTATTTCGAAAACTTCCTCGTGAACTTCCAACCCCACTGTTGACGTCACACTCTGTATTTCTGCCTCACTACACCTAAGAAGACGTCTCAATAGTGTTGTTTTGCCAGCTCCAGCACATCCTACGATCATCCCCCTCGCTTGGTGGACCATCTCTGTTCCTCTGTTTGCGTAATCAACATACCTTTTCCTCGCCTCTTGGTCCCACATTAATATTTCTATAGGAACTTTTACTGTAATAGAGAAGTTTGAAATTAGTAAAGAATGCGTCAGAGATTGAAGCGTTGTAACGTTTAGTCTTTTTTACGCTTAAGGGTTTGGTTTTGTGTGCAGCCAAGTGAGACTCACTAAAAATGAAAACCTTAATATCTCAAAAATTAAGCCTTGCTAACACTTGAAAACTGGTCCATATCGTCTTCATAATGAAAACAACCTCTGGGTATATGCAGCTTAATTGACACTTGCAGCAGTTTGCAGCTATGACGTGCACAATACACCTGCAGGACTGCGCAGCCACAGGTTTTAGTAGTGCACTAAAAAATCCAAAAAAATATGAAATAGTTAAACCAATTAAGTGGCTACAACTATTTGTGAAGAACCTTTGATTTAAATGTAAACTCACTACAATAGGTACATTTCTTTAAATGCATACTTGTTAGTTAAACAAGAAAATGTTAGCCATGAAAGTAGTCCCAACCACATGGCAATGTGTTAAAAATAGAATTAAAGAGACTCACTGTTGATCTAAAAATAGCACTTTATATGAAAGCCCAGATGTATCTAAAATATTACTCTATGGTGTGTACAAAACACAGGGAAATTAATGTTAGAAAAATGATTTTCTCCTTAAAAAATATGCCAAAGAAGATGTTAAAAGTCTGCAGGGATAATGAAAGTGGGCAATTTAAATAAGAGGCCTGGCCCACAACATTCACTTGAGTCACCTTGGTGTTCTTTAGATTTCTAAGACATTCTTATCCCCCTTAATTCTCATAAAAACAAATTTGAGCTAATATTGTGGCCCCACCCTGGGTCATAAGGCCATGTCTAATCCAAAACCGATTCCACAACATGAGTATATTTCATTATCAATATGGCTAACATGGCTTATATGTTTTCTAAAGTTTTTTTTTTTTTTCACATGTATACATGCACTTACCAATTCATATGTAAAATCTGATCTCAGATTTATTTGAAGAAAAAAAATGAAAAAAATACAAATAGGGAATATTTTAATATTATTATAATAATAAGTCTGGCAAATGATTTTGACCAACTTGAATCTTCACTTCTTGAGGATGCTTGCATACATTATGAGTAAATCATTACCTTGTTGTTCAGTAAAGGACGATTTTTTCCTATCTATTCCCATGTCAAACTTTGATACCCCTATTTTAGGGTTCATTTTTTATGGATGACAGATGGACAGACACCAGAGACTCTTTGATCAAAAAAGTTCAATAGAGCCTCTGCTCAGATGAGCTAAAATGTAAATGTCTTTGATTATTGTAAAAAAGTCACCAAGAAGAACAAAAGAAAAGGATGATAAATGAACTTTTTTTTATTCCTAATCACTTCCAGGATATTATATTTCTTTTAACATGTTAACCAGTATATGCAAGTTTGACTATTTTTTGTGAAACTTTCTTTAAAGATATAAGGTATAATTTTACAAATAAGCTTCAATTCTAACAATATACCTCTAATATAACTCTCTAAAATATTTGAGACCTGTGTTCTTAGCATGGGTTTCGCAAGTGTGACTTTAAAACATTTTTTTGCATTTAATGCATTACACAATATGAATAAATTAGATAAAACACTATTATAATATCCTGTATCAAGATCCCAAAATGTTCTTCATTGTAAACTCGTGGAAAGTTCAAATATGTATTTTTGTTTGGTCATCATATGTTCTTTTTCAATGATTTTTGGAAAGTTCAAAGCATTTGTTCATACAACCATGATATCAAAAATATTAACTTTCTTTAGTCATATCATATGAAACTAAATCACAGTCTTCACATGTTGCTGATATTTTCTCCAACACTGCTTTCCAAAAGATTAACTGTTGAGACAAACCAGCATGGACCAAAACCTCTGTCATTTGAATGATCTCCTTAACTTTGAAATCTGTAAAATATTAAATATAAATAATTTATAATATACCACTAAAAAACAATACTGCTGATCACTCTCAAAGACGGAACTTGAATTGAAAGTTAAATCTTTACATCATGACTAAGTAAAAAGCATGCAGAGATAGACATGTAAATTTCAGGGTCAAAGGCTACACAATATCCCTCAGCAATGATGGTCACATTGTAAATGTTGGTTAACACTGATTTTTGGACTGAATATATCTTATTTTAATTTACAATTAGTGTAGATCAAAGTAGTATATATATATATATGTAAACATTTAATCTCAGTGTCATTTTAAATTGTGTGAATATATTGTAATATATATTATATATATTCTCTTCTTTAGCCATGTCAGTTATGTATATACTATATGTAACTATGTTTATCTGATGTATCTGTTGATACAAGGAATAAAAGAACTAGAACTAGTAGAGATAAATGAGTCTAATCTGTATACAAAGAGTTCAACCATAAATAAGATCAATTAAGGTAATTATAAACCCAAGTGATGGTCATGTCATCTTGCCTTGGGAAGTAGATTAGACAAGCATATAAGATCATAATGAAATGAAGCAGACAAGTACAAAATCTGAAGGTTAAATGACAAGGTAAGGATTTGATGGCAGAATTTTAAAAACCTGATATGATGACATGTGTGTTAGTAAGCTACAAGAAGATGATCAGAAACAGTTCCTTCCAAAAGAGATTGAAGTTTTCAATTATTTAAAAATAACCTCTGATGTGACTTCTTTTTTCAGTCACTGTTTACCTAACATTTGTTCTTTTATCGTTAAAGTCAACTGCAACATAAACAATTACTTTTATTGGGTTATAACGGGACATCACACATAAGGTTTGATTATTCATGATAACGATACTTAATTCGCTCAAGCAGCCTCGGGTAGGAGAGAGCTGTAGGCGGACTCCAACCATGGCTTGAGACAATGTGATGGACACATACACAACATTCACGTAAACAAAATCTTTCTTTTCATCCAACCGCATATATATTTCTCATCATAAAAATTGTACATTCTTTCATTCTGTACACATAGAATAACATTTGAATCCAATCATACAAAATGAAAATGATTAGTCAGCTCACTGTGATTATAACTCCTACCTTATACCCTTATACACATGTCTATTAAATTTACAGAATCACTTCATTGGGATATAAAACTCACCTTACAGGGGAGGTTTTTGGGAGAGCTCCAACACAGGTATCACATGATTATGAAATGCAGAAATTGACAGTCCAGAGAAAATATCTGAACAGTGTTCTTTTTTGTGAAACAAGGCATTCTGTAAACATGGTAAACATAGTTATAATAAATTTTAGGGAAAAAGTTCAAAAACAATTCTTTTAAATCTAGATATTAATATTAATCTTTGTTGAACATGTAGAAGGGTGTCAGTGTTTTAACTGAACGGTATTTATTTCCTGAAACTGTGTCCGATAAAACTTTTTTTTTTTTCTGAGACATTATAAGAATAGAGTTTTGCTTCCATCTCTCGAAATTATGTGAATTTGAATTTGATTATTGTTTGTTATCTTCATATTTCATTGAAAGTCTCTTCCATTTTTTTCTTTAAGCATTTTAACCTCAATGTGTCAAACTATACCAGATTTCTTGATTTTTAGCCGGGCTTTGCTGAAAGCAAAGTCATGGCTGTAGGCATCCTTTTCGACTGTCTTACTATAAATAGCACAGTTTAGAAAAGTAAACAAAAAGCCGAACAGCGTCAAAGCAAACGCTTCCGATAAACAAAATAGTCACATTGAGAGATGATACTTAAACAAATATTTTTAACATCTCAATCTTTGGAAATGTTAATTGATCAATATTTTTGTTTGAAAATTAAATTGAAAGAGGAATTAGATATTTACTTTATTAGAGTAATCGTGATATACATGTAACAGTTTGTGTATATGCGCTACGTTATACTGAATGCATATTGTAAGCGAACTATTTTCAATAGCGCGGGCTTTTCGACATGTTTCTATATTGAATTGTTGAAGAATTTCATATCGTTTTCGTCGATGCTGTGCGAGTGGTTATATTCTCTGTTTTATTTTTAGCAAAATAATAGATAAGTGAATTGGAATTTGAAGAATTAATATGAGTTATGCCTGAAGTCGCTTTTCAATGTATCAGTGTATCTACACGTAGTTGGCGATAAAAGTACTGTTTGTTTGAAACTAAAAAGAATATCTCTAAAAATATGTGCATTTATTTACTTTAACTATTCTAAGACTGAATTACTGGGTCAATTATAAGTTATGAGAAAAAATTCTTATTGAATAGAAAATATGCGAGAAGTCCTTGGAAATACATGTATAATTTATTAAATTTTAAAATCATAAAATATCTGCACATGTATGTTAAATAATTACCTAGTATTTTGAAATTCTTGACAATGACCATGTAAGAAAGTTCAGTTAAAACATTTAAATTAAAAAGAAATTCAGAGAAATTTTATTTTTCAAAGTCTACCATGAAATTATTTCTTGACATCTAAATTATATCTTATTTATGAGTTGTCTTTTTAAAAAGCTGACACTTTAAAAAAGATCAGCGAAAATTAATTTACTTGCATTTAACCATTTCGTTATATAGTAAGAGCAATCTTGGACTTGTTCATCTTTGAATTCAGATTTTTATGGAGAGGCCTGAACGTTGAATTTCCTTAGATTTGAACATTTTTAAAAGATTGGAATTAAAGAAAATATTTTCCTATGTTAGAATTATAATGATGTTTGTATGTAAATATTCCCAGGATTATTCTTACAGTTGTAATACTGGCAATGTTTTCAATATATTACTCAAATAAGTTAAAATTTGAATGCGTTTAAAGAAAAGGGTTTGAAAATACGGTTTTGCTTCAATAACTCTGAATGCAATTAACATAACTTTCTCCTTTTAAATATAATTTCGAACAAAAATCGTTATAATGGTTAATATCTTGTGTAAAGGTGATTTAAATAAAGTTCACAGTGCAATTCCATTTGGCTATTATTTTTATTAAAAACTTTTAATTTAGATGACTGGGTTAAAGATTTATATTCTGTGAGCATGTAATATGAAATAAATAAAAATGTAAATATAGAAATTTCATGTGAATCTGTGTATGTACATATTGATTATTTATATCCATAAATGATCAATCAATTTAGCATTGAAAATTTCTTTGCTTACAAATTCTGATAAAATTTTTAACGAAAGCTCCATGCTTTGTTTTGTGAAAATTTCGTTGGAGACTTCTCCACTTGGATTTATCTCGCATGTGCTCCCAGAGCACTTAACAGTATATTGAGCGCGCGCGTGCTTTTCAATAAAAAGTGTCTAAAAACACATACAAGCTCTCAATGGTGCTCGGAAATAAAAAAAAAATCGTTCATGTAAATAAATAATTTTAAAAAATACAACCTATAAAAATGTTCATTAGTCTTTATCTAAGTATAACACAATATTTTTAGAAATCGTTGTTTAGTCTTTGCTTCAAAATTTCCTGTTCAGAATGAAGAGCCCACTATGAACAAGCCATAAAGACATGAATATATCGATCATGATTTTCTCAGGCAATGACCATTTTGGCCAAACCTGGAACTAGAACTAGACTCATACATGTATTCATGTCATAAAAAAAATAGATAATTATCAATTCCGTGCAGCTGGTTTCCTAGAGGTCCAGAAATAAAGAATATTTTTCACTGATAAATACAGGCATGTAGATCGTTTTTAAAGAAGAAAAAAAAAAGGAAAACTGCCCTATTCCTTGCGAGAAGGGGTAGCGTTGGATTCCAACTTACGTTCACATTTCGAATTTTATTAATACATTACCAAATTACCGTAATTTTAATATGCTACAGCAAAATGAAGGGTACAATCTAATTAAAGATAGACCATCCATTTTGCTTTTAGTAAACCTGTCAGTCGCTCGTGACAAATACCCGGTAAATTTACGTAGAGTGAGATAAGAAGTCTAATTTAAATTCGATTGCAAAGAGTCAATGAACCTTTCAATGTTCATTTTCCGTTGTAAAAGTTTATGTTTGAAAAATGGTGACGCCCATAGCTCCCCCCGATACTATGTGCCTGTATTAATCAGCAAAACCACTCAAAGTGCACTGTCACCATGTATACCCATTGTGAGCTTAATTTTCAGAAAGGTATACATTGCAAATGTATTTTCATTAAAAATATGACCAACTAAGTCCTATCTTGGGTCTAAACCGTTGGGTTCTGGACCGTTAATTTTAATATTGGTAGCTGTGTTATTGTTAATCATAAGCATACAAACTCTACCTGTAAAATATCAATGGCCAGAAAGAAAGATTTTTAAATGTGTACTAATTTCATATTAGATATTAAAGCCCGACTTTCAGTACTTTCAGTACTTTGATTTTTATTGGTCCCATCAGGATAGAAATAACAAGGTTTGCCTGTACCATTAAAATGCAGGTACTCCAATAATAATAATAATAATAACCTTTGAGATAAAGTGGTGGCTACATGTACATTAATTTCTTTTTTTTCAATTTTATAGAAAAACCTTAGAGGTTTCTACAAGAATATTATGGTATTTATGGATCAATACCAAGGTTTACCCCCCACCCCACCCCCAGCACCTTATCTCTTCCTTACAATTTAAGTGCAACCAACAACCTAAGTCTAATTAAGCATATGAAAAACTTTCATAAAATGAACATTTAATTAAAAATAAACATGCTTGGTAGCATTTGATTCAGCATGCTCAATGGTAACTTAAGATCAGGTAAGACCCCCTTATATACTCCCTTTTTGATGAAACCAATGCAGTTGCAGAAATTCAAGTTTTCAATCTTAACCATTTCAACTAGAGAATATTAATTATTAATACTTTATGCAATTTTCATCATTAAAAAAAGCTATTTTTCAATTTTGCTGCACTCTTCATTTGATGAACATTGAACAATTTACATATCAAGCGATAAGCAAAATTAATTAAGTTGACATCCTTGAAAATTTTTATCGTTTAATTTACTTTTCCCCATGAGAACTACATATACTGCACTAATCTGCAAATCAGAAGGACCAAGTCCAAAATGACGATTTGTATACATAGTACAAACTTATGTGAAAATTATTTATTTAAATAATTAATAATACTTGCATCTCTTTTACAAAAAGTAAAACAAAAAGCAATAAAATTTGAATATCAAAATTTTGATTTACAAATAACACATCTGATTTACCATATATGTGTACTACGTAGAGCCACTTCACTTAGCCGTCATTGGACATTTAACTTGGTGTGTCTGAGGCTCAATGAAGGATCTTACACAAAAATCGCTCATTAATGAAAACAAAATTTAGTTCTTTACTCTACTCATAATATTTGAAACCCTGTTTTTGACTGAACTATATTTTTATACAATGACGAATACTTTTAGTATTTTGAAACATAGTCACATTTATTAGAGGAACCTTAAATATTGCCCGCTACCAAATTGTGGTCTGCAAGAAACACGTGGAAATTCTCAGATCCTTTGTATAACGTTAAACCTTTTTAAAATTGATGTGCATCAGATCGCAGGCGTTGTCATACTCAAAATGTATTACTGATACTAGGAGTTATATCGTATTTCTGAGATAAGGCTCATAAATCACAATAAACACAACAAATCGACTTACCAGCTCCTACTTTCACTTTAGCCGAATATCGCATGACAGACCTCAGAAATAAACTACGCTGAGTGATTTTAGTTCTTAATTTTCGTGCAATATTTTTCAATATTATATGACATTGTCCTACATTTGTAGGATAAATATGCTTATTAGATAAAAGGTAATTAATAGCCTTACCTGCAAAAGAAATAACACACGTTAAATTCAGTCGGAACTGCTAAAACTGGGCGCGTATTAATTTATCTGTCCATTGTAAAATCGAAGACGGAGCATTCCCTGATATGACGTAAACATCGATGTTACTTTTATAATAAACAATATTAAACATTTAGATCGAAACATTCTAATAGCTGGAGATTTTTTACGAAATATCTCTCTAATTGCTTTGTGTAATCGAGGTACTAGAGACATCAGATTACAGAAATAGTCAGTTGGTTTCAATACCGGAATGGCAGCCCCCAGATTTCGCATGGCGGACATGGCTAGTTGATGAAAAACAGACAGTTATGGAAAAAGTACACACAGAATTGTTAGGAACGTAACAAATAGTTGTACCCATGACGTTCAACTATCTGCACATATACAACAAATGTCATGTTATTGTTTTGTTAGACCTGTAGCTGTGCAGTCCTGCAAGTGTAATATGCACATTATTGCTGCATGACACTGCAAGTGACACCCAAACTGCATACATGTCAAGACAGCTTTCCCATGGAAGGTGTCATAGGTCAGTTTTCAAGAGTAAGCAAGAAGTATTTATTAAGATATTGAGATTTTTATTTCATACGAGTTTCACTTGGATGAACACAAAAACCAGACCCTTAAGTTTTCTTTTGAAACATTTCCGATGGTGATGCGTGGTTGCACTTATTATATTTTTAGAAATCCTTATTTACTTTGTTTTTTAATATGTACTGTTTAATCAAAATGATTAATCCGTGATGTAATATTTTTCATATTCGCATTTTATAACAAATCACATTGCTAACATAAAAAAATTCAACATCACAATTAATTTGAAACAGATTCGTTTAAATGTACAATAATTTAGCCGAGAATTCTGTTTCATACATGTTAAAAAATTCTCAAATTTGAATCAGTTTAGAAATAAATGTTTTATGTTGTCTGTTTTTTTTTTTAGTCTTTTGTAGTAATATATTGAACAGTATTGAACTTTGGCAGTTTAAACCTGTGTTATGACATTAGATATATCCTAGTTACTTAAAAAAAGGAAGTATTTTGTAACACTTTCCTGAAGGGAAAGGAATTCTCGAGTTTTGCCTGACTTTTTATGTACATTTCATAGGGAGAATTTTCCGTTCAAAAACATCCCTCTTGCTGAATGATTGAATTACATTATTATATTTCCTGTTAAAATGTAATAAAATAAATTTTCAGCACACATAATATATTTAACAGATATACAAATAATATTGACCTTTGAGATTAACTATTTACTGAAGATGTTTATAACACGTCAAAGCAACAAACCAGTACTTAACATTGTGTGAAGTTAAGCATTATTTATTACCACATCGGGCAAAATGCAGATAACAGTCAACTGACATAAAAGCATTGTCCTTTCTCATGTAGACAACTTAACATGAATAAAGGTTCCGTCATTCAGGTCGGGAAAGTCAATTTGAATGAAATATTAAGGATACGATCTTTTTGGTCAAGGCATAAATAATTAACAGACTTATAAAACTTGTGCAAAAATACAAACGACGTGACAGAAAACAGAAATCATGTAATGACTCCCTTTTTAGGTAGTGATATAACAAAACGATTCCAGTGTTATAAATGATACTTACAACGTGCACTGATCCAGGTCTGAATGTCCTCGTCATTATCAGGACTGTATTTTAGGATATCCAACTTTAGTCTGTCTATCAAAGAGTTATAATTTTCTCTATGGATACAGAGAATCCTTTCTTTTTCTTTTGTCTTATACCAGTATGAGCGACAATATTCAGAGATCATCTGAGGTGTGGCCATTCTTAGAAAAAAATCTAAATCACTGTAGACTACGAGGCATTCTGTGACAAAAGCATACATAACAGCTTGTCGAACTTTCTCTGATGCAAAAGTTAGTATACTGTCATGTGCTTTAATGTCATTTGGAAGATTATTCAGTTGACCATCTTCGAAGTCCTTATGGTCATTGAAATATTCCTCCCTTATTTTTCGAAGCACGTTTTTATGAGAACTTTCAGCAAAATCCAGAGAAAAATTGTCGACAAATAGCAGTGAGTATAGCAAGCTTTTGTTCTGTGGTGAAAAGTCGTGATATTGACCTGAAAAGAAGGAGGAAGGTACAGAAAGTGCAGTCATAAAGTTTTGTTTCATTCACATATTAATTTATTTTTCCTAGGATTAGAATGACGCGCGTTCATTGGTTTAAAGTTGATTCCTACCTGTCAGCTATGTGATAAGAAACAATATGGACGACGCGTAACGTGTTCACTTCGATATCAGAAGTCATCACTACAATATCGATGTCCCATCATGAAATTATAGAAGCGGTCCTACTACCTATGTGAAGGTAGTAGTGTCGAGATTTCCTGAATCGAGAGAGGTAAAAAAAAAACCGTAGGAAAACTGTTTTTGTGTTTGTTTAACGTCCCTTTCGAGAACTTTTCACTTATATTGATAGGCCGCCACTTGCCAGTGAAGGGTTGCAAATTAGACATAAACTTGCCACTTTGGGCCATTGAGAAGAGAGGGATTTTTTTTCGTGCCAGCATCAACTGCGACATGGAACTTTAATTTACATGGAATCATCTAAAAGACCGGTTTCCACGTCTTGCAGTGAGAAACGAACCTGCAACGTAAGGATCAGCTTTCACCACTGCATCAAGATAGCAACAGTTATAAAAATTAGGAAGTGAGCACATGCGCCTAAGTGATTTAAAAATAAAGAAGTGAAATAAAGTTCCTCGTTATTGCTTTTTAAAATCCTGACGGTTCATGGTTAGATTGATAGTCTTTAAGTTTAACTACTAGAAATTTAGACGAGATTTGTTAGTCGAGAAGTTTAGACATCTTAGGAAAATTTAAAATATTTTGAGTTCAACCATCAAAGTAATCAATATTTGCCGGCTTGTGAGTACGGATCAGGGTAGGCCTGCCTCTCACTTTTTTTTGTTTCAGTATAGTATGCAATCATTGCATAAAAATGCCAAAAATTAAGGTAAGATCCCATCTTTCACTTTCTGAGATTATTTCCATTCTATGTCGATACGATGTATCCTGGTGAGTTTGAGATAAAAGATACCATAGAGTCTGACACATCTGTTTCATATTTGGATATTAAACTTGAAAAATACGTTAATGGTAATCTAACAACCAAGCTTTTCAATCGTCAACTTCCCTTACTTATGCAGCAAGATACCTTCATCAGCTGCAAACGGGGTATATTTCTCTCAGTTGATTCGATACGCAAGAGCATAATGTACGTATGTACAATTTCCAAAATGAGGTAAATTATTGACAAACAAGTTGATGAAACAAGAATATCTGCTGCCTCGATTAAAGTCATCTCGTAATTTCTATGGTCGATATAATGACCTTGTCAGCAAATACAATTTATCATTGAGTCAAATGCTGACTGACGTTTTTCATACTAATTGTTAGGGCATTATTTACACACTGAACTGTCGACGGATTTTTCCGTTATTTCCCGATCATGACAAGGAGCACAGGGCGGGTGTGACAGGTCGGCAGGGGATGCTCACTCCTCCATAGCACCTGATCCCACCTCTGATGTTTTGGAGGTCCGTATTTCCTCTGCTCCTATTTTGTATTGTTTAATGGACTTTTGATCTTGAATACTGTTCGTTATCTCCATATATTTCATTTAGAATTTTTTAGTTATTTATTAATTTGTAGCTGCCCACATGCTTTTGAAAAAAAAATGCAATTGGTCAGTCTTATGTTAATATCTCTCATATCATGATCCTCCAGAAAAAAAGTAAATCACTTATCAGGTTTGTTACTGACCGTCTGCAGTAATACATCAGGTGATCAATCTTTAAAGACTCTCGGGTGAAGTCGTACACAGTACAGTTAAGGCGCGCAATGGAAATATCGGCAATTTTTTTAATGATACAAAATATATTCTTTTTTCAGGATGGCGATTCTTTTTAGTACTTTACTAATATCGGAAAAATGTAATTATGGTTATTAACTACATATTGAGGATGATTTGATTTTCTATTTAGATTTGTCACGTGATTTTAGCACAGGTCACCTATAAATTTCAAAAGTGCAAGGGCATAACCAATTAAGTTAAAATTCAAAGTTTGATTTTTAAATAGTTTCAATACCCATTGTAGTTTGTGAAAAGTGCTGCGATCTTATAAAGATTCTACTCTTTCATTGTTAAAATCATTTGTTTGCTGGTCACCTTCATTAAAAACAAAAATTATAAAGAACTGCGAACAATAGTATTGTTCTGCCGCCTACCTCCAAGTCAGATTTCAAAAGTTAACACATATTTGAATGATTTTTCAGATTTATATAGATATTTATGTGAATTTTCATAAAACATAACTTGCTTGAGAAAAGAAAGAGAGATAGCTCTTTAATTTTGTTAAAAATTGCGTTTTTCACAATAGAAATCAACGGAAAACGGAAAATATTTTAAAAACATGTCCCCCTCCCCTCCTGTGAAATAAATATTCCTTGTTATGGGTTTTATGAATTGTTATTTCAGAAATTCATACGAAAGCTTGTGTTGTTTCACTGGGGAACATATATTTACGGGCAAAAACTGCAAAAATTGTCATTTTATTACCAATTTCAAATGAGATTACAAATAAAATAAGGTCTTTTATCAATCTTTTATGATTTATGTTAAACATACTGAACGTTTTAAGCGTCTTTTTTTCCGTTTTCATGCGTTCTTGAAAATCTAGGGATTTTTAAAGCCTGATTTCAATGGATAAAATTTTCACCCCCGCCCTTTTTGAAAAGAGTCGTAAATAAGAGCAATTAAGATTTTGACACTGGGTTTCAAATGATTAATTAATTAATAATGAACTCTTCTTTGCATTCAGTCAAGTTTTAATAGCCAAACTCCCATTTATATTGAATTAAATGGGTGTAAAATGTAGGCGGGAATCGAGATTTAGCGTGTGGTTCTTTAGTTTCACGATTTCAACAGGATCGCAACACTTTTCAAATAGCTTAATACTTCTAGAGTTTATCATTAAAATCTTGTCATGATCCATTTAGGGTATGCCTGTGCACTAGACCGATATTTTAAGACCCTTAGATTATTCTCCATTGTACCTGCATACAAATACACAGCAGTATCCATCAATAAGGAAATCTACTGAAAATATATGAACAAAATCATAAAATCGACAAGTGCAATGCGATCAGTGACTTCTTTAAACCTTGCAATATGGGATTTAACTAAGTGAACTACAAAAACGCGCATGTTATAGTGAGTTTTGATGTAGTTTAATTATCTCCCACCGTTAAAAAAGCAAATCATTTCATTTTGTGGTATTTTTTAAAAAAACTGTTAGTTTCGTGTGATATCATAGTTAATGTTTCCCGTTAAAATTAGGCCTCGCCTCCTTTTGTAGCCTTAACTACGCTGCGTAACAAACCTAATAGGTAATGATGTATTCGACCGGAAATGCTATATAAAACAGAACATGATGAAAAAATATAAAAATTCGTATTAAGAAACTACATGTGGTGCACTGTAATAGCTCAACAGTGCAATAAACAATGCTTTATTGTAGCATAGAAAAGCCCTTTATTTTTTTCCACGCTTTCGCAAGTCAAAAGCATAAGCTATTAATGAAATAAATTTGTGCAAAATGTTGTACTTATGCAGATAAAAAAAACTTTGTTTCTATTCAGTTAAAAATTAAAAAGTATAAACCTTATTTTCATACCAACATGCAATTTTAAATTTTAGAAGAGACCAGGGATTTACGTTGTCTTTTACAAGTATTCTTTGTTTTGATTATGTACTCAAATTTAAAGACCATTGTTGCATTCTAGATGAAAATAATAACGCTGATTAGGGTCATGATACTCCCAACATATTCCTTATTTGGTCCGTAAAAAAAATTAATGGCCTCTCAATTGGAATTTTTCCAGATTAGACTCAAAACTTTAATTATCATATACAATGTACCTGTGACAATTAATTACCCAACACATAATCCTTAAGAATTGGTAGATTGTTTTTTGCTTAACGTTTCAAGAGAGAATTTTTTTGTCTTATATAAATGTCACCGTATGCCGGTGAAATTCTTTAAGCAGTGAGGGTTCCTTGTCTTGCAAACTCCCACCCTCGACAGGGACCTACGCTTTCAAGGTATAATCCGAAAGACCCGTGACTATCACTTCCAGTGCAGGACGCTTGGCGAAGGAACAGTCACTATCCATGTCTATGCCTCATGTCTGACGCGGCGCGCCGAACGAGAATCGAATCCGGGCCACTCGATCACGAAGCAAGCGCTCCATCACTAGGCCACCATAACCAAATAATCCTAAAGGAAAGCAGAGTAATATCCATTTGATCTCGGAAGGACATCAACTGAAAAGGTTATCGTCAAGCTCCACTTCGATGCCATGAAATATGAAGATACAGTATTCAAGCTAAGAGTCAATTTAGACTTGCATAAATCGGAAGCAGAGCAAACAAGGACCTTCAAAAACATCAGAGGTGGGATCAGGTACCATGGAGGAGTGAGCATCCCCTCACAACCGCTTGTTCTCCTTGTAATAATCGGGAAAAGAGTCATTTTATCGACCATAAAACTTTCGATATGATGACATCAAACGGGACTGTTGATATCCTTGTTTCATCAACTTGTTTGTCAATAATTTACCTCATTTTAGAAATTGTACATACGTAGAGCAACTGGGAAACAAAAACCCCATATGCAGATGATAAGGGTAAATTGCTACAAAAAGTAAGGGAAGTTGACGATTGAAAAATCAAAGTCAGTACGTTTATCATAAAGCTTTGTTGTTAGGTTACCATTAAAGTCTTTTTTAGTTAAATATCAAAATATGAAACAAACTTTGTGGAATCTTATATTTCAAGCTCACTGAGATTTATCGAGTCGACCTAAAGAATGAATATAATAGCTACCCAACTGGGTTGTGGCGGTTTACGCTTTATAAACCGCGAAGCAGTTTATAAAAAAGCGTAAACCTTTCCAACCTAGTTTATACTGTATATATTGGGTAGCTATTAAATTCATTCCTTATAATGTAATTTTCATTCACTAAGTGTAAGAAAATAAGACTATTGTACTTAAAAATGACATCAAATTGTACAAAATCTAAACGTAATGTCAGGCGGATCGATATGATTTTAACGCAATTCATTGTGACATAGGCAACACAGTTTATGCGATATAGAGTAATTTTTTTTATCCAATCAAACGGAGCGTTATAACCAGAATTAAATTATATATGAATGAAAGTAATAATTGTTAATTGTTAATACGTCGTCGATATATCTAAATGTCGAGTTGAAAGCTAAAGCAAATGTTTTCTTCTTCTCACGTAGAAGTTTTTGAATAAATTCTGCGCAATTGGTACCCAAACGAAATCCAACAGATTGTTGATCATGAAAGATCTGATCTCCAAAAACTATATAGATATTGTCAATCAGAAACTCAAGCATCTTTTTAATATCAATTTCAGAGTACGTGTGTGTATTCATCTTAACTTTCCATTCTAACAGATTTTTATTGTATTCATAAACACATATTTAGGTATTTCAGAGAAAGATAAATTAAAGGAAAATATGCAGTACGTCTTTTGTAATCACGTCTCTCATCTGCCGGTCACGTAGCCTATTGGTTGGGCGCTTGCTTTGTGATGGGGAGGTTTGATTCTCTTTCGCTACCCATTCTACTTCATGGTTTTGAGTGCCGAGTTTATGTCTAAATTTAAAAACCTACACCGGCATACGACGAGACTCTGTTAATTCACGATATTATAAACTTCAGCTGAATTGACCAGTAGGTGTCATCATCTTTACATCCTATCTAAGAATGCATGCATTGATGACTTTTTAAACATTATTTTAAAATTCAGTTGTATAAATTGTTGTTTTTTTTTTTTACAAAAAAACAACAACAACAACAAAAAAAAAAAAAAACAAAACAAAAAACAAACAAACAAACAAACAAACCAAACATGATATTTCACTTTGTGTTCTCTTCTGTTTTCTTTATAGTTGTATGGATATAATTTGTGTGATTAATGGATTACAAACATTCTTGAAACCTTTTTTTAAAAAATAAGGAGTAGGTCATAGTTTGTTTTTTTTTTCTTTTTTTTTAAATCGACGTCTTCAAACTAAAATAGGCGATCGTAATTAATAAAATAATTATAATATTCGTATTTCATGAATATAGATTTTATTCTCCATTCCGCAGACAACGAGAAGTATACTGGATCAGAAAACTAAGTATGACCATTTCGTATGGCAGCAACGACCATATAAATAATAGTGGGAATCCTTCAACTCGACATTTCGATATATCGACGACGTATTATCAATTTACAATAGATATTTCCATTCATATGTCGACCCAATGTATCCAATGAACTTGAAATAAATGACACCACAGAGTCTGTCACATCTGTTTCATATTTGGATGTTTTACTGACTATAGACGACAAAGGCCAACTAACAACTAAACTGTAGGACAAAAGTGATGCCATCGTAAACTGTCCTAATTTATGTAGTTATATTCCGCTATCACCTGCACATGGTGTTTATCCGTCTCTCAACTTATTCACTACTCAAGAACATTATCTGAGCACGATCAATTTTAAGCAGAGGCAGGCTACTCACACATTAGTTAATGTTGCAGGGATTTCAAAAACCTGGTTAAAAGTTTGTCATACAGTTTAGTTGTTATTTGGCCCTTGTCAACTATAGTCATCAAAACATCCAAATATGAAACAGATGTGGCAGACTCTGAGGTGTCTTATTTCAAGTTCGCTGGATATATTGGGTCGACTTATGAATAAAAATAACTATTGTTAATTGATAATTTCGTATATAATGACCTTATTAGCAAATGTATCCTATTACTGGGTCGTCTTTTGGCTGTGTTTTTTTACCAATTTGTATTGTTTGAAGTTTTTATGAGATCAATCACTGTTCGTTATCTTCTCACTTTTTTTTCATTCTGCACATTTTAATCGGCGGAAAAACTTTGTCAACTTGAAATAAAGATTTACTTTACATCATCAAAAACTTCAGATCATCAAAAAAAAAAAAAAAAAAAAAAAAAAAAAAAAAAAAAAAATGAATAAATAAATACTCCAATGCATCGAACAACATGCTTTAGCTTCAAATTTTCAATCCACTTTATTGAAAAAGTTTGTCATTTCTGGAAGGAGATATTTAGGAAAATCAAATCATCTGCAGAATAAATTTATCCAAAATGGTAATATGCAGTTAGTATAATATGTACAGTATACATGTAACGCTTAGAAAATTTCTATTTTCTCTATATATAGGGCTCTACGGAATCTGCCGCAATTATAGCTCCAATATGGCCGATATGCACTAAGAAGAATTAATACCATTTCACCATCTGATATTTTAATGATTTATTGAATTGTAATGTTATTATATTCAGGCCAAAGATACAATGTAATTGAGAACTATGAATTTTATGTTTGCAAATTTGTTTCCATTTATCTGTAAATTTATATACCATATCATTGTTTGATATATTGCCTCAGCAAATTTAGAGAATATACTCAAAATTATCAAATGCTTAATCGACGCAAGTCATGCACAAAAGTCAAATGGAGTAAGTCTTTGGCGACACCCCCTCCACCCCGAAAAAAGAATAATAATACACGCGCACAAGCAAATCTCACTTAAAAATAAGGCAGACTACTTTCAAATTTGTTTTTACATGGACAAATGATAATCTTGTTAAAAATAAATTCCAATTTTTCCTTTATAGTAAAACTGATACGATTAATATCAAATGATTATGTTGCTGAGACAATTGGAACAAATCAGCACGATTTTCTGACTTAATTTATACTTACTGTGTTTCCTGTAAGCAAGGTTCTTAGTGATATATATATCGCAGTGCGAATAAGCGCCTATGGAGGATCTCACGATGTCAGGACTTGCAAGTTTTCTATATCGCCAACGCCATTTTACAGGATAATCATGATCTTCAGATTGTCCTTTGTAATGAACTGGTTCACCATTCCGCGCCAATTCTTGTACAAGTTCATCCCGCTTATCTTTTGCTTCCAAGATACTATAAGGAATTTTAACTGAAACAAAGAATGATCGTAGGTAAGAAAATGATTCTAAGAATGTGTGTGTGTGTGTGTGTGAGGGTGTGTGTGTGTGTGTGTGTGTGTGTGTGTGTTTGAGAGAGAGAGAGAGAGAGAGAGAGAGAGAGAGAGAGAGAGGAATAGGAGATAAATACTTTTTATAAACGTATTAAATCTTACACGTATTTGACACCTTCCTCAATATTCCAGTATCATCTATAGTAGGATGTGTGAGTATATCCATTTGAAGCCTTTCGATAAGTAATGAATCGCAGTCCGAGTCACTGCTTATGACACATGTTTCTTTATCCCTTTTTTGGTATCCTTGTGATCTCAGGTAACGTGAGGCCGTGGCATAACTGCATAAGTAAAATAATATTGGAACATACACCAATGATATTCTGTGTATGATGTCATCTGCGGTTTCGCGTGTGATGTGTTCTCCATGTTCCGAAATGATTGCTTTTAGAGACCTTAATCTATCCTGAATTTGTTGTGCTTCCTCACTTGTTAAAGGATCCTGTGCTTTGTAAGCTTTCTCTCGTATCTCATTTAGAATGTCTAGCCATTCCAAGACGCTAAAATTTGGAGCACCGGAATCAGAACACAGAAAACAAAATAACACTGACACTTCATCGTCTGTTAGGTCTGAAAGTAGACAAATGTATGGCTGTAAAAAAAGTATATTGTTCTTGGTAATCCACCACAAACGAGAATGTAAACCAGATCTAGACGTACTTGATTACTGAACCATTCAACCCTCCATGAAAAGAAGACTTAAAATCTCTGAGGAGCTTCATAACTAAGGAAATCTTTGAAAGCAGATTGTGGGGTCGATATATGCAGTTTTGCAAGGTACCGGGACCCAAGGTCATGAGATCGAATCCCGAGAGCATTGATTAAACATTAAGTACATGTACATATTTTTGACTTTTCTGTCCTATGCATAATTTAATAATTTAATACTGAATCTTAGGAACCGCTTTCAGGTTGAATGACACAATTTTATGCTTGAGCGCTGAATGTCATATAACAGAAATTTTAGCGATTATGTAATTTTGGAATTATTGGCTAAATTTTTGGCAATCTAAATGTAAATTTCGCTAGCAATTCTATCCCATATATTGTTCAAGTAAACGAATTTGCACTATCCCTTAGATTGCTGAAGGCTAATTACATTGAAAAATAATTGGTAAGGTTTTTGATAAATCCCTAAATTTGCCGGCTTCTTAAATAACCACTAACAAAAACAGTTTGAAACATTTGTAGAGTAACAAGAAGCTATCTTTTTTTCTAAAATCTTAGTTATTTCCATTTATATGTCGACATGAGATATCCCAGTCAGCTTGAACTAGCAAATTCCACAGGATCTGACACGTCTGTTTCATATTTGTATACTTTACTAGAAAAAGACGTTAAGGGTAACATATTAACAAGACTTTATAATTAACGTGACAACTTCAACTTTTCAATCGAGAGCTTCCATTACTTATGCAGCAATATACAAGAAGCATTTTGAACCTTATGAATATTAAATAATAAAAAAAACGGTTTTACATAGTTTTTCAGGAAATTTGATTGAAAAAAAATAAATATGATAAATTTTCTATAAAACTGTAAATAAATAAATTTTCTAAATAACGTGAACCCGAAATCTTGACGTGTGACGTAAACGACATCTGCCACCCTATAGCAAAAAAAAACATGGCAAGTGAGTTTTTATTTTTAACCATTTAGAGCAAATGGCGTACTGTAAAGTAAGGGGGCTTCTCGCTTATACCCAAGCTGATATGAACAAATTTTATAGACCATCTGCACTCTCCCATCCAACTGTTCTGAGATGGGTACGTAGACGGTTGGCAGACGCTTGCAGATTACCATTGTGGTGGAAGACCTGCAGCTGCCATCCCCTAACAAAAAGTATTATAGTTTACTATAGTTAACTATAGTTTACTATGGTATAAAAGTTTTTTCACTATAGTAAATCAAAGTATTTTTACTATGGGTTTCAGATCGTTATATTTTTTGTTCTTTTTTTCTATTAAAGAGAAATATTATTTGTATATTCACATATTATTTCCAAATTTTACATTACTATTATCGGGTTTAAGAGATTTTAAGATATAAAATCGCAAAAAAGTTCCAGAGTAAAGTTTCGTAGTAAATCAAAGTTTCAAAGTTTTCACTCTAGTTAACTATAGTAAACTAGAGTGAAAACTTTGGTAAATTTTTGTTAGGGTCCCCGCAAATGAAATTGACACTGTGAAACAGGTCATTGAAACTGATGCAAGATACAATGTACAAAGTTAATGACATTTCATCTTTCACAGAGGTCAATTCGTCAGCATTATTTGAAATATTTAAACACAGACTAATATTGAAAAAAAAAATTGAGCTCGATGGGTCGCCCACATTCTGATCATGACTGATGAGCAGAAGAAGGTATAGATAGAAATTTGTCGGCAGTTATTTGCAAAATACGAACAGTGCGATTCCAGGCATGTAAACGAAATTGCCACTGGTGAAGAAGGTAGATTTTTTTAAACCAGATTAAAACGAAATAATAAAGTTTGAGTGACTGACATCAAAGACAGACTACAAATTACACGGTGTAGCCACACAGTACGAAAGGTTATGTATGCTACCCTATTCAATACCTGTCGTACAAATCCCTGTCCCAGAGTCTACCAGTGTCACAGCTAAATTCTTCAAAGAAAAAGAATTAACCAAAGTTGTGTCACATTATGAAGAAACCTGCCCTCGTACTGGAACCCGTGGCATACATTTGCTTCATAAAAACATAACGTTTCGTTTTGTAGTGATTTCGTGGTATCTCTCTACACTGGCGATTACTATGGAATGAGCTCAAGCTAGCAGTATTTTTCATATTCATTAAAGTTAATAAAATATATCATAACAATATGGGTAATCATATGTTGGCTTATTTCTGCCAGCATTTGTCAGGTGTTTACATGTACTTGTCAGATGTTTATTTTGACTAGGCAGATATTTATAAATGTTATCTGTCAGATACAAGTAATTTTGTCGACTTCTCAGATTAAAATCATCATGACCAGGAACTCGGTATCTTGTTATTACAGCATTTTAAAGGCAGTAACTGACAAATATCTGTCATCATGACATCTGACTTTATTTTCCGACAAGTAAATATATTTTTCTGACAAGTCGACATAATTTTCTGACAAGTCGACTTGTCAGATGTTATGTCGACATCTCAGATAATGATGCTGACTTGTCAGAAAATTATTCTGACTTGTTAATTAATATATATCTACGTCTCAGATCTTTATGTAGACTTGTCAGATCTTTATGTTGATTTGTCCGATACTTACATCGACTATCAGAAAAATATGTTTTAAATTGATGGCCTAAACTGGTCATAGACACATTTTCATGCTGAATATTTAAACACATTAATAAGCGAAAAGTTAACAGAAAGATCAAAACAAGTCGACATAATAATCTGACAAGACATCAAAAGATCTGACAAGTCGACATTATTATCTGACAAGTGGAGGGTAAAGGTATACCACCATAGAATCATTTACTCTTTACTCCATACAATATACCTCGAGAGATTTGCTTAACTAAATAGACAGACAGACAGACGTATGACAATGAGGTAAACGTTACGGTTTTTACGGACATTCTACATCTAAAGCTATCTTTTCTCTACATGTCATTCAGTTTCTAACATTTTTTTTGGAATACTCATAAGTTAATTTTCATTGACATGTCCTATAATGAATCAGTCTGTGTAAACTATCCAATCACTGACATTCTTAACTACCAAAGACTGACCATTGCTCCATTAAAAGCTTTTGATATATATGTACGACGTATATGTGTACGTCAGTTAGCAAATTAAGTGTGTGTGTGTGTGTGTGTGTGTGTGTGTGTGTGTGGTGAGAAGGGGGGGGGCTTACCTCGTATGTTGATCATTTTATTTTTATGCGCTTGAAGAACTCAATATTCTATTATATAGAAGAGAGGGTGAGAATATTAATTTTGCTTGTTGATTGTATTACAGTGAGAAGAATGGACGGAGACAGAAACATAATACTTATTACTGGACCTCAGAAAAGTCTGATTCTTCTTTAATTTGATGGTTTTTTTATTATTTAATGTTCAATGTATGGGTTTATTAAATAATAAACCTGAACGCAGGGAGGTGGTGTGTGACAGTACATATTGTCGTTTTGTACATATTGTCGTCGGCGACAATATGTACCTACCCTCACTGCACACATTGTCGTCCATCGGTACATATTGTCGCCGGCGACAATATGTACCGAGTCGAAACTTATTTTCCTCCCGCATAATGAACGACAAAATGTACAGTCAAGCATCGGCACATATTGTCGTCGGCGACAATATGTACAGTCAAGGTCGGCATATATTGTGATCGATATATTGTTTTGATGAATATTTACTTGAGAAAAGACAGATTTATAAACACACACACACACATACACGCAATACTCTAGGGAGAAAACTTTTTGGTCATAAAATTTTGTCAAGAATTGATATACATCACTATGATATGTCAAGATACCATAAATCTTGGGATACCGGTATATGATTAATCAGCCTATTCTTTTTTCTTAATATATACGAGGGTTGATCCAAAAGTTCGTGGAATTTCTTAATATTTTATTTATTTATTGGTGGAAGTGAATGAAAATAACAGAAGGAGATATGTATACTTGTTAATTTTTTTTAATTAAAAAAATATATTTTAATATTCATGATAGTAACACTTTGGCAGTTGTCATAGAAACGGATGTTTGAAAATGAGGGAGAGACATTCATTCCTTCATTATGATTTCAACACTTAATACTCACTGTGAGGGAAAAAAAACGTTAAGTAGCATATAAAACGAAAATGGTGTCATTATTACAATTGCTTGACCTCTTATAAACATTTGTGTGAAAGTTTTATCGATTTTGCTGGATATTTAGTTTTTCTATTGATGATTTGTTGTTCATCATGACATCGTTAGAGAATGTCGAAATTTGGTCAAGTAATAAGTTTTGTGAAAATCTCGGGAACACTTAAACTTAAATGCATATATACTACTGATACAGGCAGGAAGTGCAGTAAACCACTGGCTTTCCAGTGGTGTGAGAAATTTAGGAAAAAAGAACTTCCTTGGAGGAGGATGAAAGGTGTGGTCGCCTATTGGAATGTCGTTTTTTTCCTTGTAGACAAATTGAGAGCGTAAATGGACGTGGACAGCCGACGTACTGTGGCTGACATTGCTACTGAAATAGGAATATCATATGGAACAATAGAGCGTATTTTGAAAAAAAATGATCGTAATAAAAAGAAAGTGGGTGCGAGATGGGTACCCAGCCTTTTCTCGAGAGCAGAAATGGAGAAATGAATGCAGCGTTCTGTAGAATTTCTAAGTCGATTTGAAGGTAAGGGTGAGATGTTCGTACAATGTGACGTGACATACCTAATGACGTTACGTCGAAGTCTCCCCCAGATTTACAACTGTCCATGTTAACAAGGCTCCTGTGACCCTAATGGAACTTGGTGAAATTTTCTAGTATTGTTGCATAATGGCTCTATTTTATAAATATGTCTATTGTTTGTGTTAATCACATCAATATAAAATTTTAGAAAGAAATTCCACGAACGTTTGCATAAACACTCGTATTTGGAGACTGAATACATGTATTATTATTATTATTATTATTATTATTATTATTTTGTTAATGATTATTCATGGTTAATAATGATTATTTGGAAATTATTTTTTGCAATATTCTTATATAAATTATCATGTGCCGATATAATTGGTGTTGGGGATGACATTTTTAGATCACCTACACTGGAAATTCAAGTGAGCTTTTCTGATCAAATTTTGTCTGACCGTCCGTCTGTCTGTAAACTTTTCACAATTTCAGTTTCTTCTCAAAAACTACTGGGTCAATTTCAACTAAACTTGCCACAAATCATCCGTGGATAAAGGGGATTCAAGTTTGTTCAAATGAAGGGCCATGTCTTCTCTCAAGGGAAAAAGTTAAGAATAAGTGAAGATTTAGCGACATCTTTTAAAAATCTCAAGAACCACTGTGCCAGAAAAATTGAAACTTATGTGAAAGCTTCATTATGAAGTGTAGATTTAGCTTTATTCAGATCAAATCCCTTGGGGGAAGGGAGTGGCTACAATAGGTGATTAAAAATTTTCACAGAATATTTAGAAAAAAAATCTTTCAAAATCCTCTTTTCAAGAACTACCGAGTAAGAAGATACTTATGTGAAAGCTTCATTACATAGCGTACGTTCAATTTTGAGGTGCTGACGCGCCACCACTTGCCGGTGTAGGGCTACAAATTTTGACCTATACTCGGCACTCAGGGCCTTGAGCAGTGAGGGATCTTTTTCGTGCCAGCACCTACTGCGACACGGGACCTCGGTTTATTCGGTGTCATCCAAAGGACGTGGGACGTTTGAATCCCACGTCCAACAGTGGGATTCAAACCCGCGACGTAAGGATCAACTCCTTACTCCGCGACTCTAGAGCAGACGCTATAACCACTGCGCCACGCGGGCAATAATGAATATAAGTGTTTTAATGACTAATGATATCAATATATGATACTACCAGTTCTAATGTACATGTTAGAATTAAAATACAGCATGTTTATCTTTCTTTTATTTTCTTTCCGTTTCTTTTCTTGACCCAATTCTCAACTGAAAATAATCCTAAACCTTACTGACCGAAAACTGTGCTTTTACATTTTGCTTTGTTGCATTTCGCTAAATCTCGATGCAAAATGTGATAACAACGCAAAATGTTATAATTCAAAAAATTGTGTTATTACATTTTGAGTTTTTAACTTTTGCGTTAATCTTGACGCAAAATGTAATAACGTAAAACGTCATAACGCAAAATGTAATAATCTTAATCTTCTGTTATTATATTTTGCGTTATTACATTCTGCGTTGATCTCGGCGCAAAATGTAATATCACAAAATGAAATAATCCCTGTTTATTACATTTTGTTGTTATTACATCTCGTGGTGTAACAATAGCATTAACTCAAATTCTTTGATCCGCTTACATACTAGTAGATCAGGCCCAGGGGCTATAAAATTAAGACGAGCTCACGTTCGATCTCAATCTCACTTTTCCACTATTAATTCCTTTGGTAAAAGTGAGACTGAGATCAAACGTGACCTCGTCTAAGTTTTATGGTCCCGGATCCAGGACAATGTGTACCGATCTACGTTAGCGGATCGAAGGATCTCGTTTTCATTAATTGTTATAATGTGCCTAGTTTCAATAAAAAATTATATTTTATTCTAAAAAAAATTCACAAATTTGACTTACGTTTATAGGTCCTAATGAAAAAGAAAAAGTTATGCTTAATTTTCGTTAGAAATGAGATGAAGTTTGAATTGTTTATTTTTGTCTAGTGCACTTTCCACGTGCCTTCGACTTCATCTGGTGGCGATGTTGTTCCTAGGCACCTGATCCCACCTCTGAAATGTTTAGAGTTTCGTGTTTTATGTCCTCTTTACAGATTCGTATTGTTTATAGGTTTTTTTGAGATCGATAACTGTTCATTATCCTCACCTTTTTTCATCCGAGAACAGGCCAAACAATCAGACCACTTAATCCGATTAAATTTCTTAGTTTTATTGCGCGGGAAATACAACCTGGGAGCGTTAAAAAATAGATCAGCCTTGTTTACGATGCACTCGTGAACTTCTCACTTCTGACCTGTGCTGAATAAAAACCAAGATTAATATTACTAGAATGCTATTTCAATGTATGAAACATGTTTAAATACTACAAGCATTAGTTGTAAAAATAATTATAACTAGAGCAAAGCTCGTTTCAAAGCAACGAGTAGGTCTTCCGTCCAATTTCAAGTATCACTTCCTGTTAGTATGGCTTATAAGAGAATGCTATTCAGCAATATATAAGGTCAGTCTTTCTTGTTTTTAAATCATTAATATTAAAACATTAAGGTTACCCCTATATGTGAAATCAAACAGTTAATGACGACTTCTAGTTTGACCGAAGTTTTATTAATCGGCGAAAAATGAGGTCAGTTATCTTCTGTAATGTTAATAATTTAGTTTTATGTCAATGTTAGCAAAAATAAGCAATTTATGACTATTTCCGGTTAACAAAAGTGACCAAAGTGGCGATTCTAAAATTGTAAATAAGGTCAGAAGTCCTCTGTGACATTTATTATTCAATTCCAAGCTAAAATTAAAGAAAAATGACTACTTCATGTTTGGGTGGAAGTGAAGTCATTTGACGTTTTTGGACGATTTTACTAGCTGCTTCTTGTAATTTTAAACAAATTTGCTTCAATTATGTATCACAATTTCTCAATAATTTTTGAGATATTGAGAAAAAATTATCACCCCCTCAATTTTTCATTTAAGGGGACAATCCCTTTCTTCCGATACCATCGAAATGGCTTTTAATAATGAACAACTTTTACTCTACATGCACAAAATGTTAATAAATAGTGAAACATTGAAGAAAACCTCACAACAATTTGAAGTTCGTGACACGCCTTTTTTCGAGCTATAGCAAGAGTCAACGTTTGATACCTCAGTTGAATTGAACAATATGTGAACATACATGTACTACAAATCTAGGAAATCTTTATTCGCTGAAAGTTTCACGTTCCTATGTTATGTTGTGTATTAGAAAAATTACGAGCATACTGACCCTCCAAAAATCACTAAATCAAAAAAAAAAAAAAAAAAAAAAAAAAAAAAAATTGACCGAAAGTGACATTATCAAAGTCAAAAATCATATATCTAGAATTTTAATGTTCTATCAAAACGGAAAGTTTTATGAAAATCAAGCAGGTCATTTCTGAGAATTCGGGTGCAGAAAACCGCTAAAAATATAATAAAAACAGTAAAATTGAACACTTGGAATAACAAGACAGTTTTTCTTTGAAGACGGAAAACAAATATAACATTGTTAAAAAATATAAATAAATAGATAAATCATCATTAATATTGGAGGAGGGTTTGATTTTGAGATATTGGTAATGTTAATATCACCGGGGCAGTATGAACAAACAACCTGACAAACATCAGATAGAAAATTACATTTGGGTAATGTACTAGAAGAATCACTCATGATTCAAGCCAAGTCCAATTGTCGCTAAACATTCAATGTCAGTGGGCAGCTTGATTGCCCCCCTAGTGGGGCCCCTGCTGTTTACATCCCCCCCCCCAGCAAGTTAAGCACAGATGTCCAAAATACAGGGCGCTTCGCCCCCGAATCACCGTCCGACTGGTAAGAGTTAAGACCAAAATCACCTGGCATAGTCTTCAGTAGGTATTGTGCTTACAGAAAGATTGGCATAACTCACGACTTAAACGTTTCAGATGATTTTCTTTTGACCTGGATGTACATACAGTTAACAAAGTAAAATAGATGTAGCTGTGTTCAACCTGACTAGTGATCGTCTTCGTTTAACATTTAAAAAGACAGAAAAGTACTTTTCCATCCACTTCACCAATTTTTATCCTGCATATATTTTCTTTGGAAAGTAGGGAATGGGAGAGGGGTGTTAAAAGTGGCAATAAAAATGACTTGAATTCAGTAAAATAAAGTTCTAGAAAGAAATTCCGATATAGCCTTCTCATATGAGAATTCAAAGACTTAACAAGAATTGCGATTGTTTTTCACACAATATGAACTTTAAATTTGATCATTTAATTGTGGCATAGTCAATCTAATTTTTATGCCTATTAAAGAACGCTGCGTGAAAATGTATGCGCAGATAAATTAGCTCGAGTCTACCCTCTATAAGTACAGCTTATACCTCGAAAATATCTGTATTTTATAAAGCCACCTTTACACCAATTTAGCCTATCTCTTAGCTTCTTAAAGTAATTTTATGGTACTGAAATCTTGATTTACTAATATTTCTATTAAATAAGTTTTACATTCCCGTGAAAAGAAATTTTAGTACACCACAGTTTGTCCAATTTGTACGACATTGTGCCCAATATGTTATTATCAAGATTTCTTTCCTGCAGAGAACGACCTAAATTATTTCATTATGATTAGGTGATGCAACGAATTTCAGTAAAACAGAATATATTCATAGGTAAAGCTTACCAGGATATAATGTGTAACGATTCCTCTCCTCTCTCTCCATTCTACCATATTGAATATCCATTTCAATTAACTCAGCCTGTACCTCTAGGTCATCTTCTGAATATATTTTAATTTTTAACAAGAGGCTCAAGGGCCTTAACGATCACCTGAGTATATTACAACGATTAAGAGGATCCATAGATTAAGTATAAAATAAACTGATAGATGAAGCTCCATTGCCCAAAAGCAAGAGGAGTAGGATGATCAGTGCCAGCTAAACAATTAGTATAGTACTCAGTAACGACTCATAAAGTAAGTTCTACTTGCCCCCATATATCACTATCACTATTGACAAACCAACAGTGGTTCAGTATTATTTTACCCCGATATTATATCCTCTCGCATTGTCTTTGAAGAACATCTAATAAAATCAGTTATTTTTGTCTCATTTTATTTATCTATTGTCTACAAGTGTACCTGATCATTAACAAGTCCTTTTTAAATTATACAATAAGTTTTTTCACAGTTCTCTTATTCTGTTAGCCTTTCAAGTACATTATTTAATGAGATTAACTATTAAAAGTAATGGCTAGGGAGAATAACTTCTCTAAGTAGAAAACAAATTAATAGAGCCGAAACCAGCATCAGAATGGTACAGAATTTCAAAAATCTGGTAAAATACACTTGCTTATAAAATTTTACTCTGCTTGCATCCGAAATGCTTAGGAGGAGAGAAGATTTTCAAAAGAAATAATGCATTTTCACTATAAATTCAACACAGCCTCACCCTAGCACCAAAACCCATGTCCAAGGGTCATGAAATTTACGAATATAGAAGAGGTTCCTTCGTTCATCACAATTTATAATTAGTTGACGATTATTTGACGATTTTCAAAGAAATAAAGAATCAACGCATTTTCAGTATTTTATCAATACCCCCCCCCCCCCCATACAAGCCCTGGAAGGAACCACAAGGTTTAAAAAAAGTAAGAAGAGCCATATCTCATTATAATTATGTACAAAATACCCAAAAGGAGACATGGTTGTTTAATAGAATTAATGCATTTTTACTACATTTTCAATAGAGACCCATCCTTACACTAGAACATCTGACTCAATGGCCAGGAAACTCACAATTCCGGAAGAAACACTCTTCTTAATCATAGCTATACATGTAGCTTCTTTGCTTTATAATAAGGAGCAGAACAGAATGTCAAAGAAATAATTTCTTTTCATAACATAATCAATGGGGTCCTCATTTTCACCAGAAACTCACACCATGGGGGCAACCAATTTCCTAATAGACATCCTTGCTTATCATAATTTTGCACTTAATTCGATCATATAATACCCAGGAGAAAGAGAAGATTTACAAAGAATTAATCCATTTTCACTATATAACCAATAGAGCCCCGTCCAAACACCAGAACCCCCTATCCAGGCACCATGAAAATCACAGTTTATGAAGTGGCACCCTTTAGTGCAGAGTTAAAGGACAAGAAAAGATAAGACTCCTTTTTGGCCCCTGATTTGTGGAGTCTCTAGGAGCAATGCAGTAGTTCATCATTACTCCAGTTGTCATCCCTCTTACAAAATGAGTATTGATTCTAAGTTATGGGTTTCTGAATTTTCTCATTTTTATGCAAATTTCCTATAATACTATAGCACATTTTGTTTCAGAAAACACAGAGCACAAGCTTGCCTTTCTATCAAATTTATATATTTCATGCATTGGTATCAGACGCTTCTTGTGCATAAAAATCTAAAATAGACAAGCTTGTGCTCTTTGTTTTCCAAAGTGAAAAGTATTTCAAATTTGACAAAAATCCTTAAGAATTAAGGAAATTTGGGAAAATATCCAACTTTGGCACCCTCTTGTGGCCTCCCTGTACTCTTAAATCAAACGTTCTGCTGGCTTTAAAACAAACAATATACAGACCCTGAAACGTGCTACTATCCAAAAAAAGCGTTTGACTTTCGTGCACTTTTCGTTTCGTGCAAACCATGTAGCGTTTCGTGTGAACCGTGCAGCGTTTCGTGCAAACCGTGTAGCGTTTCGGGTTAACCTTGCAGCGCTTCGTGTAAGCTCCAAAGCGTTTCATGCAAACCGTGTAGCGAGCGTGCGAGAAGTGTGTGAGAAACGTGTGACTTTCGTGCAAGAATCGTGTAAGAACCGTGTGAGAAACGTGCGACTTTCGTGCAAGAATCGTGTGAGAAACGTGTAGGATTCATTCGAAAGTCATTTTATTTCAAATATGGCTATTGATGGATAAACATGTCATTCTGTGTTCTTTGTAACTAATATTATCATACCGGTGGTATTTTATGAAAAAAAAAAAATCGGAAACAACAAAAGAAAACTACTCAGTAATGTATTACATATTTGTTTGATTTTATTTCTTTTTATTTATTTAAATAAAGATGGAAAGAAAATGTGTTCAAAATAATTAATTATATGCACATCAATTTAAGGTATTTGATTCAATACATTTTTTTTGAAGGGAGCAATACTGAACATTTTTTTTAAAGAAAATTCATCAGGAATCCGGTCCTGTCCTTTTCATTCATTTATTTGAAACTCTTCACCATTTCACAATTATGGTATATAGAGATTACAAGAACATATGGGTGATTAAAATATACACCTATTTACTGGCTATGAGGACAATAGCAAGTTTATCGTTCCCCAAGACAGCAACTATTTCCCGAGGCGCAGCCGAGGGAAATAGTTGCTGTCGAGGGGGACGATAAACTTGCTATTGTCCTCATAGCCAGTAAATAGGTGTTTTAATATACCGAAGCAGTTTTTACTTGTGTTACGTCACAATCTGGATAAAACCAGAAGAGTTCCGAGATGAAAAGCGAGGGAAACAGAATGCTGCCGGTGAATAGTTTAATGACTATTTCACCATGGGCAAATAGTACAAAAACTATTCCACGGTAGGGGCTGTTTGGAAAAAATAGCATGTTTATTCGTCATATTTTTATATAGAAAAAATTCACAGAGGTATAATAATACAAGATAATAGATAGATAAGACAGGCGTGCATGAAAAAAAAATACAAAGTTTAGTGCGTTGCTATAAATGTGAAGTATGGGAATTCTAGGCCGGGGTGCACAATTAATTTTTTTTTTCTTTATAAACGAAGATAATTTTCTTATATTACAAGATTGTGATACAAATAATTTTGAAACGATGAGTCTTTTATACTTTTTATATGTATAAAATTGGTTGATTAATAATTGTCTTATATATGAAACATAACTCACATGCATCGGCAGATACAGGGTTAAATATTTCCGGGTGGGGGGGGGGTGTTCAAATGAAAACATAAACTTTGATTTTTGTTGTGTTAACAAGTTTTTATAGATATTTTCTTTTTAAAGAAAATTATTGCTTTTTATCGGGATGCCCCCGATGCACTCCTTAAAAATATATAGGAATCTTCTTTACATTTCCGACATTCTTCTTACGACTGTGATCAAGGTCATTTACAACAGCGATCACGGGCTCCGCGTGCGGGAACTGAAAACTTGTTCTGCTACATGTATTATCTCTTGTCAGTCATGGCTAAGATGACACCCGTCAATAACGATTGATTTTTAATTCATGAAATTAAATGGTTTTATTAGGATTTAATGGGTACAAATGAATAAATTCTTAAAATTTATCCGATTGTCTGTAAACGGAGAATTAATTTGCCAGTGTATTCAATTCGTGAATAAAAAAATATAAAGAAATAAATCCTGAATAATTATATACTAGTTGTTTTATTACTCACGCAGATCTAGAGCATAATTTCAAGTTTTTAGGACATTGGACATGTATACATGCATATTGAATGTATTGTTAAGAGCCGCGACTATTGATTACATTCTTTTTTTGTTTAGACGGGGTTTGAAATCAAGGATTTTACAAGGTGGTGGGTATATTGTTTTTATTTGATAAACACAATGCCTCAAAAGAGAACTAAAGAGTTACAAAACCTATCCCCCGGCTTCTCTACCGTATTAAATTTTAATGATAAATCAAAGTTTAATTCTGTAATGAAACGATATACTTACAATTCTGAATAAAAAGCATTTAATGAAATACATGTATCCGGTCCCGCCGGAGATATGGATATCCTTTATTTCTTAGAACGGGCACTTGTTTCCATAATTTTTTTTTTACCAATGTTATTCTTACTGAAAAAAAGTGCCCGTTATATTTAGCCATGTAGAGAAGTAAGATTTAGGTAATCTACCCTCCCCCCCCCCTTTCCTGCACAATGTTTTTTGTTTGATGCAGTGTACGTATTACCTTTGCAAATTATAAAAAGAACCTATTTAATTAAATGAAAGTATTTATTTACTTAATTCAAAAATGAATAAATCAATCAATAATTAAAAAAAGAAAAGAAAAATCAATTCGTTTACATAAAACATACGCAATTTAATCAATATATTTTTTTAATATATATTAATATATAACAAATCAATAACTGGGTTTATAAAAATAAAGTAAAATTAAAAAAAAAATAAGTAATAAAACGACTTCTTAATATCAAACTATAATTGTAAAAAACATTGATTGCGGTAAAAGATTATGAATTACAAATATATATATATATATATTTCAGTGCGTAATTTAGAGTCTAGTGAAAAAAGTTTCTACATAGAACGATGATGGGCATTTCACTGGGCGTGTCAAATACTGAATGACAACTATTAATTAATTACAACTTAACATTGAGTATTTTATATGTTAATATAGTACTGGTATAGCGAGTTCTAATCTTAACTTAATCTGAATGAATGCAATTCTTAACTTATCTTTGATTAATCCGTAATAATTTAAATAAAGTCCGAGAGATTCCGAATAGAAAATCCAGATCGAGGCCAAAGCGTGCGAGAATCGTGTACAAAGCGTGTGAGAAACGTGTACAAAGCGTTTCGTGCAGGCTTTCGTGTAAACCGTGCAGCCTTTCGTGCAAAGCGTTTCGTGTAAACCGTGTAACGTTTCGTGCAAACCGTGTAGCGTTTCGTGTAAACCGTGCAGCGTTTCGTGCAAACCGTGTAGCGAGCGTGTACCGTTCGTGCAGCGTTCGTGTGGGGTAGTATCACGTTTCAGGGTCTGTAGTTCTTAACTGGAAACTATTACAAGTTTAACTGTGTTTTGATTTTTACATCAAATAAGGGGCCAAATTCGGCTGTTACCATACCTTGTCCTTTGTTTAATACTCAGTAGCAGGTAAGAAGATTTTCAAAGAAATAATGCACATAAACTATATATTCTATATAGCATATAGCCCAACCTAGCACCAGAACCCCTGACCTTAGAGCTATGCATTTCATAAATTGGATAGAAGGCTCAATGCTTATTACAATCATGGCAACTGTTTGACTGCTTGATGTCCAGAAGAAAAGAAAAGCATTCTTAAAGACAACACTGATTTTGATAGTTTTAATCCCGCCCCTCGGGCCCTAGGGGGACAGGAACCATGAAATTCATAATTTTGTTCCCCTTTATTCATACACGCTATATATCAGAATTGGTTGGAATCGGTTCATCAGTTCAAAAGAAGCTGAAAATATTTAAATATTAACGGACGACGCACATTGCACAATGCACGAAGACGGACACAAAACAGATAGCAATAAGTCACCAGAGTGACTCAGGTGATAAATAAGCACCGTTTAAAACATAAGTAATTGATATAAATTTATAAAAACATTATTACTTACACAGAGATCTACTTATAGACAGTTTCTAAATAATTAGGCTTACTTATTGCACTGGCATTATGGAATAAGATTTATCAAATATTTGCACTTTCACTATATTTCAAGTGTTCATTATTGCTGTGTATAATCAATCTTAGCACAAAAATGATATTAAGTAAGGTACCTTCTCCAGGTTTCTTCCTAAACTTCATTAAAATGAATATCACTACAATTGTAGTGATGATAGCGCCAATTATTCCAACAGAAATTCCCACAAATCCTCCTGTTGCAAGAAGTGTATTATCATGACTCCTTTCTGTAGTCTGTTGTCTGTTAATATGTTCTGTAGTCTGTTGTCTGTTAATATGAAATTCCACATAATTTTTACAGCTAATTACCTCTTAAAAACTTAGGTTACAAAGAAGGACTTAGTTAGTCGAATTACAAATGTTTTACTGAAGTGTCATACTAAGACTATGAAAAGATATTCTGCTATTATTGTTTTTTTTAATGTAAAATGATACCCTGTGTTTTTTTTTAATTCCTTTTTGAAAAAAAAAATAATAATAATAATAATATAATAATAATAATAATTATCATTATTATTTATTTATTTATTTGTTTTCATTGTCTTTATTTTGGGATTTTCTTTTTGTCTTTGATTTTTGCGTTTTTTAAAGGTATAAATTGTTTAATAGAACAAAAGAAGTTAACGTTTTGAAGTCATGGTCAACTGAAATAATTTCTCACAAAAATTTAAAAAAGTTTAGGCAAGTTACAGAGAAGAGGTGTAACGCCGATAGCCTGTGATAACTGTTAAAAGATTTAACTTCTTACAGCCACATTTCAAAATAATACTTTTTTAAATTATGTCCATAACAGACTTGGAAAAAAGTCTTCTTGTTCAGTCAATTTATATCCAATTTTTATAATATAAATTATGCTCATAGTTCCCTTTCTAAGGAAGAAATTCTTCAAAATCATATGTCAGTTTTGAATATTTTTAATATTCCAAACAAACAAAATGAATTTAAATTACCATATTTATTTTGGATTCGGAAACTTCATAAAAATCCTTACAAACAAAGATACATAGCGGGTTCCAGTAAATGTTCAAGCAAGCCTCTTTCTTTACTCCTCACTAAGATATTAACAGTGGTGAAGGAGAAACTTCAAGAGTACTGTACAACAATATATTCGAGAAGTGATGTAAATCAGATATGGATACTTAAAAATTCCAAGGAACTTTTTGGAAAATTTGAAATCACAAGATTTTACCAAAATCAACAGCTTAAAGGCTTTTTGATATCATTAAAGCTGCTTTTTCAATAAAAAGGTAACTCGTAAATATACTTACCTTGTCACTGGTCATTTGCAAAAATATTTTGTTAAAAAATATTCTGATTGTACGCACAAGTACTCTGAAGTTGACATTATAAAGATGCTTGAGTTTCTGATTGACAATATCTATGTGGTTTTTGGAGACCAGGTCTTTCAACAATCTATTGGAATTCCAATGGGTACCAATTGCGCCCCGTTATTAGCAGACCTTTAATTGTATTCATATGAAGCAGAATTTGTCCAAAATCTTGTACGTGAAAAGAAGAAAACACTTGCTGTGGCCTTCAACTCGACTTTTAGATATATCGACGACGTATTGTCAATTAACAATGGCTCATTCCATTCTTATCTCGATATGATATATCCTGGTGAGCTTGAGATAAAAGATACCACAGAGTCTGACACATCTGTTTCATATTTGGATATTTTACTTGAAAAAGACGTTAATGATAATCTAACAGACAAGCTTTATGGTAAACGTGATGACTTCCACTTTTTTAATCGTCAACTTCCCTTACTTATGCAGCAATATACCTTCATCACTTGCATACGGGGTATATATCTCTCAGTTGATTCAATACGCAAGAGCATGCTCTACGTACGTAGAATTTCTCAAACGAGGTAAATTATTGACAAACAAGTTGATGAAACAAGAATATCAGCTGTCTCCTTTAAAGTCATCATTTCGTAAGTTCTAAGGTCGATACAATGACCTTGTCAGCAAATACAATTTATCATTGAGTCAAATGCTGACTGACGTTTTTCATACTAATTGTTAGGCCATTACTTACACACTGAATTGTCGACGGATTTTTCCGCTATTTCCCGATCATGACAAGGAGCACACGGCGGGTATGACCGGTCGGTAGGGGATGCTCACTCCTCCATGGCACATGATCCCACCTCTGATGTTTGGAGGTCCGTGTTTGCTCTGCTCCTAATTTGTATTGTTTAATGGACCTTTGAGCTTGGATACTGTTCGTTATCTTCATATATATCATTTAAGTAAATACCCACCCATCAAGGAATACCAGGAGCTATGTTCTAGTTAAAAATTGTACGAAAAAAGAGGTCTTTAACTCTGTGGAATACATATTGTCATAAGAGATATTTAAAATCTCTCTCTCTCTCTCTCTCTCTCTCTACTTACGTTATGTTTGGACAAGAAGGATCCGCATTAAAACATCTTTTTTGGGGATTTATTTCATGACACGCAGGAACTGTTACCAAATAAATGATTTTTTGTGTAGAATTTTTGACAAATTTATCCTATGCGTAAGATTTCATTTAAATGACTGTTCATTTTATGTCAATTGAAATATAAGCCACAAAGAAACAAATATTATAATTGTTATGGTCTTTTTTACGAAGTAATTTACATGTCTTTAATCTCGACAACGTTGTGACCTAAAACTGCACTTATACTGTTAGTTTTTTTGTTCAATCGCAATGCTTGAGTAATTATTGTTGAAGTAAATACTTACATTTATACAAGTCAGAAAGAAAGAAGTGTTTTGATGGACACCCATGTCCAAAATGTAGGCAGCTAGTTTGGTCCAAATATCCACTTTCATAAACTTCTATACAATTGCCTAAGCAAACAAACAAACAAATACAAAAAACCAAACAAACAATAAGAAAACAAAACAGAACCAAAAAAAAAAAAAAAAACAAAAAACAAAACAAAACAAAACAAACAAACAAACAAACAAACATATATTTAAATACACGTTTAGCATTATTAAAAATTTTAAAATTATATATATATACAAGATAAATACCCCTTTGATAAAGTCCAATTATAGAATCATAACAGAATTCCACCAGGGTTGACTTTTCGTGATTAGGAACACAGATATACTGACTCCGTCCATTTACATCCACACCACACCTCAGTCTGGTAGCGGAGTTTGTGAATTCTGTTTTATTACGGGGACAAGAGTCCACAATAGATCCAAAGTCTGAGAAATTCATCTTCGTCATTTCTCTCTAAAAGCCAAATAATACTTGTTCATCTTTTATGGCTTATCTATTATCATGGGTACATTGAAAACACATCCTAGTAAATTGGACTTATTCATATTATTGTCTTGAAATCTTCAAGACTTTAAGAAAAATGATTACAAAACAATTTCATAAAAATGATTTCAGAAGAAATTATACATATCATTAAAATATGATCATCATGTATACCCTAATTAAACATTTCAGTAGATTAGAATAATACCGTTTTCTTAAAGAAAAGGTAACAATCAGGAGAACGAATCAAAACCTATTCTATAACTAAAGCGAAGGTCGTTGCAACGCAACGAGTAGGTCTTCCGTTGGAGCCGCAGACAAGAGGAAGTGACTTTGAGTCAAGGTCATGTCACATTCTATAGCTTATTTAAATGACGGTCGTCCCCCCTTCAATGCTGTCTCATGCATTCCTCATTTGTTTTTGCTTTTATACCAATGACCCCCCCCCCGGAAAAAATGAAATTCCTTTCTCCAGGCTTTAGTAAGAACACGACCTTTATAATGATAGTACCTTTATAAAACTAATTCTACCCCTATTTTTTGTTGTTGGTACTATTACGTACTTTTTAAAATAAAATTGATGCAAAATGCTCGATTTTTTATTTGTTTATCATTTTTCAATATGAATGGAAATAGGAATTAAAATTGGTAACTTATTCAGTTGATCTAAAAACGAATACTATTTCAATAAATATTTTCATATTTCCTTTTGAAACCTACATAAAATCAAAGTAGTGAAAGTACTGAATCGAAGAGACGTCTTCCAGTAAAATGTGAAATATATCCCCAAGTTAACTGGCATATACAAAACCTTACATCAAGAGGACCCCAAATGAAATCCATTGGAAAGCAAAAAGTGAACAATACGACAAATCCATATTGTGACTTATTTGATCTATAGAATACTGAACTAGTTTCTAACAAATTCAAAAATACTAACAGAAGAATCTTTGCCATATGCATGTGTAAAAAAAAAAAAAGGAGGGGGCATGTGTCATATGTCTTTGAAATTCCAGGCCCCGGGGCTATAAAATTTAGACGAGCTCACGTTTGATCTCAATCTCACTTTTCCACTATTATTTCCTTTGGTAAAAGTGAGACTGAGATCAAACGTGACTTTGTCCAAGTTTTATGGCTCCGGAGCTACAATAATCACCAATACAGCTAGCATTTAATACAATCAGAAAACCCTTTTTTAAATTTTTTTTTTGTTTTGGTGGGGAGGCAAAAGCAGGCCCATTTAGACATTTTTTTCAACTAGATTGATATAATCTATTTATTTAATCATATGAAGCATCGTAGACTTGAAATATCCTCAGATCTGTAGCACACTAGTCGAAAATGATGTTCAGATAACTTAAGTTCCATGCACTCTTTCTTAGCACAAAAATGTACAAAATTTCGCAGCTAGGTTAAGGACTCCCATATACACGTCAGCCTATGCCGAGGTTCGGGAAAACTATTATGACGTCACGTTAAAGCAATACAAATGAATCTCGATAAATAAATACTATATGTTCTTTTTAAAACACACTAAATACTTTCGCTTCTCATAAATATTATAAAGATAAACGGGTGTGCAACTTATCTTGGCATAATAGCACTTAGCGTTTGTAGAATGAAAGCCAGCTTGATCTCGCTGTACTTACTGAGATGACGTCATTTCTTAGTTTGACACGCAGTTTCTCTGTACTTGAGGCGTAGATCAAGCTTTTACCATAGCTTGTAAATATAAAAATAATGACGAAACACGCGTAGTCGGACCAAAATAGAAGCTTATTCTGAAATATATTAATCTACATCTTATAGTCAAACTAAATTGATAATATGTAGACTTTATATAAAGCCGTGGGGAGATCATTTGTACAGTAACGTGCTAGAATGACAGGTCCAACCCCTCGAAAATATCAAAAGTTCAACGATATCAGCTTCACTATAAATTCTGATTTTTTAGACACGTGTAGCTATTATTCCTACTGTTCTGAAAAGTGCTGGGAGCTGGTTGTGCATTGGATATTTATTCCGTAATGTAACATTATTCTACTGTGTATTATATCTATATCTGGAGTTTACAGAAAGACGGCTAAATTTTACAAGTTTCCCGAGCATGAGGAAGTTGCTCCCAGCACTTTTCATGTTAAGGAATTTGTCTTAAAGAAAACAGAATAAATTTTATAGCGGAAAGAGGCCCGTATATCGTTGAACTTTTACGATATTTGTAGTAGTACATATATGTTCTAATTTTAAACCTGTCACGTGACAAACAGCTGATGTAAGCGAAGTCGCTCTGGCCGAACTCAGCAGAGATCCGATATATACGAGTGCAAACACCACAATTCATATTCATCAAAACTAATGCTGTTATAAAAATATTAAAATTGTATTCATTTTCCCTGAATCTATTAAGGCGTATATTTCATGGGCGTCCTTAACCTAGCTGCCTTTAAAGCTAATTCTCCGTATTTCAAGACAGTCATATCAAAATGTTACTAGCCCTTTTCCCTAAAATATTGCTTTAAGTACTACATAAGTTTCGAATCTGCTTTTAAAGGTGTTTGGACACAGATTTGAAGTAAATATTTTCTCAAGTTTTCAGGATAATATCATGACTTATATGTTGTCATAGCAATCAAACGGAAATTTTTTTTGTAGTTTTAATAATTTCCAGATAAAATAAGTTTTTTATTTTATTTCCATGTGAAATTTTATAAAAAAAAAAACAAAACATAAAAGTCATGATAATAAATCGAAATTTTGAGAAAATATTAACTTCAAATCTGTGTCCAAGCACCTTTAATTCTTTCACTTTAAATAACCCAAATCCAAGTACATCATATCCACTTCAATCATCGCATTATGCGTCTGTCAGTTAACGCCTGTCCGAAGTAGCCGTGTAGGAAAATGTCATATTTAAAGAAAGGCAATTATACCGCATTCTAAAATCTTTCTTATCAAATAGACAGTGGGTTAGAGGATCCATGATTTTAGTGATGGATTTATTTAGTCCAGCAATTCAAAATCTATTGCTGTAAGGTTTCAAGATCGAAGGAAAATTATGGATACAACTATTAAGATAGTTTGTATAAATGTAACGAGGGAACAAAAAAAAACATAAACATGTAATAACAATTTTAAAAATTATGGAAATGCCACTGATACACTTGAAACGCGGCATTCTGTTTTAATTGCTGTTAATCCTCTTTGAGGAAGAGTTCATTTATAACACCTTTATGGAAATAAATGCTTCCGCCACAAGCCCATCCGCGACTGAAGATCAATATACATGGAATTTAATAATTTAAGAAAAAATTGAATTATTTTTTTTTCTTTAACCAGTAAATACAGAAAAAAAAAACAAATTTGTAAACTCAGGGACCAACCTACTAGCCTAGACCCAAAATTTAGGGAGACATCACTTCTCCCTCAGAAAAATTTAGGGAGAAGTTTTAAATTCTACGGAGACTTCTTAGTGCACATTGGTCATTATTTAAAGTTAGAAAAAAAAATGTTAATGTAAATACCTTAAATAAATCTATATCCCACGAATACATGTACTTATAGAGACAAAATGGTACATTTAAAAAAAAAATCAATTATTTCATATTTTCCAATTGCATATAAATGTCTGTCTGGAAAACAAAATTATATGTACAGACTTAGGTTTATCAAAGTTATTTCAATTCTTGCATAGTTTATTTACATAATATTTACACTTAAGATTAAAACAATTCTCTCCTCTAATCTCTCCATATTTTCAGAGCCTTATCAAAGTAGCAAATTTCTTACAATCTCTTCAAAGTTCATTTTCAAATTCCTTATTATTATTTCCTTTTATTGTGAATGTGTTTTTATTTAACAATGAAAACAAAGAATAAAAAATTAATGACTATATTATGAAAACAAGTAGATCTACTACTGTATGTCGACTGAGCGATTTTATCATGCAATCAGCTTTTTTTCACTGTTTTCACGTGTGATCGCCAAAGACAGTTAATAGTTCTAAAATATATGTCTGTATTCAAAGCATGAATTAATCTTTTGACAACAAAAATAGTCGAAATTCATCTCCAACATCTTTAGTATGACATCGATTGAGGTCCAACTGTTTTGCGTCTCGTTTTGTATTACTTGTAACAATGTACTTTTTAATATGCAGAAGCGTAAATTCTAGAGGAGTTCCGACCAAGTATTCGATGAAGTGGTAATTAGCAGCGAAATATGTGCAAGCGCCCTGCTGCTATTCGCCTATTTCAACAGTGTTAACACCGAACAGATTTATAGAATAGTTGCAATATTACCACGTGTTCTTAAAAGATTTTTTTACAATGATTTACAAAACAGAGGGGGTGGAAATGTTAAACTTCGCTTTTGTGATAATTTACGGTAAAGTTTTGAGCTCAATAGCGACTATTGCACCTCAGTCGCCCCTATTTTGGTCCCCGAATTCATTTAACTGCATATTTCAAAGTAAACAGAACGCCCTTTTCAGCTTGTTTTGTTCCACGATTCTGTTCTCTCCCTTGCCTGTGATCGACGTTCAATATACAAACATGTAGGTCACGATCTCTGTCATAGCCATTTATTTACAATTTACCCTCGCTAAAATCGTTCGGAGCGTAGGGATACCTCATATCTTATTCCCACTAAGGAACTTGTATTTAGTATTTGAAAATCTATGAAAACGCTTCTTATTGCTTGAAAATCACATTAGATACATTTTTGATCTTGTTTTGTAACCGAAATTATTATTTCAATACATGTATAAACAGAGGACTATATATCTTAGTGAACTGATAAAATTAACCTTTTAATATTTCCAATCAATCTTCCAAGTGCTATTGTATACATGTTAGTAACCTATCTCTGATTTGATCCCTGCTTTCTGTGGTATCACGTGTTTACATCAAAAGTAGTGAATTGTCCCGAAGACTGAGATAAATAAGAAATTGCAAATGGTAGTGATCCGAGGGGGCGCCATTGAAGCTGGTCAGCAGCTATCGAGGCTGACTAACGTCACCTTGAAAAATCAACAGAATTAATACTGAATTACATATTACTTGAATTTTTTATTTGAATTTGTCGTAAAGCAGTCGAACAGCTCCACAGGCTTCAAGGCCAGCACAAAAATCCAAATACATGTATTTCAACATTTTCCAAGACCAGTACAGAACGTATATTATAGACAGTAAATCACACAATCGCTTGGATGAACAGAAGGAAAAAAGACTACTGAGGAAACGATATTTTCACTCGACTTATAAATTGAATTAAATCGATAGTCTTTCTTGCCACTCTTTCTCTGTGCTCTAGGGCTCTGAATGTAGATTCAGCATTTCATATTGGTAGGTCCGTAGAACGCCGGGAGAGGGAGGGTTAATTTTTGATTTAAATGCTTGTTTATTTTTTTTTTCTCATTTCCACGTGAAATGAGAGTAAATCACTGACATAGATAATTAAATACTGAATTATATATTTCTTTATCTTGAAAACAGACATCCTGCGTTTTTAGAACACGATGTGATTGCGTATCGTAATGCACCTTGTGCTCCTTTGTATAATTTTTAAGGATTTTTTTAAGCTGAGTATGAATTCTTACAAAGAGGCCCATGGGCCAAAAGGCTCACCTGAGTAACTTTAGCCTTGCTACTTTTCACCTGATCCCCCCCCCTCCCGTAGTACTTATAGTGACCCCGCTCTACCTCCAGGGATTATGATTTGAACAATGAGAATCTACACTACCCCAGGATGCTTCCATATATGTTTCAGCTTTTCTGGCCTAGTGGTTCTTGAGAAGAAGATTTTTTAATGACCATACCCATTTTTTTTTCTTGATTATCTCCCCTTAGAAGAGGGCTTGGCTCTTCATTTTAACAATTTAAACTTCCCTTTACCTAAGAATGCTTTGTACCAAGTTTGGTTAAAATTGGTCCAGTGGTTCTTGAGAAGAAGTTGAAAATGTATAAAGTTTACAGACGGACAGACAGACAGACAGGCAGACGGACGGACGGACGGATAAAGGACAATTGGTGATCAAAAAAGCTCACTTGAGCTTTCAGCTCAGGTGAGCTAAAAACGCTCAATGCAATTCGAGAAAACACGTCAAAAGCCTTCTACAGGTAAACCTATCCATACCTGGTAATAAGATCACTGCACCGGTTTGAAGATGTGTGCACGCGAAGTGATTTCACCCTGAATTCCATTTATTGAATTTTGCATCACAAAAAGGAAAAAACTCAATAAAAACTCAACAATAAAAATACTGTCACTGCTTAATACAGCCTAGCACGTCCATACCCTTAGTCCTTGCTGGATTATTGTCAGGATTTTCCGAAAATATCAGAAGTGAGAAGAGATTTTGTATTGTCACGACCGGAAAAAATGACTTTAAACATATATACTTTACATTCTGTGTATGTATTGAATTACAAGGATTTAATTATCATTTTTTAACTGCTTATTTGCGTAATTTCTCAAAACTAAACCAAGTAATTTGGTATCCAAATATGATTTACTAAATGACTTCAAAACATTTAACCAGAATACAAATTAAAATAATGTACACCTGTATGTTTCTTAAACAGGCACGTAGAGCAACGGGGGACACGTATCCCTCCCTTTGTAGACTCATTCAGGCACTAAGCATTGTTTTTGAAAGCTGAAGGGGGCAGCCGGAAGAAATAATTGACCTGACCACTTATCTAAAAATTCTTTGACAACGGTCATTTCTTCCAAACCAAATTTTGCCAATTATTTCACTGCCCAACCTGCCCACAATCATATGTACTTTTGGTTTAACCGGAAGTGGTTGAAAGTGACTTTAATTTATAGAAAATACGATCGGACGTCATCTATGACACGTATAATTGAATTCCATGCCAATATCTGTGAAATGAAATCTGAAGATAACAAACAGAATCCATTCTTGAAAGTCCAATGAAACGATACAAATTTTGACCACAGCAAATACGGACCTCAAAATTTAGAGGTGGAATCAGGTGCCATGAAGGAGTGAGCATCCCCTGCTGACCGGTCACATCAGCCGTGTGCTCCTTGTCATGATCGGAAAAAAAACCCGGAAAAATCCTAAGACAGTTCAGTGTATAAGTAATGGCCTAACAATTAGTATGAAAAACATCATGATCAGTCAGCATTTGACTTAATGATAGGTTGTGTGTGCTGATAAGGTCATTGTTTCGACCGTAAAACTTGCGAAATGATGACTTCAAACGAGACTGTTGAAATCTTTGTTTGTATCGAATCAACTTAGAAACATAAACCGAATATACAGGTGATAAAGGTATATTGCTACATAAGTAACTGAAGTTGACGATTGAAAAGTTGAAGTTATCACGTTTATCATAAAGCTTCTTTGTTAGTTTACTATTACTGTCTTTTTCTAGTAAAATATCTAAATATGAAAAAATTATGTCAGAATCTGTGGTATCTTTTATTTCACACTCACTGGGATATATCGAGTCGATCTTTGAATGAAAGTAACTATTGTTAATTGATAATACGTCGTCGATATAACGAAATGTCGAGTTGAAGGCCACAACAAGTGCTTTCGTCTTCTCAAATAGAAGTTTATGAATAAATTCTGCTTCATAGGAATACAAAAATTGGTCTGCTAATAAGGGCGCTTAAATGGTAGCAATGGGAATTCCAATAGATTGTTGGAAGAAAGAAGTAATATTTGACTTCTTCCTGTTTGGTCGAACGTGGAGTTATTAAAACAAACAAATGTCTAGATTTCTTGATGTTTTATCACACCACCAGAAAGTTTTATAAAAATCGAGCAATCCGATTCCGAGAACCCGAAATCATGAAATCAGTAAGAAAAAAAAAATAAACTAGAACAAAGTTGTGCAAAACAACGAGGAAGTCTTCTATCTATTTTTTATTATCACAGCCTCTGAAAAAGTTTATGTTTTTATCAAAAAGAATGATAATTAACCAAAATGATGTCAGATGTTTTCTGTAAAGTTTAGTTTTAGTAATCTTGCTAACATAAGAAATTAAGCGACTCGTAACGATTTATGTTTTGAGCGCGATTGAATTTTATTTCCAAACAAAATGAGGTAAGAAGACTAAAGTGATGTTATTCATCCATTTTCATTCAAATATTTTCAAAAGGTAGCCGTTTTTGTGTCGACCTTTATGACCGGAAGAGATGGAGATGATCAGACTTTCTCAGTTCTATTTATTACATGCTGATATATGCAATAATATGACACTTTTGACAATTTCCGGCTTGGCTTGAAATGACGCCCATCACCGATTTATGATAATCTCAATAGCTGCAACTTGTTATTTCAACTTTGCTTCAATAGTGTATTAAAAATATCCAAACAGATTTTGAAATACATAAAAAAAAAATCCCAGTCCCTCTAACTCCCTTATTGTAGGGGCCAGATCCTTATTGTTGTTTTCATATTACACATCCTGTCATTCTGCACAACTTTCATTCAAAAGCTTTTACAAGATATTTACAAGTGAAAAGATATTGTAAAGAAAGTGTTAGAATTTTTTAAAATTCTCGATATGCGTATTTTCGTGCCATACCGAGTGTCAACTTGCGGTACTTCCAGGGAAGAGAAAATGCGTCTGTCACATCTACACGTGTTGCTCTATCTTCAATGAAAATTGCATGCATCTAGCTATCTTGTATAATTTTGTAGAAAACTGTTGGACAAAGTGACCCTCAAAAATCGCTTAATCGCGGAAACCTCCAAACTGGAAGTGTCGTCATCAAAATAACAAAATATGTGTCTAGAAAGTGTTATGTTCTATCAGACTTAAAAGTTTCATGAAAATCGAGCGAGCCTTTTCCTAGAATTTTCGTTCACAACAACGGTAAGACAAAAAAAAAAAAAAAAAAAAAAAAAAGAAAAGAAAAAAAAGTTAACAAACAAACAAACAAACAAACAATAATAACAGAAATTAAATAGTAGAAAAGAAACTTTTGAATAACAAGGTCTCCGCTGAAGACGGAAGACATCAATAAATTTTAACCAACAGAATCAGTACATTTAAAAGGTGTTCCGTTGCCAAAGAAGACTTCAAAAAAGAATAATAATCTGAAAGCCATATATAGCGTATCTGAGCTAAAAAATAATAATTATACGAGATTGAATGTAGACATACATAATATATATGTTTTTTTTTTTCATTCAAATTTAAATTTTCAACGATTTAGAAATCGAATAAAATTACGTTTTTGTAGTTAAGATGACTTTAAACGTTGTCTGTTATTTTTTGTAGAATCGGTAAATAATTATAAATCGGTATTTATTTTTAATTGTTGATATCTTTGGAACGCGATTAATTTATAGTTTGAAATCTACACAAAAGCCCTATTTTTATATAAAGTAATAAAACAAATTGAAAGATCTTTTTAATATTTGTTATATGAACTCATCAAAAATACTCCGTACTGTAAAAGTGGTTATTTACACTGGTTGTTAAGTACGCGTTTGTGACTGTCAAACATTACGCGTGGGTGTAATATACGCGGTCGCACAAGTTACCGAGAAAAAATTACGCGGCCATCGTTGCTAACATCGACTTGTTCCCCTTTGAAAAGGTCAAGTAGTAAAATAAATTAGAAATAATTACAAATAAAACAAAAACAAAAAAGAATTTATACTGGTCATCGATATGTGCATGTTCCTTGGATTGCAAAATATAACGGCAATCTGCACAGGCAAAAGTGGTGAAGTGTGAACGACTGGTGTACGCTGTATTGTAATTATTTACGCAAGCTCAAACTTCAAATTGAGATCTTCTTACCTGTTCCTGCGTGGTGATTGTTGACAATTTATTCAATAGGTATGTTTGTAGTGATTGCGAGCTTGTGTAACATTTTGGACTAATAATTTGAAATTAAGAGGGACGTATATAAAAAGGAAGTGAAAATGAGTGTCGATGTTTTGAAGCTTTAATCTACTCAAGTACATTCAATACCATGGTTAATATACGACTGGTCCGACCGGTCTAACTGTATAAGTAATATTCTAGAGTGATTCCAGAAGTTTGAAATTTTGTGACCATACACTCGGGGGTATTTTAGGCGGTTCTAAGCTTACCGCGTAAGTAGTGTAAATTTCCCCCACGCGTAAATAACCACTTTTACAGTATATAAATCAGTAGAAGGTCTTCCATTGGAAACGGAAGACCTTAATTATAACTTAAATATAGAGTGACGGTGTGGGATTCCCGGTAGTAGTAATAATAAAAAATACGATAGAAGATATTTATAAAATTGTATTTTTATTTCTTCATTAATATAATTAATATATAATATTCCTCTAACTGCAAGGTGTGGATACATTTTTCTCAAAATGTTCAAAACGAAAGTACAATGATTTTCTTTGTTTATGCACTATTTATACATAAAAGCATAATGTTTTATGCTTTTTTTCTACTTTTTTCTACTTACATTCTTTGTTATTCTTCATCATGTTAAAATCATTTTTCATCTTTCAATCTGGCGTTTGAAAACAAGTTTAAATCACCTCAATCATTACTTGAATGAATGCGCAATAACTGACTCATTTATGGCCACCTTAGTTTGACCTTGACTTTGTGGTTGTATTTAAATAGACGAGAAAACAGACCGTAAAGATAATGAAAGAATGAGGTACGTTTTTGTAGACTTATGCCAAACTTTGAAATATATTGATGTTTTATTCCTGACGTAATACTTGAGAAATAAACATTTCTAACGATATATGACTTTCTTTATCTCATCACTTGTAACTCATCGCAAATAATGCTAAAATATGGTCTTTAAGAAAAAGTACATTTGTAACGTCTGACCGACGTTTGATTTCCTAGACGACGTCAATGACGTGCATCTCGCTTAAATTGTCATATAAACACATATACACATATATGTGTAAAGTCTGTAAAATAGAAATCAATCCATCCAGAAGTATTTCAAGAATTCTTTAGCAATTTAGTTTAAATTCTGTCATTTTGGCAATGACCGAGATGAGGTTGGAATGACAGGATTTTACATTTGTAATGCATATCGATCAAATCATCAGAATGCCTGGGACGTAAAACAAATACTCATAATTTAAAACTAATCACAGGAGCTTGGGAGATACACCCTGTACATATCATATATTCCCTTCATTATATATATATATATATATATATATATATATATATATATATATATATATATATATATATATATATATATATATATATATATATATATATATATATATATATGACTGCTGTCATGAGAAAAGGGCCCTTATCTTTTGACGTCACAGTGCGCAGAAAACGACGTCAAAGTCGCGGTATTGTAAACACGGAAGTAATTTTTGTCGACTGCGTTTTGTTTGTATGTTGTTAAACGTCCCTATCGAGAATTTTTCACTCATATGGAGATGCCACCACTTGCCGGTGGAGAGCTGCAAATTTTGTCCAATACTCGGCACTTACGGCCATTGAGCAGTAAGGGATCTTTTTCGTGCCAGCACCTACTGCAACACGGGACCTCGGCTTATACGGTCTCATCCGAAGGACCAGTCTCCACGTCCCACAGTGGGATTCGAACCCGCGACATAAGGATCAACTCCTTACTCGCAACTCTAGAGCAGACGCTCTAACCACTGCGCCACGCGGGCGACGACTGCGTTTTGAGAACAAAAAATAAAATTGGATTTCCAGGTGTTAAAAGAAAAACATTAAATCATGTGAAATTTGATGCGGACATTTTTCATAAATAATATAATTACACGCTAGTACATGCATTTATTAATTATTTTGTTCAGGTATTTAATTGATATCACATAATTACGCTAAGTTTGGCATTGAACTCATTGTTAATTACGACGATTTATAGCGATATGTATATATGATGCATGGTTTAAGTTTTCTGAGCAATTTGCAAATCTTTAAATTTGACTCATATTAAGAAGACTAAGTCTTAATATTAAAAGGTTCTGCATACACGTATATTTTATTTTTTTTCAAAGAGAGAGAGGGAGAGCAATCCACGTACATCTATACACTTCTTAATTCTAAAAAAAAAACACCTAATGTAAAATGTACTTAGCCATTTTAATTGATCCATACATGTAGTTAATAATATCGATATGCGCAGTTAGACCAGCTCACCAGTTCAGGGTGAAGCGTCGATATCCAAATGTGTTTGAGGGGGAGGGGAGGGAGTGGGGCGCAGATCATTGAAAAGCAAAAAAAAAAAAAAAAATCTCCTAATAAAACAGGAAGCGGTAAAAGAGAACCTATCTTTTTGGGGGGAGGGGGATATAGTACTGGTATCTGGTATCATGGGAGATTCGAACCTCCTAATACAGCAACGAATGAGAGAGAAGGGGAGGGGGTAAAAGGCCCCGATATAGATATTTCTTTGCTAAGTTAACAGCAAGAGAATATGCTAAGGGGAAAACAGAAGAGGGGGATGCCACGGAAATGTTGCAAAAAATAAATCATGATTAAGAAAACATTTTGAAATAAATACATAAAAAAGTAGTTTTTGATAAAAATGACTATTGTATCATTTTTCTTAGATTGTTCCGATAAAAGCTGACTTGAAATTGAATTGCAATACATTTAAGATATAAATACAGCTAATGTGGACTTTTTCCAAAAGCATTATGATCAATGTTGAAGAAAATAACAATTACATCGACGATGATATTAGGATTAAAAATATTTATGAAACAACAGATTAAACAATAGATTAGGTTGTTAAGAAATTACAAACTTCTGATAAATTTTGATATGGCGACTTCTTTTGAGAATAAATCACTGATAGGGGAATAAGAACTAGCAACAAGTGGTTATGGGTTCAACCAATGTTAAGAAAATCAACCACGCCAGTTAAGACAATAAAGACAGTGAAGAAATATATATTTTTATAAAGATGAAAAAAAATTAACACTGCTGATGTTTCGAGCGGAAAAACGGAGGTTCAGGCAAAACTCTGATAACCATAAAATATGTTAAAAAAGGCATTTTTTTGGCTGACTGTTGCACAGGCACTTGACGTTTTTAACCTTTCTTTTCATAAGAAAAAAATTCTCCATACTATAATAGTATGGAGAATTTTTATATATGAAAAGAAAGATTAAAAATGTCAAGTGCCTGTGGACTGTTGTATTCATGTACATCTGTATGTAATAAATTAGTCATGTTTCGTGTTGAAATCTTGAATGTCGAGTCTCAGGTCTGATACCTGGATACCCCGGATATCTCGACAATTTTTTAAAGTTCCGTTGATGTAGCGATACTGAAGGAAAAAATATTAAACAAGCACACACATCTTTCTGATTTTAAAGAAAAAAAAAATGTTTCTATTTCAGTCGTGTGGAAACAGGCAAAAATAAGTCATGCTCTTTAATTTCGAGATTCTGACAAATTGTTATTTTTTAAAACAATAACTGGGAAAAATGATTTGTTTATTTTATCTTTAGCTTTCAAGACAAAAGCAGATACTAAGTCGATCGTCCATGAAGTTCATGTTAGAGTCACTGTGGTAGAGTTACAAACATTCAATGGGATATTGCTTAACCGAATAGCCTCATATACAAAAAAAAAAGTATAAACATGTGGAACACCTTCCATTCTAACTTGATCAATTCCATTTGATCAAAAGCTCTGTATGGTTGTTAAGAACAAAAAAGACAACTGAAATCTATGCACACTTTATTTTCCAATTCTTACCAAATGCTTGTTAAAGAAAACATTATATATCTGGCATGTCTTAACAACTGTTTGTTAAGAACACGAAAAATAAGCTGAAGGAATTCTTAAGTAATTGCTTATTAAATAAAATTAAGTAAAACAGTTTTAACAACTGCTTGTTAAGAATACCAAAAGAATTTTACAAGGTTTATTCTTAACAACTGGTTGTTAGGAATGGAAAGGAAGTCAAACAGAATAAAGTCTTAACAACTGCTTGTTAAGAATACCTAAAGAATTTCACAAGGTATATTCTTAACAACTGGTTGTTAGGAATGCAAAGGAAGTCAAACGGAATAAAGTCTTAACAACTGCTTGTTAAGAATACCCAAAGAATTTCACAAGGTATATTCTTAACAACTGGTTGTTAGGAATGGAAAGGAAGTCAAACGGAATAAAGTCTTAACAACTGCTTGTTAAGAATACCCAAAGAATTTCACAAGGTATATTCTTAACAACTGGTTGTTAGAAATGGAAAGGAAGTCAAACGGAATAAAGTCTTAACAACTGCTTGTTAAGAATACCAAAAGAATTTCACAAGATATATTCTTAACAACTGGTTGTTAGGAATGGAAAGGAAGTCAAACGGAATAAAGTCTTAACAACTGCTTGTTAAGGATGCTAGAAGTAGGTCCATGGAATCCTTTTAAAATTTGCTAGAAAACTGGGATAAAAATTGACAATTGACAATCAATTAAAATTATTAAGCAAATATAGCACATACAAGTTTAAAGAAATATTCTTTTTCTTAACAACTAGTTGTTAGAGGACCAAGGCTAGACAACTCAGGAAACATTGGGAAAAATGTCTTAACTTTTTAATAAAAAGAATAGGAGTATGTTCAAGATATTTTCTTTACAACTGCTTGTTAAGAAAGCTATGTTTCAATTAATGCAATTCTTTTAAAACCCTAACAACTGGTTGTTAAGAATATCATAGATTCCTGAATAAATCTAAACCCTAACAACTGCTTGTTAAGAAAATCTGAAATAGTCTTAACCTTAACAATTACTTGTTAAGAATATCTTAGATAGCTTCCTGAAAATGTCTTAGCAACTAGTTGCTAGAATAACAAGGGAAGTTAATTCAGAAAACTTTAAAGGAAAACAACTTTTTAACAACAGTTTGATAAGAAATTCATTATTAAATTTATATATTTATAACATGTGATAACAGTTACTTGCTAAGAAAATAAGTCTGAAAAAAGATTTATTTGCAAGTCTTAAACGCTGATTGCTTAAAATATAATATAAAAAGTAAATATTTTTAACAAGTGGTTGTTAGAGAGCTAAGGTAGACAATTCAGATAAATTTAAAGAAATTTTGGTAATTTTCTGTGTGTCTTTTTTGTTTCGTATTAATATATTCATATTAATATTAGACATGATAAATTGTTCATCGAGTGTTCCTAAAAAAGTCTTGCAGTAGGTTTACTTGTTCTTCTCTATTACTCCCAAGTATTCAACAACTGCCACAGTGTAATATTCTATTCCTCTTCTGTAATACCCTGTAAAAAAAATAAAACATTTGAGTGGTAAAATTCATATGCTTTGATATTTTTTTCTATCTAATATATTGTCAAATAAAGCATTAATTGAATTTTTACATTCACCAAACAAATTTATTACATTTGTGCATAATGCTGGACAGATTTAGGCAGAGAAGTGTGATGGAGTAAACATGGAATTTGACCTCAGATACTTAAAAAAAAGTCAGAACTATGTCTGAATAATAAACTGCATTTGGTATCTTTATTTTTTTCTAAAAATGTGGCAAAATGAGCCAGTTCTTCCTAATGGAAACATATCCAATGAAAGAGGTTAGGACAAGTCCCAGAGATGAGTAAACCAAGACCCTGCAGGAGATCCCCCCCCCCCCCAAATATTTAAGCAGCCATAATTGCCATCAGATTTGTTCCCTTTTCCAGACTTTGTGTATTGCAAAAAGTCTTTATCTAAGCAATTAATACCATTGTCATTTGCTGGAAAATATTAAAAAAAAATTAACACTGTACAATTTCAAATTAGTTTTCATTACTTAATACAGGATTTATTTTGAAAGAGGTTAGACAACAAGGTAGTTTAATCCAAGACTGGGCAATTAAATTCCTTTGCTTAATTCTCAAGAGATCTAGATAACATCTGCCTGATCAGAGATGCCCTACCAGTTCATTCCTCACAAGAAACTCATTAATTTATCTCTAATTCAACATCTAATTTGATATTAAAATTCTTCTTGACTACTGCTTGATAATTACACCAATGTGGAATTTTTCTCTTGTTTTTAACACAAACAAAACATTATTATGTTTGTTAAAAATTGTTGTAAAGTTAGCAATGAGAAAAAACTGTGTTTTCTTGATGAAACATTTTTTAAATATTTGCAATATTCTTACATCTTTTGGGACTGTATAATTTAAAATGTAAAGATATATATATATATATATATATATATATATATATATATATATATATATATATATATATATATATATATATATATATATATATATATATATATATATATATATATATATATATATATATATATATTTAAATTTTGCCTTAAATGAAGGTCAAAGTGCCCTTTAAATAGGATGCGACAAACCTTCTATTTAAGATGCATCAAATGGGCAAGTATTACGGTTCTTGGTCTTATAGTTATTTAGCAATGATCTGGACAGGATTTTCCCCTTTCTTGACAATAACATCTTAATTAAAGGTCACAATGACCTATTTTTAGAGTGAAACACACCTTTTACACAAGGTGTACCAGCTGACAAAGTTTGTTAATTTTAGGCTCATAGTATAAAAGTTATGAGCCGGACACGAAAAAGTAAACAGACAGACACATGGACAAACATGAACGCCATAACAAAATGTGCCCTGCCTTAAGATGAGCGTATAAAATTATAATTCTCAGGCAGATTATTATTTCAAATATCCTCATTCAATTGACAAAATGAAAGCTTTATTACAGCAGAAGAAAAGAATTATGACATCTTAGTGAACCAGTTGCTGCGTAAAAAATCGTCCATTTGACAATTTTGAAGAAGTCAATAAAAATAGCTGTTTAATATTGTTTCTTTGCCACTTTAGGGCTTAAAGTCACTTTGTATAATAGTTCCTGTAACGAATTCCATTATAGGGTATGAAATTCACTGTAGATTAATTATATGCGTTCAAATGCTAACAAAGACCAATCATTTTTCATATGAACGTAATTTGTAAATATGTTTTGAAAATCAAAGCATAGATTTATATGGCACCACTTCCTATTAGACTTAATTTGGCAGATTTTTCTTTAAAAACTTGTATTGCTTAATATGAGGAAATATTTGTCCAGTCCTATCTTTTCTCTGTGTCATGATAACAGATCAAAGAGTCCGTAGTATATATATAAAGATTACCTAATATCAAGAGAGAGAGAGAGAGAGAGAGAGAGAGATTACCTTAGGTTTTTAATCTTAGTCGATGCCATCTAGTATAACATAAATTCGATTGTTTCTTTTAAACTCCACAAGACAATCCCATTCTTTCATTCACTGCTTCATATTCTTTTAGGGTTTCAGAATCTGTAACCAAAATTATACATTTATTACGAGATATTTCAATGAATCATTACGTTTCATTGTTATTTAGTACATGTAAATGGATGAGTTCCGGTTGACAGTGAAGAATATCAGTACTTCGATTTCATTTTGAGTGAGGAGAAGGCAAACGAAAATTATTTTTTAGGTGGCCTTATTAAGTATCCGAGGAAAGAGTCAGCGCGGCTGAGGGAGACAGATGATGCTTACTTTCTATGAAAGCATACTGAATAATTTATCTATTTATGAAAAAAAAAAACAACTTTACACATCAATTATTTAAACACACACACACACGGTAATTATTCTGAGTACCTAGAATACATATTCACACGTTTGTTAACAGGTATCAATGAAACAAAACAAAATTTCAAATTATCAAAACCAGTTCACAAGATAGGATTCACCCGTTGGTTACCGGCGATTGCTTTTCCTTTTCGCAGAATTTCCCACAACCGTCAACGGACGAGTTCATTGGTTACTGTTGAAAGGTGGAACAGGTTAATCTTTCGTCGGTAACACAGTGTATTGATCTGACTACTCTATTCCAGTTTATATGTAACAACAATTTTGGTTATATTTTAATATTACAAAGTCGTAAATCCTTTCCCTGTCATAGAACTGTTATTAATTTCTCGGGCTGTATTCGATAAAACATAATTCATAAGTTTTAGGGATTATCATCGCATGCCGATTTTTTTGGTAAATTACTACTTTAAAGGAAATAATAGAAAAGCGAAGATGACGAAAAAAAGAAAAAATGACTGGAATTTGATGTACCAATTTTAATCGATTTGACGGATTTTTTTTCGGGGGGGGGGGGGGTCTCATTTAAGAAAGAAACTTAATACTGGTGTAATAGATCAAATTTTGCTATGTCTTTAGGATATACATATTACATGTAAGTGAATTTTAAATATAAATACATGTAGCATATAAAACTACGTTCATGGAAAAGCAATTTGCTTAAAACGGGCGGGTTCAACAGAAAATATGCTTCCACGGATATTCCTGAAATATACTGAATAAGAATAACTTTTAAAAGACGTGTGTCCGTAAAAGAATAATTAATGAAATTTTAAGTTTTGTATGATGTTAAAAGGTTACTAAAAATTCTTACCTCTTTCTTATATTTATCAAGCACGTGAAAATACTTAATAGCCTATTTCTTACTTTAGATTAGAATATTAATGACACTTCTTTGTAACTACTTTCTACAGCTTGAGTATTTCTGACATTTTGTCAGTTTAAAATTAGAAAAGCGGCATTTGTGAAAATAATTTTAAAACAGGGCAGTTAGCAGTGTCTTTTCTATCTACACAGTTGTTATTATCCCTTGAACCATTATTCATTACATGTGTGTACTCCGTGATGCGAACAGAACGATGGTTGCGTATAAATTTATATTAATGGGAAAAATCAGCCTTACTACTTCTTGTTATATGGACACTGATAAAAATAACCTCAAGGGTAAGGAATGGATTAACAATTGCTCACTCGACACATCTCGGCTGTTTCATGTCAGTAACGCCGGGAATTATCCGAAGTTATCGAATGCGCAATCAAAAATTCTTGTTACACATTCAGTCTAGATATCTTCATAATGTGGAAGCTCAGAGATTTAAAGAAAACGGCATACTATAGGATTTTAAAAATTCATTCCAGTTGATAATTAATCAATTAAAACTTACAGGAAAAAAAATTTTCGATTAAAAAAAAATCCATTAAGTACGTACAATGTTGGTATAATTTAAAAGAAATGCCGGTTCTTTTAGTCTTAACGTTTCGATTTTCCAGTATTAAAGGAACAAAAATATGTATATATATTCACCCTTTTACAAGTTTTTTTTTTACTATTATTATTATTTCTCATTTCTATATCTTGTCTTGTTTAATACATGTATGCTGAACATTTAACTTTTAACATTCAAGCATTCTTTAAAACTTAAATACTTTGTACAAATGGCACATGCTTTTTAAGTCAAAATCATATATCTTACCTAGTCCTGATTTGACAGTTTCACTTGAATGCAAAAGATCTTCATCTTCAATACATGTTTTTCTCGATCTGCAACAAAATGTTTGAATGAGTATTTAACTTCCGCTCCTTTATTTCTGCGCATGTCAAACAGTTATTCTTAATTTGATTGGTAATTTTTTGGGAGATAGCCAATCGAATTCGAATACGCTATTGAGGGCAAATATTTCGATTTCCAGTGATATGTTTCAGCCATTCTACAATTATGCCTACGGATTTTTTTGTTAATTTTCTTTTATTATAAAGAAGATCCCAGAAATTGCGACGCACAGTAGACTCCCTCTTTGTAGGAAGCAGTGATACTGATGACAAGGACATAGAAGTTACTGTTGACGATCAAAGTAAGTGAATCTAATCTATTTACGTACAATAATTACATATTACCTAATGTGAAGATGATTGTACTATAAACGGCCAGTAGATGGCATTTTAATGTTTGTGAGGGTGTGTGTGTGTGAGGGTGTCTGTGTGTGAGAGAGAGAGGGTGTGGGATTGTGTGGGAGGTTGTTTAGGTTTATGTGTGTGTGTGTGTGTCAACTTGAAATTCTACAGGTTTTTTTTTTCATTAAAGCTTTAAAGAATTACACACACTTAACATATAAGTCCATTTTAATTCGAAGTGCACAGTTCAAGTTTCCTATGAAATTATATATTGGCACTCTGCACCACAGACTTTTTATGAGCCTCCACACCTTTTTTTGCCTATTGAGTTGACCTTGATTTCAAATTTATTACTTGACCCCCCCCCCCCCCCCCCCGGCCGAAAAATCAAGAATCTAATTACCACGTACCATGACGACTTTATTATTTATCAAACGTCTAAACTTACTTCTCCCTTTTCAGAAAACCTCCCCATCTTACTCTAAATGTGCAGATACATGTAAAACACTAATCACCAGAATTTTCCCGTAGTTTTACTTCGAAACAAGGCTGAAGCAAAATACCTTACGAATTCCCCTTTGAATCAATGGCGTGTCAGCCCGAAACAGGGACAGAAGTGTTTGTCAGCTGTTCCTGGGGGTGATTGCAATGCATTGATTTTTCCAACAGATTTTCAGATTTCTTGTGTAAAAAAATTGTAGTTCATGATAAGGATTGAAGTGATATATCGCGATATGAAATTTTTGGCGATACCCATCCCTATTTTTTATACATGAAAAGCATGCTCATTGTTAACTAAAACAAGTCATTTTATGTACTGGTAGTTATTATTGCCAGGCGCGGATCCAGGAATTTTTTCCGGGGGTTGGACCCCTCGTCCACCCCATTCAAAAAAAAAAAACTTTTCCATAAAAGATATATATTTAAAAAAAGAAAACCAAACAAACAAACAGACAAAAAAAAGAAAAAGAAAAAGCTCAACTCTTTTCCCAAACGTGAAAAAACCTATTTCATGAAGGGAGGGCGGGGTGTTCGTTGACATTTAAAGCTTCATACCTATGACTTTTCATACACATTTCACAGAGATAGCTATGACTTTTCATACCAATTTCACATAGATCCGCGTTTTCGAGGAGGAATCGTGTTTTCGGGGGGGGGGGGGGTTCCAAGGTCAATTTTACTTGGTATAGTATATATATTTAATAACTCTGCAAATTCCAGGGGTCCCCCCTCCCCCCCCCCTCCCTTCTAGATCCGTGCATGATTGCGCCGTGTGATTAGGTCAAGTAATGACCTGTGGCCTGTGAAAATTAAGATGTTTGCTCTCTGCATGTACATGTATATATCATAGAGATATACTACAAATGTATATATAATGTATTGTTTTAAAAAATGTAAACAGGAGTACTTCTTCCACGACGTTTGTTTTAAATTATCTATTTAAAATAATAAATTAACACCTAAAGCTCTACAATTTTGCTAAGACGATGTCCTAAATTTTGATAATGTGGTACAACCTGAAGCCTCAAAATTATTTTAGCTTGATCCCTCATGAACTAAAGAGATTTTAATGAATCGATGAACTATTTAATTTACTTTTACATAAAAAAATAGAAATTAAAAGATATCTTACCTTGATGTATAGAGAACGTTCGGAGATTTCAACAGAACACAGGATAATAGAATTTCTGAAAGAGTGTAAGTTTTCGCGGCAAATGTTAGCATGATAAACTTATTTTGCATACGATGGGCCGGCTGAAGCCTGTCATTAATTTCTACCAATGGCAGCACTAGGATCATATCGACGGGTCGCCTTTAACTTGTATAGACAGATGTCCGAAACACTCATCACAGACATCAAAGGGTCAGATTTTCCTAACATTGAATAGCCTGGTACTCCGCTAATAACTGTTACTCTTTCGTCGCATAATTGACATCGCATAAAATGCTAGAATCTGAAAGACGTACTTAAAATATTTTAATAAAAATATATTTGGGTTTAAATAAACGATTTCTCAAGGAATAGGAAATCTTGTTACGCTAAAACTTTATCATTTACCATCAATGTATAAATATAAAATCAGCTTTATCTAAAATAAGTCCTTTAGATAAACGCAGTCTTCCTGTGGGTTAATTAACGAAAACACCGAGATTTATTTTCTGCATTTTAAAATGTACAATGAGTTAAGATCCGCTTTATTTCACACCATAAGAAATAATAAATGAATATTAGCCATTGATATTATCCTCCATGAGGACCCATTTGTGGGCCGCCTTAATAACAAACATTTTTAAAGCTTTGCACTAGTAAATCTAAAATAAAACGAAAAGATTTTGATGATCGGCGTAATCATTTTTCTTTCTTCTACAACCCTCTTCCCTCTGCAATATTTTTCTGTTCTTATAAACTATTTCATACCCTGCACTCTAAATATATTTATTTACATTTTTTGTGTAACGCGCATTTCTGTTTATTTTCTTTGTATATAGGAGAGGACAATCTTACAAAAATCTCAGCTAATTACTGATAAAATATGTTGAAACTTTTTTTTTACATGTAAAAGGGATAGGTTCAAATACATAACGTGTAAAGTTTTGATAACTGTAAAATATATATATGTTACTGTTTGATGTGAGGAAAAAAACCTTATACATTTCTACAGAATTAATGAATGTATTATTTTAATGATTTATTTATTATTAAACACGAGTTTAAATAAGATCCTTTATACTTACGTCTTCTAACAAAACATGTACATGCATTTTGCGACACCCGAGAATACAGTAGCTTGAAAGATCTAATTTTTGTGACGTTCGTTACATACAACTTAAAGTTTCTTTATTAATGTTACATGCCACGTCAAAGCAACTGAGAATATAATGATCATGCAATTTCAGCATTCTTGCAAGTTTCTAGTCAATTACTTTCAAAGTTCCATACTCATTGATAAATTCTCTCAAATTACCTAAGTGAATGAAAATAATGGATCATCTATTCGTTTTATAGCTCTACTGATAGTATCAAATACACGGTGTTTTCCCGAGTGGGAGCAAGTTGAAAGGGTTCATTTTCTACGGCTGATAAATATTCACTGTACCAACTTTCTAATTTCCTTGCTGTTGCTATGGGATGGGTAATAGTGAAGTATCTTTGGATCGAAGACTTTTCTTAACATATATCTCTTTATTTACCCGGCATAAAAAGTCATGAAATGACATGACACCCACATAAAATAAGCATGTTTTTAATTTGACCGAACAAAAAATACTAGTATCTGTACATTTGTTATGAAAATATATATAATTATATATATTTTAAAGAAAAATGTGAATTTATTGATATAACGATTCAAAAGATCAACATATGCACCATATTTTATTTTGTACCGGCGAAATCTGAAGAGTTCCTTTCAAAGATCACATATGCACTATATAATTCCAATTAAAAAATTACATTCTCAAAGTGTCTAGATTTTTCCGTTTCCATGATATGCGCATTTTTCAAATTTGTATGTTTGAAAAAAAAGTGGGGGAGAGGGGAATATTTGTTGGAAAATTTAATACATAGAAATTAGTTTAAAAGAAAAAAAACGTTAGTTCATACACAATAACATTTAATTTATACAATGCTACGATGCCGTTGATATACTGTTATCAATATCTTTTAAAATATGAACAATAAAGTCAAACAAGGAAAAATCTTGTGTTACAGGTAGAATTAAACAGTCTATTCTAATGGAGACATGGCCTCTAACGATAATAAATTCACTGAAAAATAATTAGTATGCAAGTTTTGATTAACAGCCCCCCCCCCCCTTCCCGCCCTCCATTCACTTTTAAGTCATGATTCGTGATACTTTTACCAGAGATGGACAATTACTGTATTTATGTGTATCAATGTTACAGAAACAAATGTTTTGATCTACCCGCCATAGGTCTCGAATCTCTTCTGAATTTTAATTTAAAAACAAACTTCGAATGTATCTGTATTTAGTGTATTTCATGGGCCCGGAGAGTTTACGAGTATTTTCATCTCTCTCTCTCTCTCTCTCTCTCTCTCTCTCTCTCTCTCCTTCACACAATTTTTAAAATTCAAAATTCAATATCTGTTGTTGAAAAGTTAAATGTATATAATATGAATAGCAAAACTTATTCTTAATATTCATCATGTTAATTATTTTCGCATCTTTACATGTAAAAATATCAAGTGCTAATTTTGCAAATCTCAACAGAACACACGTAAATGCGATTAAATAGAAGCACATTTTGAAATAGATGCATTTCTCTGGTGCAGCATTAGGTCATGAGGTGCAAAGTTTACTTTTCATTATATTAAATTGTTGTAAAGTTATTATTTAGATTGCAAGATTACAATGCTCTAAATATCTATCTCACTGTGAACTCTTATCAAGGAACATTTACTATAGTTGGGGTGAAAATCCGATCATACCGATGCGCTTTCGCGTACGGTCCCATGTGAAAGTGAAATAATGAGGCATTTCAAACACAAAGTGGTTTAATGAAATCCCGTTCTTTCTTCTCTTGATGACTGTTGTAAACGTGCGTGGTGCTTCTCCCCCGAAAGACTATAAATTACGTCCAGTCTATCAAATAACACTTTCTTCTGTAAAGACTGGAAAGTTAATAGTAAAATGTGACGAAACAGAGATATTGAGTTCTCTTTAAGAGTTTTCCAAAAAATAGTCTTTATGTAAAACAATGAATTATGAAATAAATAAATTATATTGAAATATTGACATTTAGTAGTGAATAACCACTAAATGTGCGTTGTTGAAAGCAAATGGCTAAAACGCTTATGAAAGATTGAAAAATAACTAAACAAATCGGAAAATCCTGCAATTTTTTAAAACTAAATCAAACGTAGCATTTATATAATATTTTATTCACGGGTAATGAAATTGTCAGAAGAAAAAAAATACATAAAATGTTTTCAATTTTTTAAGTGATGCATCCATGTAAACTGGCACACCACGTTTCGGCAAAGCGAATTACCTTTTCACTAAAAATAAGTTACGATTCACCCACATGATGCAATTAACAGTATACTTAAACATGTAATCTATTGACCCGTTAAATGCATGATAGAAGAAATTCAGCGTGTTTAGCGAACATTCTTATCTCGTTTAATTTCTTTTTATTTAGAATATTACATGTCTGTAAAATAAAATTATGCTATCAATATTATTCAGATTTGTGATTTAAAGAGACGCATACGGTTACTTTAGCTGACGGCATTAAGATCGTGCCGACATATTGTTCATAAAATAAATGTTCATAAAATCGCATGCTTTTTATCGCTTCACTCTAAAATAAACACCGAGTATATTTTTCCCTTTATTTATTCCTTTTTATTTAATTCTTTATATCATATTAACTTACATTATTGGTTTTTTAGCTCACCTGAGCCGAACGCTCAAGTGAGTTTTTCTGATCGAAATTTGTCCGTTGTCTGTCGGCGTCGTTGTTGTCGTTGTCGTCGTTGTTGTAAACTTTTCACATTTTCATCTTCTTCTCTAGAACTTCTGGGCCAAATTCAACAAAACTTGACACAGAGTATCCTTGGGGGAAGGGGATTCAAATTTGTTCAAATGAAGGGCCACGCCCTCTTTCAAGGGGAGATAATACAGAATTAGTGAAAAATTAATAGCATCTTTTAAAAATCTTCTTCTCAAGAACCACAGGGTCAGGAAAGATGAAACTCATGTGGAAGCATCCTCAGGTAGTGTAGATTCAAGTTTGTTCAAATCATGACCCCCGGGGGTAGGGCGGGGCCACAATGGAGGATCAAAATTTTACATAGAAATATATAGGAAAAATCTTTAAAAATCTTCTTCTCAGGAACAGCAAAGCCCTGATTGGTCATACTTATATGGAAGCATCCTCAGGAAGTGTAGATTCAAGTTTGTTCAAATCATGATCCCCGGGGGTAGGGCGGGGCCACAATGGAGGATCATAGTTTTACATAGAAATATAAAGGAAAAAAACTTTAAAAATCTTTTTCTCAAGAACAGCAAAGCCATGATGAGTAATATTTATAAGGAAGCATCCTCAGGTAGTGTAGATTCAAGTTTGTTCAAATCATGACCCCCGGGGTAGGGCGGGGCCACAATGGAGGATCATAGTTTTACACAGAAATATAAAGGAAAAAAACTTTAAAAATCTTTTTCTCAAGAACAGCAAAGCCATGATGAGTAATATTTATAAGGAAGCATCCTCAGGAAGTGTAGATTCAAGTTTGTTCAAATCATGACTCCCGGGGTAGGGCGGGGCCACAATGGAGGATCAAAATTTTACATAGAAATATATAGGAAAATCTTTTAAAATCTTCTTCTCAGGAACAGCAAAGCCCTGATTGCTCATACTTATATGGACGCATCCTCAGGTAGTGTAGATTCAAATTTATTCAAATCATGACCCCCGGGGGTAAGGTGGGGCCACTATGAATGGTCAAAGTTTTACATACAAATATATAGGAAACATTTTTTAAAAATCTTCTCAGGAACAGCAAAGCCCTGATTGATCATATTAATGTGGAAGCATCCTCAGGTAGTGTAGATTCTATTTTGTTCAAATTATGACCCCTGGGGTAGGGCTGGGCCACAATGGAGGATCAAAGTTTTACATAGAAATATATAGAAAAAATCTTTAAAAATCTTCTGAAGAAGAAGAGCAAAGCCATGATGAGTTATATTTATTTATAAGGAAGCAACCTCAGGTAGTGTAGATTCAAGTTTGTTCAAATCAAGACCCCTGGGGGTAGGGCGGGGCCACAATGTAGGATCATAGTTTTACATAGAAATATAAAGGGAAAAAACTTTAAAAATATTTTTCTCAAGAACAACAAAGCCATGATGAGTAATATTTATAAGGAAGCATCCTCAGGTAGTGTAGATTCAAGTTTGTTCAAATCATGACCCCCGGGGGTAGGGCGGGGCCACAATGGAGGATCAAAATTTTACATAGAAATATATAGAAAAAATCTTTTAAAACCTTCTTCTCAGGAACAGCAAAGCCCTGATTGGTCATACTTATATTGAAGCATCCTCAGGAAGTGTAGATTCAAATTTATTCAAATCATGTCCCCCGGGGATAAGGTGGAGCCACTATGGAGGATCAAAGTTTTACATAGAAATATATATGAAAAATTAAAAAAAAAAATCTTCTTCTCAGGAACAGCAAAGCCCTGATTGATCACATTAATGTGGAAGCATCTTCAGGTAGTGTAGATTCTATTTTGTTCAAATCATGACCCCCGGGGTTAGGGTGGGTCCACAATGGAGGATCAAAGTGTTATATAGAAATATATAGGAAAATATCTACTTCTGAAGAACTGCAATAATTAAAAATATATAGGAAAATATCTACTTCTGAAGAACTACATGTAACACATGTCACTATAATAAATAAACTACTACTACTATTACCACAGAAACATTTCTCTTTTATTGGAAAATCAAGCTGGCTTCTGCAAATATTTTTCCACTCAGGATCATATATATTCTTTGTATTCTAAAATAGAAATTTACAAATCATTGAAGAAATTATATTGTGCATTTATTGACTTTGAAAAAGCTTTGGATTCTTTCTGGCATATAGGTTTATGTAAGAAGATTTTGTAATGTAGATGGAAAGTATTTTAGAATAATTAAAAATATGTTAAAAAATATCACGTCTGAAGAATTTTGTAATGAATAGAGTTCAATTTTTTTCCCTTGTACTAATGGGGTAAGACAGAGTGATAACTTGTCACATATTCTGTTTTCACTGTATCTCAATGATTTAGAAGAATTTCTTGTTGTAAATGATGTCAATGGTTTAACAACATTGTCAGATAAAATGGAATAGAATACTAGCTTATTGATGAAACTGTAAATCTTGTTAGACCAATATGATTTTCAGCATCAGTTAGAATTTTTTTTCTAAATATTGTTAAAAAGGCATTTAAAGGTGAATATTAACAAATATAACATTGTTATTTTTGGTAGAGGTAAAATGAATCACAGTATTGTTTTTTGATATAATGAAGTACCATAATTGGAAGTCATTAGTCAATACAGATATCTTGATGTTATATTTTGTAAAATTGTGTCATTTAATATGAATATGAAAAAGTAGTATGACAAAGCAAAAAGAGCAAAGTCTGGAGTAATTAGTAAATGTAAAGGACAAGATTTATCTATAAAATGCAAGCTTGACCTCTTCGATAAAGTTTTTAAACCAATTTTGCAATACGGTTGTAAAATATGGGGTTTTCTTTTTTAATTGAAAAACTACATCTTAAATCTTGTAAACATGACTAAATTGTGGAAGTAATCTACTCCTAATTGAATGGTATACGGTGAATTCGGAAGATATCCATTGTCAAATAATATAAATGAAACACCGTCGAATAAATTTGTACAACAAATCTTAAATGAATGTGGTTTATCATATATGTGGAAATATATGATAAATGTCAAATGGTTAAAAATTAGATTATATCATACTCTTACAGATCAATTTAAACAATCATGGTCTAATGAAATGTCCAACACCAAAAACACTTAGTATACTCGAACTTACAAGTTATTTAAAAGTACACTATCCTTTGAGAAATATTTTGACATTTTACCATTGAAATTACTGAGATTTTTTTTGTGTAAATTTAGAATTAATAACACTAGGTTCCCAATTTAAACAAGCAGATGGCACGGTGTTCCTAGAGAATTAAGACTCTGAAACCTATGTAATTGTAATGAAATTGGTGATGAGTTTCATTATTTATTAAATTGTACTGATGCAATATTAAAACAAGCAAGGTCATTATATTTATCTTATCATTATACTGTGAATCCGAATCTGTTTAAAATCGCAAAAAGAAACAGTTGATAATGGTCTGTAAATTTATACAAAAAGTTATCTCGAGAGTTCGCTGTTCTGGTTATTTTTTTCCACGCAATGTGCATTGTCATCTATATTTTTGTCTAAATTGTTGTTCTTTACATCTGTAACTAGTTTTTTGAGAATAAAGTTCTTGTCATATAAAAGTCTTCATTCATAGACTGGTATCCCCCTTTTATTTTTGTTTAGCAATGACGAAATCCTTCATGATTTTGTTCTAAATCTTTTGCTGAAAATGTGAATGACCCCCTCCCCCTCCATCTTGATAGAATAGGATTTTTGCCAATTGTTTTTCAATTTGATGGGTCAGTTTTTTCTATTGATGAAACGCCCTCATCCCTCCTTTTTTGCTTTGAAATACCACAAATTTAAAGACGACAAGAAACCACATGTCTATTTCAAAAGCTGAAAGCTTTTTTTTTTTTAATTTTCATTGTATTAAAGACTAGACCCACAAGACAGCCTACTACTGGGGCTGAAAAAATAAAAGCAAATGATACATGCTTTACGTCAGCGTTATTTGCTTGCCTGAAGAGTTATCAAAAGTATGAGAGAGAGTAGAAGCAATGTAGATGAATGGGTAGTGATATTAGACGATTTCATATGTGCCGGATAATGGGCTTGAGTTTATTGATTTGCAAGCAATAATTACAGGTTTATACAAATGTATATGCAGACAAATGGTTTTCCTTTTTTTCAAGTTTATTTTATATATATATATATACTCGTATAAATAAACATAAAAAATGAAATCATTCATTTATATTCATTGCATCAAACATTTCATTTTGACAAAAATTTAAATGTCACATATAGTGAAAAAAGCAGTTCAGTTTAAGTGAAACTTTTTTTATTTCACACTATGTACAGATTTTCACAAAACAACTTGGAGAAGATTGGCGAAAATATGACAATTAGAAGGCATGGTCCTATCAAAGATATCTACCACAAAGCTTTCTGTTTGCAAAATCCGCAACCTCTGTGGAGAAGAAAATGGAACTAGCAATATTCAGAAGAAAAAAGAATTCCTTTATGGGCACTGGACAAGTAATCAATGTCAACGTTAGACCTTGCTTGGTATATGCGTTAAATGCGTTCAAATTAAAAACAACAAACATTCCATCGATGATAAAAGATTCACTCAAGAAAAAATATCGATTGTTTGATATACTGTTTCCAAAAAATATTTTTAAAAAAATTACCAGATAATTGAAATTTATGTAAAAGTTCAGTGTACCATAATTATAGTTTTCTTATTCTTTAAACCTTGATTTTTGTCTCTGTATGTGTGCAAAAATTTAATTTTTTGCTTTTTGATTTACATATATTGTTTCCTTTATGATTTGAAAAGTTTTAATATGAAAGAAATATCATACACATATGATTTCTTTAATTAACATCCTGTCTTTTTAGTAAACGTTTCAAATCTAAGTCAAAACAAAGAAGAGTTTGGTATTCAAGTTTTCTTTTAAAAAATACTTCGCAGTGATTCTTGTACATTTATACCTTTTTGGTACTCCTGATATCTGATATTTTTTTCCCCCTCATATTTAAATTTTGTTTTAAAACTTATAACACAGGTCAGTGACAATTTCAAATTAAAGTTTGTAAATGGGTACGTTGTTTTGATATTTTTTTATAAATGATAAGAAGTTCTTTATAATTTATTGAGTTCAAAAAATGATTATTTGCTTTATATATATATATATATATATTTCAGTGAATTAGCCCTTAACTATTAAAAACTATCTTTCATTTGTTGATAGATAAAACAATTTCAACTACAAATACTCAAACATTTTCTGCAATTACTTTTGGAGTAGAGAGATAAAGATCATTGATAAATATAAAATTGTTTTGTTACACTCCTGACAATAGTAAAATTTAAAATAAAACCCCCAAATTTCAAAGTTCTGTCAACACCAAGTTTAAAAACAAGATGTTCCCTTTTAATGTCACAAAACTAGCTAAAAATATTAAATAAACTGTAATTAGAAGTTGAAAGTATATTTTATAGGATACCAGTATATTACTTCGATCATTTGGAAAGCACTGTATGCAATCAAAAGTCATCCAGAAGTATTCTACTCTTCATTTTTTTTTTTATTAATTAATATTTGATAATAGGGGATTTGAACATTTGTGTTGCACTCCTGAAAGAAGTCTTTTAAGAAGAATTGTGAAGCATAAATTACACAAGAGTGTGTTTTGTTGTTTCAGTGAAGTAATCGAATTACTTGAATTTTATAATAATTTTCCAGTGTTTTTTATTCATTTTAATTCATCTAAAGAAGAGAAAGATTGCAATGATTAAAACAGTCTATAAAGATATAATTTAATACAAAATTATTCAAATAGATCCTTATTGATCAAAGCATACGTGGAAGCAAGAAAAGGCTAATTTTACTATTGAATCTATCTTCAAAAATTGTTCCATCCCTGACCATAAAATATGAATCTAAAACACAGACAGAAACTTTTATTGACAGAATTATTTGGTAAGATATGTACATTAAAAATTAAAACAATGATTTGTTAAGCTGTATAGTTAACTTAACAAATACTTGTTAAAATGTTTTCTGAATTGGTTTGGTTCTCTAACTTGTTTTTCTTTCTTCTTTTTTTTTATAATTCGTAGTAAGAAGCAAATATGAAGTTGTTAGGACTTGTATACAGCTACTCTTATGTTTCCTGATCTTTACCTAGTTTCTCCTATGAGTTGTTTAGAATACATCTTTAATTTGAATATCATGTTTTCAACAGACACTTGTTAGAAATTGTAATTAATTTACAATTTTTATCTTGGTTTTCTAGACCAATAAATTAAGAGGATATCGTGAACTAATTTCTTATATTCTTAACAAATAGTTTTTAAAGATTCTTTTCCCCTAATGTTAATGATACCCATAACAAATGGTTATTTTAGATATGAATATGTTTATTTTTATTTGTATTTTTCTTTTTTTTTTATGTTTTAGCCATATTTTAAAGACTGTTTTGCTTTTAAATTAAATTAGAAACAGTTAATCGATATTCCTAAAAGCGATTTTTTTGACAAGCAATTTTATCTAAATTGTCTTCTCTTGGCTCTCTAGCAATCAATTGTTAAGAATAATTCCCTTTTATTATATTCTTAGCAATCAGTTTTTTTTTTCAGACTTATTGTCTTTGCAAATAACTGATTAAACATATTAACTTAATTGTGAAATTCTTAACAAACAGTTGTTAAGACATTTGTCTTTCCGTTTTCTGAATTGACTTTCCTTTGTATTCTAACAACTATTTGTTAAGACTTCTTCATGAAGCTATCTTTTACAAGCAGTTGTTAGGGTTAAGACTTTTCGTGAAGCTATCTTAGATTCTAAACAAGCAGTTGTTAGGGTTTAGACTTATTCAGGAATCAGGAATCTTTTTTTTAAGTTAAGACATTTACCTAATGTTTCCTGAGTTACCTAACCTTATTCCTCTAACAACTAGTTGTTAAGAATATTTCTTTAAACTTGTATGTGCTATTCTTAATAATTTTCATTCATTGTCCTTGTCTCTAACAAATTTTAAAAGGATTCCAGGGACCTACTTCTAGCATCCTTAACAAGCAGTTGTTAAGAATTTATTCTGTTTGTCTTCCTTTGCATTTCTAACAACCAGTTGTTAAGAATATACCTTGTGAAATTCTTTTGGTATTCTTAACAAGCAGTTGTTAAGACATTATTCCGTTTGACTTCCTTTCCATTTCTAACAACTAGTTGTTAAGAATATATCTTGTGAAATTCTTTTGGTATTCTTAACAAGCAGTTGTTAAGACTTTATTCCGTTTGACTTCCTTTCCATTCCTAACAAGCAGTTGTTAAGAATATATCTTGTGAAATTCTTTTGGTATTCTTAACAAGCAGTTGTTAAGACTTTATTCCGTTTGACTTCCTTCGCATTTCTAACAACTAGTTGTTAAGAATATATCTTGTGAAATTCTTTTGGTATTCTTAACAAGCAGTTGTTAAGACTTTATTCCATTTGACTTCCTTTGCATTTCTAACAACCAGTTGTTAAGAATATATCTTGTGAAATTCTTTTGGTATTCTTAACAAGCAGTTGTTAAGACTTTATTCCATTTGACTTCCTTTGCATTCCTAACAACCAGTTGTTAAGAATATATCTTGTGAAATTCTTTTGGTATTCTTAACAAGCAGTTGTTAAGACTTCATTCTGTTTGTCTTCCTTTGCATTTCTAACAACCAGTTGTTAAGAATATTTTGTGAAATTCTTTTGGTATCCTTAACAAACAGTTGTTAAAATTCTGTATAGAAGTGCAACAGTTTCACTTTATTTTATTTAACAAGCAAAATTAAGAATTCCTTTAGTTCATTTTTCGTGTTCTTAACAAACAATTGTTAAGACATGCCAGATATATAATGGTTTCTTTAACAAGCATTTGGTAAGAATTGGAAAATAAAGTGTTTAAAGTATGCATAGATTTCAGTTGTCATTTATGTACTTAACAACTATACAGAGCTTTTGATCAAATGGAATTGATCAAGTTAAAATGGAAGGTGTTGTGTGCTGAACCTAATATTTAAGTATTGTTTAAGAATATAATTTTATGTACATTTCATCGCATCGAAAAATTAAAAAAAGATTAGGTGTCAGGTTAGCTGATGTCACAGAGGAAGATGAATAGATGATCTTAATTATGTTCAAATACAAATATTCAAGCAGGTCAGTAGTTAGTTTTAAAAGTTCGGGGGGGGGGGGGTTTCGTGGGAGGGCAACTTCCTCTAAATATCTGAAAAGCAAAAAAAAAAAAAAAAAAAACGAAACAAAACAAAACAAACAAACAAACAAACAAACCTATACTGACTAAAGAGTTGGAAGGGGGAGGGGGCAACTTCATAAAGCAGAAAAAAAGGAAAAACTTACCTTTACAATCCTGTAATTTACCAGTGCTCCACCTTACAACAACAAAAATGAGGGGCAGGCCAGCACGTTTAAGAGGAAAAATTGCCCCCCCCCCCCCCCCGCGTTCTACGGACCTGTTAAGTCTTGCATGATATTCGGTTTCAATTTCAAATAGACTTCATAAAAATTGTAATACATTTTTTAGATTAGCGGCCCTTTTAAGAAATGGTGACCGATACTTGTTGTGTTCAAGCGTCGAGAGCACAGGTGCCTCAAAATAAAAGAAAAAAAGGTCAGAAACATTTTTAACCGGTTTTGATTAAGTGTGATTTATTGAAAAAAAGTAAGTAAATGACAAAAAAAATGAATTTTCATGTACAGAATAAACGTTCATAATACAATCCTTTGACATCGTTATGTGCCTCTTTGTTATGTTTCTACTCCATAACTAAGACAGGCTAAGAAATAGAATTGTATAAACAACGGAAACTTAATCATTTAATCATTTTTATTAAAGAATTAAGAAAAAGCTAAATGAAAAAAAAAATCCTTTTGGAAGTAGGCCTAGTGAACAGATTTTTGTTTTTGTTTTGTTTTGTTTTTTATTTATTTTTTTTATTATTATTTTATTTTATTATTTTTTTGTTTTTGTTTTTTGTTTTTTGGTTTTTTGGTTTTTTTTTTTTTATTAATTATATTTTTTTTAATGAAACTTAAAAAAAGAGAAAAAAGTTTACACATCATGGCGTATCTGAATTTATTTCCCGTTAGAATTTTTTGGTGATACAGAAAATACATGAGGTGTTATCATCCCTTCGTAACAAAGTTATAGGGGATAAAGTAACATGCGTGTATGTGAGTGAGTGAATGCGTGCTTATATCCGAAAATATATATATATTTTTTTTATATCGGGATCGATGTGCTCTTTCGCAAGGAGATGCCCCGCTTTAATTGCACCAGGTACCCTGTAGCAACCTCTAATGATAAAACGCCGCTAAATGATACAAATACCATTAAGCCCTGCAATTGCAACGCTTAATGGCATAAATTTTTGCATTAATAGTTGACATTCTCAACTGCTAATGCTAAATCGCCGCTTAATGATAGAATTATATCATTAAGCGTCACAAATGCAGAGCAACATCGACGCTTAATGAAACAAGCAAATATCTACATAATCGACGGTTAATGATACACACTAGTATATCATTAAGCTTTGCAGTCGCACCCTTTAATGATACAAAAAATTCACACACCCCCAAACCGGGATCTTAGGTTAAATATGCATTGTTATTTGACTGTGTGAATGTGTGATATTTTTTTAATCATTCTCTTTTTTTATCTAGCATATTTCATTTCTAAAAGGTTTTTACTGATGATATTTTACCGATGTTGTAGAGTAGGATTTCCCCCATAGCCAGCCCCCCCCCCCCCACCCTCCCCCTCCCAGAAATTGTACCCTAGAGTAGGATTTCCCCCGAAGGGAAATCTTACACCAGAACTAAATTCCCCTCTCTTTCTTTCTCAGAGTAGAATTTCCGCCCTAGTTATGGAGTCAATATACACTACAACCGCAATATTTTTGTGGGAAAAAAAATAAACGACACACTGATTTTTAAATGAAAAATGAATGTTTTTGACTTATATACTGTTCAATTTCAATTGTTAGATCTTTTTAGCATATTTTACCAATCATGGAGTCTCAACCCGAATATCAAGCTTTCAAAAGAAATGTAAAACTTCTCAGAATCGAAGCCTTAACACCTCTTATGGCGCAGCGGTACTTGTATTTGTGACATATTTATCAAGGCTATCTTAAGTTTAAAGATTCAGTTTGCTTTCAAAGAAAGTAATTTATGTATACCTTTTACTACTTGTATGTTGCTTGAATCCAATGAACAAATTAAAGAATGGTTTGAGTATCTTGTTAGAAAAATATTTCATGACGAGTTAGATACCTCCTTATAACCAGATATTTATCCAAAGGATTTAAAGCTATATATGGCGTATCTGATCTTGAAAAAAAAAATAAAAGATTGAATGTTGATGAACATGATATTTGTTATTTACGTTCAAATTAAAATTTTCACCAATTTTGAACTTGAATAACCCCACGTTTCTATCGTTAAATTGACTTAAAACTGTATCTGATAATTAAATGCGGAGTCGGTAAATAAATCGGTTATTGTTTTAAGTTTCTAATATCTATAAAACACGATTGACATAAATTGTGTAATTTGCAAGAAAAGTCCTATCTTTATATAAAGAAATAAAACACATAGGAAGATCTTTTTAATTTTAACTTATGAAAAATACGAAATATATGATTTTGATTATCTAGTTATATCGAGTAAGTTGTTATCTCGTTATATCATATATGAAAAGAACAATATTTTAATGCTTTAAAAAATGGTTGGACATGCAGTTGCTGAGAAAAATGAGATGTAAAATTTTCATTTTTCATTCTTCGTATGTTTCAATACATCTGAAGGCAGTCACGGTAGCTCAGTCGGTAGAGAGCTCGCTCTGTGATTGGAAGGACGTGAGTTCGAATCTCGGCGCGACTGACCTAAGTCGATAAAAAATAGGTAGCAACAGTACTGTTCCTTTGCCAGGCGCTCGGCACTTTGAAGTGAAAGTTGCGGGTCCTTCGAATGAGACCTTAAAAACCAAAGCCCCGTGTCACGACAGGTGTTAAATTGGTACAATAAATATCCCACACTGCTCAATGTGCACTCGGTACTCGGCACTCGAGCCGAGTGCCGAATGAAAGTCTAAAATCGAAGCCCTTCACCGGTGTCTGGTGACGTCTCTATACGAGTGAAAAATTCTCGAATGAGACGTACAACTATATACAATCAATCAATACACTGGACACCATTTTCAAGGACACATGTAACAATGTGTGGCTGCTTCCCCCTCACAACATAAGTACAGCCATAATATTTTCTTTTGGAGAAAATTGGCTCTGGGGAAACTCGCATTCTATAATTTCTACACAGAGTAGAATTCCCCCGGAAAATTGCATCTGGTGTGGATTTCCGTAGAGGAAATCCTACTCTAGAGCCTATTTTCCGAGGGAAATCCTACTCTAGAGCCAATTTTCCGGGAGGAAATATTTTAGAAGGGAAAACCTGCTCTAAGTCCGATACCCCCCCCCCCCACACACACACTTCTGATAAAACCGGATACTGCAGGTCTTTACAGTTCAATTCGTGTGAATTTTCTTGCGACGTTAATCTTCTTTTTTTGGCATAACTTATGTATTTTAACGTCAACCGCGTGGCGCAGTAGTTAGAGCGTTCGCTCTAGAGTCGCGGAGTAAGGAGTTGATCCTTACGTCGCGGGTTCGAATCCCACTATGGGACGTGGAGACCGGTCCTTCGGATGAGACCGTATAAACCGAGGTCCCGTGTCGCAGCAGGTGCTGGCACGAAAAAGACCCCACACTGCTCAACGGCTCTGAGTGCCGAGTATAGGTCAAAAATTTGCAGCTCTCCACCGGCAAGTAGTGGCGTCTCCATATGAGTGAAAGATTCTCAAGAGGGACGTTAAACAATAATCAAACAAACAATATGTATTTGAACATTCGCGGATCTAGAAGAGGGGGGGGGGGACCTCCCTGGGATTTTCGGAGTTAATAAATGTATAACCTAAAGCAACTAAATGTATTAGCGACCTTGGACGCACCCCCTAAAGAAAACGCGGACCCCTGTTACTTGTACATTGTACATGTAAGTTGATATGAAAAGTCATACGAATGAAGCTAAAGAAGAAACGGCTACCCCCCCCCCCCCCACCACCACCACCCCTACACACACACAGCTCCCACCACCACCACGAAATGCAGGATTCTCACAGTTAGGAAGGGAAATAACGGTTTTTATTTTATTTTTTTTTTCTTGTCAGGAAATTCCTGGGTTATATATTTTTTCGACTGGGGTGCTCCCCCCCCCCCCCCCCTGAAAAAAATATCCTGGATCTGCGCATGTTTAATTATACTCGGAATGTTATTTACATTTTAACACGCATTCTCTGTAAGCACCAAAAAATTTTGGAAACGACATGTCTCGGATTTTTATGAAATTTGCACCACAGGTGTGTCTTTGTACAAAACTAGCAAATATGGTGTCGGAAGTTCAACACGTGCACCCGGTTGCCATGGAAACGGATCCATTGAATTTGACCATTTTTTGGCCCTTTTTGACCAAGTGAAAACGTGAAAATCGAGGAAAAGTAAACGAATATTTAACGGTATCTAATATACTCTAACAAAAATCATTTAATCATATGATAACAGGAACTTTTAAGGTACACAGGGCATATAATCATTTATTCTAGAAATATTCCCACTCTAAGAAAAAGGTCATGCAATCTGACATCGTTTCTGAAAAATTGAAAAATGGGAAAATTAGTATTTTTATCTTAAGCCCACCGATATTTTTTCATGAGATGACACTACTAATTGTCAAGTATAAAAACACACATAAGTTTTGGAAATTTTCCACGGACAAATTTTTCTTATATAGCCTAATCATATTTTTAGTAATATGTATCTTTAAATAGATAGGTTTTAGAAAAATGTAAAAAATCAAATTTTGGCAAAGTTTTAAATGTCACTGCTGGATAAATAGGACGTTTATTGTAAAATTTAAGATGTTACTGACAGTAGCTGGACACCCCTAGCTGGAGTGGACAATGATTGAGGGGTATTCCCATTTTTATTTATAGTATCAAGCACCTAAATATAGATATGTCTCTGAATATTAGGAAAAATGACAGTTTTATGCTTATTGGAAGCTATATAGAAAAGCATTAACAAATATAAAGCTTTGTACAATAGATGATACAATATTAAGGGTCGAAACTGGTTTCTTTTTATAGCAACAATGGTCTAAAAATAGATTCCTCGAATAATCGAGAAAATGTATATTCTTGCACTTTTTCAGGTAATGTCAGATGGAAAAAATGCAGACTAACTCTTATAAACATAGTGTGACTGTCAAGTACTAGAAACCATTTACTGAAATACACACAATCTGAAGGGGGTTCCCTTTTCTATTTATAGCACCAAACACCCATAAATAGAAACATCTCAGCATTATGAGGAAAAATGACAATTTTCCACTAGCTGTAAGCTTCATTGAAAAAAGTATTTACAAAATATACTGCTGTCTACAATATGTCATGAACAAGAACATTTGAGCAATAAAAAATTAAAAACACTGAAGATGGAATATCTTTTCTTTTTATAGCAACAGTTGTCTAAAAATAGATGCAGTGAGTTATTTAGAAATTATACATTCTTGCACAATTTTAGACATTATTGATTGAAAATTTGAATACTCTTTATCATAAACATAATGTGACTGACAAGTACTAGAAACCAATGACTGAAATGCAAAATGTTTCAAGGGGATTCCCATTTCTATTTATAGCACAAAAATGAAAAATAAGATACGTCTTAGTATATGAGGTAAAATAAAAAATGTCCACATACATACATGTACTATTGAAGGTAGGCTCACAATTCTTTTTTTTTTTTAGCAACAATTGTCTAAAAATAGATGCTGTAAATTTGCACTATTTGAGATATCATAGATGGAAAATCTTCAGACTAACTGAACGGTGAAAACATAATGTGACTGACAAGTACATATACTTGTTACCATTTACTGACAAGCATAACAACAATGAGGATTTCCAGTTCTATTTATAATTGAAATACACAAAACCAATAGGGATTTCTATTCTATTTATAACAACAAAATTATACAAGAGACCAGAGGGCTTTAACAGTCATCTAAGAATAACTTTGTAACGGATCAATGAAATGGCAATTTAACAAGAGACCCAAGAACCAGAATCGCTGTCATGATTTAAACCTCTTATAATTTGAAAAATTTAGATATTGTCTTAAAAGTCCAAAGCTGGGTCATTGTGACCCATTTTTTGTTCAAAAATTTTGAGGACCCAAGGTGCTTTAACTGACAAAGTCTGATGGTTCTAAGCTTCTTATTATCAGAAATATTTAGATATAGCTGTGAAATTCCAAAATTAAGTCACTGTGTCCTACTTTTTAGTTAACATAGTCCGTGATCCCAAAATACATAAAGTGAGAAAATTGATGATTATTAGCCCTTTACTATTTCAAATATTTATATATTCCCTTAAAACTACAAGTGACCTACTTTTGTTTGACATATCCTGAGGAGTAAAGATGCAAAACCTGACAAAGTTTGATGAATCTGAGCCAATTGGTCTCTGAAATATGTAAATATCGTCAAGAAATTTTAAAAGTAGGTCACGGTGATCTACCTTTTAGTTGATACATTCCGAGGACTCAGAATACATCAACTGACAATGTTTGATGATTCTAAGTTTCACAGTGTCCAAAATATGCCTCTAAAATGATTTGAAAATAAATACCAGCAAAATTCAAATGCATCAACTTACAAGGTTTAATGAGTCTAAACCTCACAATATCTAAAATAATGACAGTATTTTTTTTTGAAAATGATTAGCCATGAAAGCCAGAAAGTAGGTCACGGTGACTTAATTTTCTACTTTTTCGTTGACACATTTTAAAGCCACCTGATACATCGACTGATAGGTTTTGATGATTAGAGGCTTCAAAGTGCCCGAGATATGCATCAAAATCAAATGAAAGATGAATATCTGCAAAATTAAAAAAAAAAAGGTCATCATGATCTACTTTTGAGTCAACTTGACATGAGGTCCTCAGATGCATGAATTGAAAAAAAAAAAATTGAAATTCCAGTCGTTATATTGGGCAATATAATATTGCCCCAGGGTGATACCGTCAACAATATTTAATCTACAATATATTTTCATCCATGTTAGCATATAATTAAAGTTTGGTGATAATCTTCCCAGTGGTTCTTAAGAAGGCGATTTTTTTTAGCAACCAATACTTTTTTTATTAGCTTACCTAAGCTGAACACCTCTTGTCTGTCGTCCGTCCGTTTGTCCATCCGTCTGTTTAGCTGTTTGTTCGTCCGTCTATTTAGCTGTTTGTCCGTCCGTCTGTAACCTTTTCACATTTTCAACTTCTTCTCAAGAACCACTGGGTCAATTTTGAACAAACTTATTACAAAACATTACAAGGGGAGAAAATCAAGAAGAAACAAAAATATGGTGGGGTCATTAAAACATATTCTTAAGAACCAGTAGACCAGAAGAGCTGAAACGTATGTGGAAGCTTCTAGATCTAGAGGTAGTGTAGATTCTAAATTCTTCAAATCATGACCCCCAGGGGTAGGCTGGGCCACAATAAGTATGACAAGAGGGAAATCTGGTAAGGAACAGGAGGGACAAAGTTACTCAGCTGAGCGTTGTGGTCCATGGTCCTCTTGTTTCCCTAATTATTCCCCCTTGTTTAAGGGGCACATCCCTATGTTTGGTATTAATTAGAGCCTTAAGGTCAAGGATATTTTGTAAACAAATTTGACGAAAATTGGCCAGAAGGTTCCTGAGGTACGGTCATTCTCCAGAAAGTTGAAACACACAACAGAAACGGCCACAGAATAAGATCTTTGAGTCCTTGGCGAAAAAGAATTAAACACTAAATAGAAAAAATAACTTGTAGATAAAAATACATTGCTCAGAGACAAGAATTAGGACAATCAGGAATCGGACAAATAATTAGCTTAGTAATTAGCAACAACACAGAAAGTAGATGTATGTGGTCCATATTGTCTAAAAGAAAATCCCAATGATAATTGATGTCTTCTGCAAGTTTTAATGAAAATACAGGAAAATGCACAGGATCATGACGTCAAAATTGGTGATTAGGAGTTTATATATACACTATAAGTCTCTGATGACGCTGTACATGTAGCTCTACCGGTATGTACTTATAACAAAGGAAAAGGAAAGAAGCACCTTGACTTGAAACATTGGAACAGCATTCAGTAGAATAATGATCCTTGGTTTAGTCTCTTTCTGTGACAAAAATTATTGCAATCAGGCTATAAATCTGTAGGAGGAGTAGCCTTTAGAATAAAAATACATAATTTTATATTTTAAGTAAACATAGCAACATTAAAAAAGGATAAAGACAATTTGTATTTATTTGTAGTCTACTTGCATGTTATTATGAAAATCAGACCAAAACTGTAGAAGGGGTAGCATTTTGAAAGTATTTCACAGAAAGTTTTATTTTTAGTAAACATGGCAGCACTGTTCATCGAAATCAAAAACCAAATTATAGAATTGTATATATCTTAGTGTAATTTACTTGTGTGCCAGGTTATATTGAAATCAAACCAGAACACTAGGAGAAGTAGCGTTTTGAAAGTGTTTTAAAGAAATTTCTATTTTTAGTAACCATGACAACACCGTTCATCGAAATCAAAAACTGATAAAAAGAATTATGTATCTTAAAGTAGTCTACTTGTTTGCCAAGTTATATTAAAATCAGACCAAAACTATAAGAGGAGTAGCATTTTGAAACATTGTTCACAGATAGACGGAAGGACATATGGACAGCTTACTATGGACACCTTACTATCGCATAAGCTCTTCTGGTCTCTGACCAGTTGAGCTAAAAACTGTATGATTTTTCTGTATGTGAATTTAAACGGTTGAGACAGCATTAGTTTCTGACCACAATTTCATATTAAAACAAGAGGCCCAAGGGCCTTAACGGTCACCTGAGTATAATACAACAATTTAGAGGAAGCAAGAAAAATAGGATGATCAGGATCAACAAAATAATTAGTCTAGCATTCATTAACAGTTCATAATTTAGGTTCTCATCTTTTCCCTATTATCACCAATCACCATACAGTATATTAACAAACTATCAGTGTTTCTATACTATTTTAATTCCTTGTTGAAAACTCATACATTAACCTCCCTTGGTCTTTGATGAACATTTAATAAGACAAGTTATTTTTGTCTCATTTTTATTTATCTATTACTCAAAAGTCCAACTGATCATTAAAACTATGAAAGTACTTTTTGTATTATACAATAAAATTTTTTGCATAATTCTCTTATTCTATTAACCTTTCAAGTACATTATATACAGTGATTAATTATCAAAAGTAAATGGCAAAGGGGAATAACTCCTCTCAGAAGAATACAAATTAATAGAGCCCTGGCCATGTCCAGATGTTCAAAAATCTGCAAAAAATACCCTTCCTTATTAAACCATTTACTCTTTTTGCCTCTGACATGCCCAGGTGCAGAGAAGATTTTTAAGGAAATAATGCATTTTTACTACAGATTCACAATATTATCAATAGAGCCCCCCTCCCCACCGAGAAACACCAGAGCCTCTGACCCTGGGACCAGAAGTTTGTTCAAAATAAGTAATCACTTTGTTTATCTGCTTAACACTAAGGAGCAGACAGGATTATTAAATAGAATTAATGCATTTTCACTATATTATCAAGAGCCCCACCCTTACGCCAGCACATCTGACCCAGGGCTCATGCAATTCACTACTCTGGAAGAAGCATTCTTTCTCATCATATCTATACACATAGCTTCTTTGCTTTTTAACCAGAAGCAGAAAGGAATATTTTCAAAGAAATTCTGCTTTTTCACTATATAATCAATAGAGCCCCCCCCCCCCTTTTTCACCAGAGCCCTTGACCCTGAGGCCATGAAATTCACAATTTTGGAAGAAGCATCCTGGCATATCATAACAATGTACTTAGTTTGTTTAAATAATACCCAGGGGCAGAGAAGATTTTCAAAGAAATAAATCACCTTCACTATAGGATCAATATAGCCCCACCATAGCACCAGAATCCCTGTCTCTGGGGCCATGAAATTCACAATTTTGGAAGAAGCATCCTGACATATCATCACAATGTACTTAGTTTGTTTAAATAATACCCAGGAGCAGAGAAGAAGATTTTCAAAGAAAAAATGCATTTTCACTATATGATCTATATAGCCCAACCCTAACACCAGAACCCCTGACCCTGGGGCCATGAAATTCACAATTTTGGAAAAGGCATTCTTGCTCATCATAACTATGTACCTAGTCTATTTAATACCTAGGAGCAGAGAATATTTTCAAAGAAATAATGCATTTTCACTATATAATCAATAGAGCCCCACCGTAACACCAGAACCCCTGATCCTGGGGCCGTGAATTTCACAATTTTGGATAGGCACTCTTGCTCTTCATAACTATGTTCTTAGTTAGTTTATTTAATACCCAGGAGCAGAGAAGAAGATTTTCAAAGAAATAATGAACTTTCACTATATAATCAATAAAACCCCACCCTAACACCTGAACCCTGACCCTGGGACCATGAAATTCACATTTTTGGATGAGGCACTCTTGCTCTTAATAACTATGTACTTAGTTACTTTTTTTAATACCCAGGAGCAGAGAAGAAGATTTTTCAAGAAATAATGCATTTTCACTATATGATCTATATAGCCCCGCCCTAGCACCAGAACCCCTGACCCTGGGGCCATGAATTTCACAATTTTGGTAGAGGGTTCAATGCTTATTACAATCATGCCAACAGTTAGACTGCTTGATGTCCAGGAGTAAACAAGAAGATTTTTAAAGATTGCATTAATTTTGGTGGTTTTAGCCCCACCCCTCAGGCCCCAGAGGGGCAGGGACCATGGAATTCACAATTTTTATTCCCCTTTACCCATAGATGCTAAATGCCAAATTTGGTTGAAATTGGTTGAGCAGTTTCAAAGAAGAAGCTGAAAATGTTCAAATATTAACGCACATCGCAGGACGCACGTCGCACGACGCACGACGACGGACAAAAACGGATAGCAATAGGTCACCTGAGTGACTCAGGTGACATAAAAATACAGGGCTAAATTTGTATTTAAGCTGTACCTTCTTCTTTGCCCTTAACCATATCTGATATAGTACAAGAATCTACATTTTTCTGTTATTCACAGCATCTCTTTTCAGACAATTATAGCTATAAAAAGAATTGAGAACCTACCTTCAATAATATACAAAATGTTGTCTAACCACATGTTCTTGATGTTAACAGGTTGAAGAGATCAGTTTATTTGTAAATACGTTTTCTATAAAGTTTCTGATTGGTGGAAAATTATCTTTGATGTCTGAGGGAAATAGTGCAAGAATCTACATCTTCTTGATACTTTAGGGTTTCTAATTTTAGAAAATTGTTGCCATAAAAACAAATGAAAGTTTTTGTTCATGACATATTATATACAGTTGTATTATTTTGCAAATATCCTTTTAGATGAAGGTTATTTTTGGTGGAACTTTGTCATTTTTTTCATATGCTAAGACAGATTTTCTTTTTTAAAGTGTTTGGCGCTATAAATAGAAAAAAAAACCTCATTCAAATAGAGTGCATTTCAATAAATTGTCACTAGTGCTTGTCAGTCACATAATGGTTATAACAGTAACTGTTAGGATGCAAAGTTTTCAACTGTTATGTGAGAATAATGCAATAATTTACATATTCTGGATAACTCATAGCATTTGGTATTTTTTGACAATTTTTGCTATTATAAAAAAGAGAGTTCACCCCTAAAATAGTGTCAAATTAAATAGTTTTAAAATATTAATTGACTATCTGTTCTTGTTCATGACATATTGTAGAAAGTAGTTTATTTTGTTAATATTTTTTTCTGTGAAGCTTCTTACTGGGAAATTGTTATTTATTCTCATATATTGAGATATGAAAATTTTAAGGCGTTTGATTCTATAAATAGAAATGGGAACCCCCTTCAAATACAGGGCATTGCAGTAAATGGTCACTAGTACTTGTCAGTTCCTGTTGTTAAAATATTGTAGATAGAAATATGTTTGTAAATATTTTTTATGAACCTTCCAGATTGTGGAAAATTTTTATTTCACCTCAAATACTAAGAGGTATCTAAGTTTGTTTTTTTTTTTTAATATTTGTGCTAAAAATAGAAATGGGAATGCCCTTGAAACATTTTGCACTTCAGTCATTAATTTCTAGTACTTGTCAGTCGGACTATGTTTATAATAGAGAGTATTCAAATTTTCATCCATAATGTCTCTCAAATACTGCAAGAATGTATATTTTCTAAATAGCTCATTGCATCTATTTTTAAACAACTGTTGCTATAAAAAGAAAAGAGAGTCCATCTTTAATATTTTGTCAATTATTAATTGCTCAAATGTTCTTGTTCATGACATATTGTAGACAGCAGTATATTTTGTAAATACTTTTTTCAATGAAGCTTACAACTAGTGGAAAATTGTCACTTTCCTCATAATGCTGAGATGTTTCTATTTATGGGTGTTTGGTACTATAAATAGAAAAGGGAACCCCCTTCAGATAGTGTGTATTTCAGTAAATGGTTTTCAGTACTTGTCAGTCACACTATGTTTATAAGAGTTAGTCTGCATATTTTCCAACATTGCCTGAAAAGGTGCAAGAATCTACATTTTCTCGATTATTCGAGGAATCTATTTTTAGACCATTGTTGCTATAAAAAGAACCAAGAATCGATCCTCAATATTGTATAAACTATTGTATAAACACTTGTTCTTTTTTAAGGCATATTAAAGAAAGCTTTATATTTGTTAACACTTTTTCTATATAGCTTCCAATTAGCATAAAACTGTCATTTTTCCTAATATTCAGAGACATATCTATATTAAGGTGCTTGATACTATTAATAGAAATGGGAATATCCCTCAACCATTGTCCACTCCAGCTAGGGGTGTCCAGCTACTGTCAGTAACATCTTAATTTTACAATATACTTCCTCATTATCCAGCAATAACATCTAAAACTTTGCCAAAATTTGATTTTTTACATTTTTCTAAAACCTATCTATTTATAGATACATGTTACTAAAAATAGGATTAAAAGCCCACCGATATTTTTTCATGAGGTGACACTACTAATTGTCAAGTATAAAAACACACATAAGTTTTGGAAATTTTCCACGGACAATTTTTCTTTTATAGCCTTAAAGATCTTAAAAAAATACTAATTTTCCCATTTTTCAATTTTTCAGAAACGATGTCAGTTTGCATGACCTTTTTCTTAGAGTGGGAATATTTCTAGAATAAATGATTATATGCCCTGTGTACCTTACAAGTTCATGTTATCATATGATCCAATGATTTTTGTTAAAGTGTATTAGATATCGATAAATATTCGTTTACATTTCTTCGATTTTCATGTTTTTACTTGGTCAAAGAGGGCCAAAAATGGCCAAATTCAATGGATCCGTTTCCATGGCAACCGGATGCACGTGTGGAACTTCCGACACCATATTTGCTAGTTTTGTACCAAGACACACCTGTGGTGCAATTTTCATCAAAATCCGAGACATGTCATTTCAAAGCCCTATAGTAAATTTGTTGGTGCTTGCAGAGAATTCATGTTAAATACTTCGAATTTGTTAAGAATGTATATATAGTATTGGAAAGTATAATTTATATAATTTAACGCTGAGAAAGCAGTTTAAATTTAAGTTCAGAAATGTACTCTCAAGATAATATCGTAATTGACATTGACATTTAAGTAGTATTTCAAATGAGAAATTTACATGTCACCCGAATGATTAAGATATCAACTCTCTAGTGTTATCATAGAGAAATCAATTGATATGTAAATATTTTTCTCTCTTTCTTTCTTTCTCTTAATTATTACATTTTAAACATTACATAAACATTAACCGTTCTAGAGAACGATTTAATCGGAACTTTTTAATAAGGGTAGGAATTCAAGTATGTTCCCGATGTAAAATTGGATACCTCGTATGCACCTAAAGGAGAGAGCAATTTTTGGAAAATAGTAACATGTCACTCAATGTCCTTTTTTTTTTTTTTTTTTGGTTAACATTTTCATTTTCAAATTTGCATTTTGAACCCCATTTTGATTCATTGCAATTTCAAAATTAACATTCAAAGATTGCTAAAAAATCTTCCACGTTAAAGCACCCCTTTTGCATGAATATTGGCCTAGAAGTCGTTTAAGGGGGGAGGGGGGAGCGCCCCTAAGTAAAGTTATGATGGTTCCATTAATTTTGATCTAGTGAGTGATTCAAAATAGATTTTTAAGGGGCATCAATGTCCTGAGTTCGAAATTCGAAAGAAACTACAAATAATAAGGAATCCTGTATTTAACAGCTTGATTTATATTTGTACCCATTATTTTTATAGTCAGAATAGCTGAGAAGTTTAGACTCTGGCTCGTCATACAGTGTATCACAGTTACGTTTTGGACTGCTGGTTCGAATCTGCCTAGATCCTTTATTGAACAGTTTTTATTTCTCGGCTTTTCAGACATTTTTTACATCGTTAGGGTATTTTCCTTGAATTACCTCTCTCTAATGCAAAATCATTCTCGACATTAAACTGAATAAATCGTTATTAAAGTCTATTAAACCGAAGTCACGCGGAACCATAGTTTTCTCATTGTAGCTACACTTTCTTCGAGGTCAAGAATTATTCACTCTGTGTAACTCGATTCAGATATTCTCGACTACAATCAGCTAACGTGGATTTCTATTGTCTATACATCTGATGGATTTGACACTCTTGAATTTAATATATTCAGTGTATTTGCTTTTATTTCGTCTGCATTGCGAAATACTTGCCAGGGTTATAGAGCAGCAACGTATACATATACGTAGTGTTGGTATTTTTGAGCTGAATTTATTATACAGTTATATATACTTTTGAATTAAATTATCCAAAATCAGATTCTATTTTTAAAAAGTTGGACTTTGTATATCTGTAACTGCACTCACCTGGTTTTCATTTATATAACTTGCATACACCAAGGGTATGTTTTATCAGTTCCGACGAAATGCGTAAGCGCACTTCATAAGAGTTCACAACCATAACAATGAACAGTAAAGCTGAAAACCCAAAATGCGTTAATAATATCATTTAATATTTATGAAAGGTATTTTCCAATCCCTTCATACTACAAGTATGGACTTGAAATAAAATGATGCAAGGAAAATTAATCTTTATATGTATGAAGTCTAAAGTCAATGGCCGGAGGACGATAAGCTTTTGTAAAGACTTAAACCAATCTCGGCCCTATAGATCGGTGCTACATTTATAACGAACTGATCCCTTTTTTTTTTGCTGATTAAACAAGGACTCCAAAAGCATTGTATAAGCAATACAAGTTTTCTACCAAAAAGTAGAATCTAGTTCTAAAAGAAAAATACAAAATTATTCATTCCAATCTCAAAGAAGGGAAATAAAATACACTCATCAAGATGCAGTTGCATATTAAAATTAGCTAAATATCTGCAAGCTTGCAAAGAAAAACTCGGAAAAAAGTTGGAACAAGTATTTCATTTAAAGGAATAATTGGCATGGGATATCAATAGTCGACATCATGAAATGTGAAATAAGTTTGTAGAATTAAGAATATTGTAAAAAATAAAACAAGCATTCTGAGAGTATTGCATTAGCAATACTAGTCCCCTACTGGCAAGTGTAATCTGGTTCCTGTTAAAATGCCATAATTCCGTCAAAAATTAATGAAGCGGGACGAAATGCAAACTTGATCTGTAACTAATCAAGGTAAAGCCACATACCAAAAATCAGCTCAATATCTGAATGCGTTTAGAAGAAAATTGCGGAAAACTCCTAAAAATTGAAAAGGCCGTAATTCCGTCAAAAATCAATGAAGCGGAACGAAATGCAAACTTGATCTGTAACTCATCAAGATACACTCACATACCAAAAATCAGCTGAATATCTGCAAGCCTTTAAGAAAAAAGTGCGGAAAAACAAGTGGAACAGACTGACAGACAGACAGAGGGACAGACAGACAGACAGACAGACGGACAGACGGACGGACAGACTCAGAGGAAACCTATAGTCCCCTCCGGTTTCACCGGTAGGGGACTAAAAAAAACATAGTTGACTTAAATTGATATTCGTTCCTAGAGTGTGTGTGTGGGTGTGGGTGTGTGTGTGTGTGTGTGTGGGGGGGGGGGGGTTATTTTAATTTTTCTTTATTTTTCAAAATAGTATGCTTTATAAAGGATACCCTATTGTAACCGAGCAGGAAGATTATGTTTATATCATTTATTTATTTTAAGAAGAAATAAAGCATTGACCTACAATAACAAAGTATATAATAAGTGAAAATTACTAAATTTATTTAACAAATATGAAAATAACATATAAAATAATTTACCTACCGTAAGCGTTTTAGAAAAAAATGAACTCGATGAAAAAAATATATATACTGTAAACAATCAAATTGAAATCTTACAGGCTCATTACTGCAAAAATCCAATAAATTAGAACGTTTGCAATAAAAATAATAACGTAAATCAAATCTTCAAATGGCAATGAAACACATAATCAAATATAAATATTACATACTTAAAATGCATACGATAAACTCTGGATTAACTACATGAAAACGTATTACTGCTCTTACGTAGGTAAAGCGCGGTAAATTTATACTTATAGTGAAAATATATTATTGGATAAAACAATAAGAAATAATCAATTGCAATCAAATCAAAGAACCATTGAAATCATAGAATAAAACTAAACCCAGGCAACTCAATCCAAATGCGCAAACGAACTTTTAGTTAATCAAATTTTAAGGTTATATTTCTCAAAACGATATGAACTAATTAATTAAAAACGAATAAATACATAAAGAAATAGATTTTATAACATTACGCTGTCAAAATGTTGTATTTACACTCAAATTTAAATTGAAGAACAAAATTTAGCCAGGCAATAGCTGTTATACAAAGTAGAATGAACACATTCACAAGATAAAACATTTCCTTTAACGAGGCCGAGTCTAATTATTTCTACCCTGGAGATTTTGATAGATTTTCTTGAAATAATTTTTACTATTATATTTATTGTTTTAAGATTAAAATATCAAATGTTTACCGTTCAGATCTCTTAGGGGGTCATCTCAAAAGTTATCAAATTTTATAATTGAACCCTATGGGAATTGTAAAAACGCCAAATTATAACATTTTTTCCTTATTTTTTTTTTTTTTTTTTTTTTTTTTTTTTTTTTTTTTTTTGTATTTCTGCCCTAGAGATTTCTTTTTCAGCCAAATACATGAAAGTTATTGTAAAAAGTCACCAAATTGTGAAAGGACAAGGTATGGTAAAGGCCGAATTGGCCCCTTATTTGATGTATAAATCAGAACACAGTTAAAATTGTGATAGTTTGTAGTTAAGAAGTTAAAAAATGCTTTTTTCAAAACCATCACTTTATTTTGATTCAAAACTTACACGGAGGCCACAAGAGGGTGCGGAAGTAGTACATTTTCCCGAATTTCCTGAATTCTGGCGAAATTTTGTCAAATTTGAAATGCTTTTCGCTTCAGGAAACATAGAACATAGAACACAAGCTTGCCTATCTGAGATTTTTATATAACAGATGCCTCTGATACTAGAGTATGAAATATATAAATTTGGTAGATAGGCAAGCTTGTTCTCTATGTTTTGTGAAAAAAAAGTGCTGTAAAATCAATGAAAATTTGCATAAAAATGAAAAAAAAATCGGAAATTGACATATTTTTCTGACCTTTCTGTGACCTCTGTGTATCCAATAACTTAGAACCAATACTCATTTTGTGGCAGGGATGACAAAAGGTTTTTATTGATAAACTGTTCCATCATTCTAAAAGACACCCCAAACCAGGAGCCAAAAAGGGACCTTAGCCTATCTTGTCCTTTTTAAAAAAAAGTTTACTATCTAGGTTGGTGTAGGAATTATTACAAAGTTTATTCATGCAATGCCCAGTGCCTCTAAAATTGCTATATTGCGGTACATGTATATATATATATCGGTGCAGATGAATTATCGGCGCAGATGAATTATTTTTGGAAAAAAAACAGCAATGTTTATATTGCTAGCGTGTTTCTTTCGACGTTCTGTCAACAGTTTTTTTTTTTTTTTTTTTTTTTTTTTTTTTTTGTAAAATATCCATGGACGTCTTGAATATACAAGCGAGTCCTGCGTCACTCTTCAGCGTCATGCATTGTTTTAAAAAAAAATTGGAAAACAGTGACGTCATCAGAACCATTTCAGCTGTTTTTTCCTGATTATTGTCGTAAAAGCATAACTTCGAATTCAGACCCATAGATTCTACAGATAATGTAAATTTTGTATTAAAATCAAAAGATTTGGGAAAGGTGTAATGTCGCAAATATGAATGCATGAAATTAATAAGCCTCGCAAAGTCATGCGCACTCGAATTAGATTCGGCCTCTTTAAGCTTGGCTTAAAGAGGATCGATCCTGAGCTTATCAGAGATTTTTGATTTGACCTGTATTTACAATTAAAATCTGCATAATATTAAGTTCTTACAATAAATTTGGATTCTCCGATGTCAATCAAACTATATTCAGTTACCCAACCCAATCCCAACCCCCAACCCCCTCCTCGTCAATTCGAAACCGAAAGCATTAAGTGAGGTACGATATTTTCTCGCAGAAATTATTTAGAAGAAAATGATTTTTTTTTTCTTTTGAAGTTTTTACAGTATAGTTAAGTTTGGATTCCTATATTTCCATGTATCCTGCACACAGAGTTGTTTTGTGCAGTGAAATGTTTTATTTTGGTACTAAATTATATATTGAATCAACGATCATGAATTCTTTCTTCATATTGTGACAAATATTGCAAATATACGATGAAAAACTAGGAAAAAAATAACCCGTATTTAAGTTTAGAATTAACACAATTCTAATAATGTCTAAACATTGACATCAAAGACCCCACTTTTTTCTGTTCTGAATATAGAAGATGATTTTAAATAATTCTGCTTAAATTAAGTAATATTTCAAAACTTTTAACTTATTTTATTGCTTCTTGAATTTTTAATGCCCAAAAATGGCATTTTTAATTGCAGAAAGGTCAAATAATTAAGTAAGCGAAGTAATTTGAAACTTTTTTGTTGTCAGAAAGAACTAGGTTCACTTTATGCTATAGATGGCCTTGTGGATAGGCGAATTTATTGACTAACACCTTATGTCTCATTACAAACGTCAATTTAAAGTAGAGACTTAGTGCTTTCATTTCCAATATCTTAGTTTGCTCTGAGTGTACCGGAAGTTGGATCAGGTGCCACTGAGGAGTGAGCATCCCCTGCCAACCGGTCACATCAGCCGTGTGCTCCTTGTCATGATCGGGGAAAAAAGTTCACTGTATAAATAATGGCCTAACAATTAGTATGAAAAACGTCAGTCAGCATTTGACTCAATGAAAGGCTGTATGTGCTGACAAGGTCATTGTATCGACCATAAAACTTGTGGAATGATGACTGTAAACGAGACTGTTGATATCCTTGTTTCATTAACTTGTTTGTCAATAGTTTGGATCGTTTTAGAAATTGTTAATACATAGAGCATGCTCTTGCGTATCGAATCAACAGAGACACATAGACTCTATATGCAGTTGATAAGGGTATATTGCTACATAAGCAAGGGAAGTTGACGATTGAAAAGTTGAAGTTTTTCCGTTCGTCATAAAGCTTTGTTGTTAGGTTACCATTAACGTCTTTTTCTAATAAAATATCTAAATATGAAACAGTTGTGTCAGATTCTGTGGTATCTTTCATTTCAAGCTCACTGGGATATATCGAGTCGACATATGAATGGAAGTAACTATTGATAATTGATAATACGTCATCGATATATCGAAATGTCAAGTTGAAAGCCACAGCAAGTGTTTTCTTCTTCTCATGTAGAAGTTTTTGAATGACTTCTGCTTCATATGAGTACAAAAATAGGTCTGCTAATAACGGGGCGCATTTGGTACCCAAGGAAATTCCAATAGATTTTTAAAATACCCGATCTTCAAAAAATATATAGATATTGTCAATTAGAAACTCAAGCATCTTTTTAATGTCAACTTCAGAGTATTTGTGTGTACAAACAGAATACTTTTTAGCAAAATAATTTTGCAAATGACCAATGACAAGGTAAGTATATTTACGAGTTCCATTTTTATTGAAAAAAGCAGCTGTCTATAATATTAAAAAGGCTGGATTTCAATTTATCGTGGGGAATGGTAATATAAAGTGTTGAAAAGTCGTACATTTTGATGATATTGATTTTAATAAAATTTTGTGATGAATGCAAGTTGTAATTTACGCATTATTAAGTAGTTAAAATGATTTTTGTCTCTTGTGAAATTTTTAATGACGTCACAATGAAACTTCCCATACAGTGCATCACAGATGTAAACTTATGCCTTCCTTAACGTAGCTGAGAGCTTTGTCAGTTTGAACCAGTACAAACAGATCTAGATCGTGTTATCTATCTAATTCCTTTTTTTCAATTCTGAATTATTGAAGACAGAAGGATAAATAATTTTCCTACAACCCCTCAATCGCTTAATGCAAAATTTCAACAATCATCTGATGTTCTTTATCAATTCTGACAAAGTGTCAAGGTCTTCTTTTTCTTGTTTGACCCATCGCCTGGCGTAACCTTTCACAGAATTCATAATATCTATAAAATTATGACGCCAGTTGAAAAAAACAGGGTTCCCTAAATTTTGGCCCTTTTAAAATAAGAAATTTAAGGACGTCATCATTAACTAATATACGTTTACATCACTAGTAATGACATGTCTAGCAGGACTGTAGTTGTAGGGTGAAGAAGAACATGAACACGATGGAGGATTATGTATCAGATGTTCGATATCTTTGCATTGTAGAGTTTTTTTTTAATGTAATTAAAAAGTTTGGAAGCAATAGTCGATGTATATTTATAAGAAATAAAAGGTGTGGACTGGACTTAAACTTGAAATATGGTTGAATATAAGACTTGACCCTTTTGTGACCAAGATTATTATTAATATCAACTGCGTCAATCCCTTTGCAAATTGAAGTTCAAGGAACAAATTGGTTGTTTGAGCAGTATTGACTTCCGTAAAACGTGGCGGTTTAAAAAGCCTATGATTTGCAATATCCATAATCACAGAACTCATCACGGCGAAGCCTGTATTCTGATGTCGAAGAATCTAAATATCGACTTTCCTTGACCTTTTCAAATAGACCATATATAACTTTCAAAGGGACAGAGTAAAGTTTGGTGCAAATGTGATGGAGACCTAACTATTTATTTACATAAGGTAGTAGTGAATCAAAAGAAACATCGTGTATAATAAGTTTATAATATGACCGATGTCCGTGACTACGCCTACGTCTCTGAGCATTGTAAGAAAGTCCCATCACATCCACATTGTTACTCTGTGTGTATAGTTGTATATTGTTGAGATAAACATTTTCGTTTCAGTAATGTACATGTATAACAAAATTTTTATCGATAAAGAGTAATGAATTAAAGAGTTTCGCCCCTTCTCGACTCCTAATTTGAGGGGTCAGACCCTTTTTCTTGATATCATCTTAAAGCTCTTATGATTTTGAACACTTTTATTCAACATCTATTCAGAATATCTTTTCGTTTAAGAGATGTTTGAAAAAAAAAATATTTAGGGACTGGCCCTTCAACTCCTTTATGGGGACATTTAACAAAAACTGAAATTTGCACATTGTTCAGAACATTATTTTAAACATCTATTGTTCAATATTGCTTATCAAAATATTTACCACTTTTGAGATATAAAGATCAAAGATTTGGCATTCTGGCCCCTTATGGCCCCTTATTATGTAACATACATGATGTAAATATCATAATATATAGTTGCAGACTGTTAAAGTAAATATTTTTGCTTCAGTAATGTATAACAAAATATTGATCGTTAAAGATTTATGGATTAAAGACTTTTGGCCCCTCTTGGCCACTAATGTGACACACCAGCCCTTATTTCTTGACATCATATAAAATATCCCGCAATTCTACACAATTTCGGTTAAGTACGTTTTAGGAAAATATTCATGGTTTTGAAGATATGACGTCTTGAAACTTCACTACTGATTCATGTCCTTAATATCGACCACTACCGACCTTCCATACCAGATATTTCCGGAAGATTGGAAAACCCAGGTGCACTAATGCTACAAGTCCTCTATCTTTGGTAAAAAAAATCAGTGCTCTAGCTTTAGCCGTTCTTGAGTTCTATCTCAGATAAGGAGGTCCTCTTAATTTCGATTAAAGGACGATAAATTCCGACCTGAAGAGGATTTTAAAAAAAATTAGAAAAATCTATAAGTTTTAAATAAAGATACATCTTTCTTGAATTTTTCAAGTCAATCGATCGGGACATCGCCGAGAAATCTTCTGCACAACAATCGTAAGATAAAAGGATGAATACGAGGGTTGTTCGGAAAGTTCGTGGACTACTGTCATAACTTTTTTACTTAACGTCATATTATATCTAATTTGGAAGAAATTTTTCAACAGTAAATTCAAGTGATGTGTATTAAAATTTTTTAAAATATTGTGGCTTATTTAAAGCTTATTTAGACTTAAAAAATGCGAAAATCGGATCACGGAGCAGGTCTTTTTGTTTTTTTAATTTACAATCAAGACACTAAATAATATCTGAAGTCATATCTTCTGTAATATGACACAACAAAGGAAAAGGAAAAAATTCTACACGTTCAAATTAAGAATTTTTACGTCGTTTCTCATTCCAAATTATGGCTTGATATTTTGCTTCTTTGAAAAGAAATCAGTTTCAGAAGATAGGTAGTTCTCATTGAAAAAGGCAGTACAGATGACGTCGTTGAACGTCACGGAGCAGCAGTTAACCATACAATTTTGTGTTGCACTCTGGAAAACTCCAGAAAAAAAAAATGAAAATGCCGGAGGAAGTACGAAATATGTCAAAAGCGAGCCATGCATGTGTGTGTACATGGTACAAGCGGTATTTGAATGATGAATACCCTGCGTAGACGATGGTGATCTGTGGGAAAACGGATTATCTGTAAAAATCTTACCAAAATCATTGAAAAGCTAGTAACGTCATGCTAATAGTTTGACGCTTCACAGATGCTGATCTTGTGAAAGCACACTTATGCAGTGAACAATATTTAACATTGACAAACAAAATGATGCTACTGGAATTATTGTTAGCAAAATAGATTTCAAGTGAAAAAGAAAGTTTTTAATGAGTGTACTGGTATTGGGCAATACTGGGTGAAATGTATGAAGATAGATTTTTGAGAACCTCATGTCGGTATTTTTTTGACGTTACAGTGTTGTTGAGTTTTCTCCGTGGTTACAAAACGTGTTGTTTTTAAAATTAAATAATCTATTAAATCACATGAAATGAAACTTCACACTTAAACAAAGTAAACATTTTTGCATATGACAATGTGCTCTTTTTAAATTTCTTGAAAATAGTATAACGAAGATTGGCATAGTCCACGAACTTTCCGAACAACCCTCGTAACTAGAGATCTCATTGCGAGCATCGAGTGGGTCTTCCGTCCGATTTTTCGAAGAGGTATGATTTTGACTTTGATCTTTGTTTAAAAAAAATTATAGACTTCCTAAATTAGATTTTATTCTTTTGATTTATATAAATTATCAAAGAGCTATAGCTGAAAGACTTTGGTCCCTCTGAGACCCTAGTTTGAGGGTTCAATCCTTTTTTCTTGATATCAAATGAAAGGTCTTATGATTTCGAAGATGTTTTGTTCAAGAACTATTCAAAGATTTCATTTAGTTGTGGAGACATCTGTTTAGAAATATTAAGGGGTCAGACCTTCAAGGCGTGAATGGAGCCGGTTTACAGAAATTGAAGGGTGCATATTGTTTAGAACATTATTCCGACCATCTTTTGTTCGATATTGCTTATCACGATATTTCCCCATTTCGAGATAGAAAGCGTCCAAGATTTAGCATTCTGATCCCTTATTACGTAACACATGATCAAAATTTTATGATATATTGTTTCAAATCGTTAGGATAAATATTTTTACTTCAATAGCGTATCACAAAATATTGATAATTAAAGAGTTCTAGATGAAAGACATTTGGCCCTTGTGAGCCCCTAGCCCCTAACGAGATTTCTTTTCGTTGTGAAGATATGCTGTAAATAAATATTTAGGGGCCAGTCCCTCAGTCCTCTCAGTCCTTCAAATCCTTAATGGAGCCGTTTGACGAACATTGAAAGGATGCATATTGTTTAAAGCATTATTCTGGCTATCTTTTGTTTAATACTGCTTATCAAAATATATCCCAATTTCGAGATAGAAAGAGTCAAAGAATTAATATTCTAGCCCCTTGTGACCCCTTATTACGTACGCAGTACAGTTAAGGCTACCCATGAAATTTTTATGGTAATGAAGTAATAATGAGGTTTGAGGTCATGTCAGTCGCTCCGCCTTGATATATCTATATAAGGAAATAGAAATCAAAATAGTTATTTAACGACAATTGCAAGAATTTGTGACACATGTCCGTATTCATCTGTTTAAATGAATTAGAAATAGTGACTTTCTCATGTTAAGAACCTCATGATGTCGAAACAATTCGCTTTTTATTGTGTCGTTTGGCTGCACTCGGCTTCAGCCAAGCGCTTGGACTCAGTGACACGAAATGTTGTTTACATGAAAGACGTGGCGACAGCAGCTGAGATTTGCGGTGGAAAATACAGCAAACAGGTAAATCTTTTAAAGAGAACTGCAATAAAGTAATAGCTTTATGGTATGTTTATTAGATGATGCAGATATTTAGAGAAATCACGGAGCACCGAAACGATCAGACCCACCTCTGTACACCGGGAAGCTGCAGGGGTTTTCATATTAGATATGTATATATATGTACGCATAGGTATCAAGATATAGCATACTTTTGTAAACATCAATATAAAAAAATTGAGTAAGTGTATGTATAATATGAAAAAGCAAGATGTATTGACAGCGCCCAGGAGCTGTGTCTATGCCCCCACCCCCTTACATAACACAACGAACATGATATGAAGTTGCACACCAACAGTTTAATTTGCATGAATTTGCAATTCCTTGTCGTTCAACTAATTTTTGAGGGAATGCATATATAATTGAGATCTGCAATCATACAAATGTTTGCTGTTAAATTTATTTAGATTAATTATTGTACAATTTCAATTTCAATCATTGATAAAAGATTCACATAACATGTACATGTTATTATGTTGACATACAATCATCTTATCTAATTTGAAAAGAAAAGCAGGATACCGAATGAATATTTTGCACATCCATAAAGTGTATATTTCTGTAAAGTGAATCTGTATTGTGTATGTAATATACATGCTTGTATGCATTTTATACCCCAGTCCTGTAAATTTAAAACATAGGATTTAAAGTTTCAATTTTCGCCAGCTAGTGTTTCATATTTTTAAATAATTCTTTGCATTTCTATGTCTGTATTATTGAACTCTAAATCTGTAAATGATATGTATGAATTTAAAATTGAATATCATATTATTTTATTTTTCTGGTCTGAATACATGATATACAATGTACAATTCTTTCATCATTGTAGCTGTCAGGTGCTGCATGCATATAACCCAGAGTTATCTACAGAAAACACATGCAACAATTTCTAAACATGGTATGTTTACTATTAAAATGTTTTACAATACTTTTACAGTATTTTTTTTCAATTTTGAACAGATGCAGGAATTTCATATATGAATTTGTTTCCTTTAACCAGTTATTTTCCAAGCTTAAATTGCTATTGCAAATGTCAGAGTTTTCAAATTCCGAGAAAAGTTTTGTAACAAAAGATTGCTTGAATTTTAGAAAATATTATATTACATGGTTTGTTTTGCACATTGCAAAATCATTCATTTTAATTATCATGTATATCAATCATTACATTTTTGGCTCGCTTCGTGATCGGGAGGTCGTGAGTTCGAATCTCGGCCGCAACTGACCTAAGTCGATAAAAAATGGGTAGCAACTGTTCCTTCGCCATGCACTCGGCACTTTGAAGTGAAAGTTGCGGGTCCTTCGGATGAGACGTTAAAAACCGAGGTCCCGTGTCACGGCAGGCGTTGGTACGTTAAAGATCCCTCACTGCTTAATGGCCCTGAGTGCCGAGTAAAGGTCAAAATTTGAAGCACTTCACCGGTATATGGTGACGTCTCTATATGAGCGAAAAATTCTCGAATGGGACTTAAAACAACATACAATCAATCAATCAATGATTACATTTTTGGTATATTTTATGTTACAGTAGCTGTTCACTCACAGTTTGAACCATTCAGTGTTGACACAGACAGCAAGTGTATGGACCAAGTTAAAAGGTATGCTTAATAAATATCAACAACATTCAACACACATATTCATGGAAATATTAATTTATAAAACTTATTTTAATGAATAAAAATGGCAGAGTTACAGATATTTGATACATTTTATATGATTTCATTAGATTCTACTCAAACATTGTTTTGAGTTTTACTGTTTTAATTGCCAGTGCACTTTTAAATATTTCATTTTATTTTTAGAAAGGATTTTATCCCAGAGTACATATCTTGATGGAAAAACTATGCATCTGCTCAGAATTGCCCTCACAGTCTAGCTTTGTATGGAAGAAGTGGTAGTTATTAAATAAATTTGCTAGATAAACAATACTTAAACTGTTATCTTTTCAATTGCAACAGTGATATGAAAGTCAGTTTTTAAAGCTATAAAGATGTAAAAATCCAGACTTGCATGAACATAGTGTTTAGGTCATTGTACCAAATAAAGCCTAATATTGGCATAATTATATATTTACAATAATCACTTGTGTCAAAGAAGTATCTTTTTTTCTGATTATATTTGTAACCGAACTATTTTTTTAATGTTTGTTTCCTTTTATTTATTTATGTATTTGATTTTTTTCTTTTGAAAAGGGCGGAGGGGGGGGGGGTCCTGTCATAAACTTGTTTGTGTATAAAAGCTTGGGATTGATATTGTCTAAAAAAATGAAAACATCCCCTCTAAATAAGATTTGTGTCACAATGGTTATATCCTAATAAATAAAAACCAGATCATGATGTTTACAAGCTAACAATGCCCAAATATATTTCATTGCCCTTTTATCAAAGGAGCTAAGAAGCAAACTATAAGAGAATAGATATGCAGAAAGGAGGATAGAAAAAAAATATTAATAGGGGTAAATGACCCTCACCTGTGTTTTTTTTTTTTTTTTTTTTTTTTTTTTTGTAAGTTAACTAGAACTCTTAAAACAACAGATTTTTGAGAGCCACTGAGGAAAACCCATATGCAAAACGTCATTTTGCTGCAAATATATATTTTTCCTATGTCTCGGTGTGTCTTTTTTTGAGGGGGGGGGGGGGAGATAAATAGTTTCTGCTTATACGAGGGAGGGGAGATCTACATGTTTATCAGAAATGATTGAAACTTAGCAATGGACTTTTTTTTCAATCTTATATATATGATGGACGTTGCAGCAGTGCCGACAAACTTGATTTTTGTATATATACGTGTATGATCTTCGAGAAAATGCGGAAGGTACTCAACAAGGTCTTATCTGGTTGATGAGATGACGAAGACATGCAAAGGAAAGTAATAAAAGTCAAGATCTTTATATGCATATCGTTTTGATTGGGTAAATTAAAACCTATTATAGTCCGTAGATGCTAAATGTTCTAATTCGCGAGTTAAACAAACTTTACAGATACCAAAGAGGTGTCTCCCGTGCCGGTATCACTTATGCTTTTGAAAACTATATTTAGAATGAATGTTTGAAGACTTTGATTTTAAACTAAAACGTTCAAGGGCAAGGCGACATATGGAGAGGTAAGTTTTTGTATTAAATCGTTTATCTTTTTATCGTTTTAGATAGGATAGATATTTAGGGACTCAATGAAACCTTGTGCAGTGTAATTTTTCTTTGCTTTGTCTTTGAACTTTTCCGTTAAATTTGATATATTATATATTGAGCTAAAATAGGAGCCCACGTGACTACTAAGGGTCACATGATGACAAAGAATATCTATATTAAAAGCAAAGGACAAACCCTTTAAGAAGACACAAAAATATTTCCAGTAGAATCTCATGCTAGAAAATAAGACAGTTAAACTCCAGTTAAGTGTCATTTTATAGAAAATGTTGCCTTAACTGTACTGCGTAACATATAATCAAAGTTTTATAATATATTGTTGCAAATCGTGAAGATAAATATTTTTGCTTCAGTAATGTATCACAAAATATTTATCATTAAAGAGATATAGATGAAAAACTTTTGGCTCCTGTGAGCCCTTATGTCAGCCCTTTTTCTTGATATCAAATATAAGTTCTTATCATTCTGCACAACTTTTCTTCTACGTGTATATGTTTTAATAAATTATTAACAGAAATGAAGCTATGAAACAAAGGACACAAATTCTGTGAGATATTTCTGAGACATTTTTCTAGCCGTACCGAGCTTCGGTTCCTTTTGCGCTGAAAAGTTTTGGACACCCATCTCCAAATCTCCCTTTACTTTCACTGAAAATTTTGAAGCAATTTCTTAAGTCGTTTAGGAGGAGTTTCCAGGACAAGGTGACACTCTAGAAATCAGAAAATCCTTAATACCTCAAGACAAGAAGTGACGTCATCAATGAAAAACCATTTCCAATAAGGTTCAGATCAATATATGTCAGATGTGAAAGTTTCAAGAAAATCGGCCGTGCAGTTTCTGAGAACTTGCGTGCACAAAATCGGGTAGAATAATTATATAATAGGAAACTAGAAATCGAACGAAAACAATAAGGTCTTCCATTGGAGACAGAAGACCCTAATAACAGTAAAAGTGAAAAAGAAACAATAGAATAATAAAAGGGTCTTCCGTTGGAGAGGAAAGACCCTAATAACAACTATGTTTTCATTATTTTCATTATAAGTTATGTGTAAATATCTACCATCAAATCCTTTAATAAGTTTGACCTTATCTTTAAACAAATACTTAAATATAGGGAACACCGATCCTTCAACTGGCGTCGGAATTTCATAAATATTATGAATTCTGTAGAGGATTACGCCAAGCGGTGGGCCAGACATAAAAATAGAAGAACTTGACACTTTGTCAGAATGGATTAAATGTATCAGATGTATGTTAAAATCGCGCAATAAAAGATTGAGAGGCAATATGAAAACCATCTATCCTTCTGTATTCAATAATCCAGAAGTGAAAAAAAGAATAAGATAGATTACATGATCAGTACGTACTGCTCCCTGCTGACAAAGCAGGTAACAACATTGTGTATGTTTGTAAGGCTCATTATATTAAATGTATTTTAGAGGAACTCGGATTTAATTCTACAAGTGGTAATCCAACTTATACTCATAGTTCCCTTTCTAAGGAAGGTTTTCTTTAAAATTATATGCCAGTTTTGAATATTTTTAATATTCCAAACAACCAAAATGAATTTGAATGACCATATTTATACTGGATTCCGAAACTTCATAAAAATCCTTACAAACAAATATACATAGCGGGTTCCAGTAAATGTTCAACCAAGCCTCTTTCTTTACTCCTCACTAAGATATTAACAGTAGTGAAGGAGAAACTTCAAGAGTACTGTGCAACAATATATTCGAGAAGTGGTGTAAATCAGATGTGGATACTTAAAAATTCCAAGGAACTTTTGGAAAATTTGAATCAAACGATTTTACCAAAATAAACTGCATAAAAACTAACGACTTTTCAACTTTATGCACAACCATTCCTCACGATAAATTAGAGTCCAGTCTTTTTGATGTCTTTGACAGCTGCTTTTTCAATAAAAATTGAACTCGTAAATTTATTACCTTGTCATTGGTCATCTGCAAAATTATTTTGTTAAAAATACATTCTGACTGTACACACAAGTACTCTAAAGTTGACATTAAAAAAACTGAGTTTTTGATTGACAGTATCTATGTGGTTTTTGGAGACCATGTCTACAACAATCTATTGGAATTCCCATGTGCGCCAATTGCGCCCCGTTAGTAGCATACCCTTTTTTGTATCCATATGAAGCAGAATTTGTCCAAAATCTTGTACGTGAAACGAAGAAAACACTTGCTGTGGCCTTCAACTCAACATTTAGATATATCGACGACGTATTATCAATAAACAATGGCTATTTCCATTCTTATGTCGATACGATATATTCCGGTGAGCTTGAGATGAAAGATACCACAAAGTCTGACACATCTGTTTCATACTTGAAAAAGACGTTAATGGTAATCTAACAATCAAGCTTTATGATAAACGTGATGACTTTAACTTTTCAATCGTCAACTTCCCTTACTTATGCAACAATAAACCTTCATCACCTGCATATATACGGGGTATATATCTCTCAGTTGATTAGATACGCAAGAGCATGCTCTACATATGTACAATTTGTAAAATGAGGTAAATTATTGACAAACAAGTTGATGAAAAAAGAATATCAGCTGTCTCGTTTAAAGTCATCATTTCGTAAGTTCTATGGTCGATACAATGACCTTGTCAGCAAATACAATTTATCATTGAGTCAAAAACTGACTGACGTTTTTCATACTCATTGTTAGGCCATTATTTACACACTGAATTGTCGACGGTTTTTTCCGTTATTTCCCGATCATGACAAGGAGCACAAGGGGGTGTGACAGGTCGGCAGGGGATGCTCACTCCTCTATGGCACCTGATCCCACCTCTGATGTTTGGAGGTCCATGTTTGCTCTGCTCCAATTTTGTATTGTTTAATGGACTTTTGAGCTTGAATACTGTTCGTTATCTCCATATATTTCATTTTAACCACCGAACATGTATATCTGCTGGTGGACAGTCTGTCCACGAGGATACTTGTCGTTCGGTATCTATTTATTCATGAGTATACAGAATAACGAAATGATACTGGCAGACGCTTGGCCCAGTATAAAAAGGCATCACTCTTTTGAGTCTGTAAGGGACACAGACTCAAGGAGTTCATTCGCTGCCCCTGGGATAATCCTCAAGGATATTGATATGTCATATGTATAGTCTTCAGATTCCCAGTTATGGTATAAAACTAACAGTTCATACAAAAAATTGAAAGAATGTAAGGTTTCTATTAGAGATATACTTGAAGATTCCTTTTCCGATTCCATGTCTTCTGTTTCAAAATGTTTTGCGAAAAACTGTAAAACCTGTGACATTTTAATAACTAACACTTCTTTCACCAATAATCTTACTGGACAGAGCTTCTGTACCAAAACTTGGGAAAATCTGAACTGCAAGTCCTCTAATGTTGACTACGGAATAGAATGTAATCTTTGTGGACTTGTTTATGTTGGTGAAACCAAGGGATCACTCAATAAAAGGAAATTAGGTCATAGATTTCAGATAAATAATTGGGGTCAACAACTTTTTTACAAGCATTTTAATTTACCTGATCATTCCATTTTGTCAACAAAGGTTAGAATTCTAGAAAAGATTTACCACCACACAAACAGTCCACCACTGAGTATAACTTTCCGTAGACAACGAGAAGAATTTTGGATTAGAAAGCTAGGGACAGCCTTTCCCTATGGATGTAATGACAATGTCGATAGTGTTGGAAATCTTTCCAGTCCACAGTGTAACAATGTAATTGTGATGGGACTTTTTAACCATACACAGAGACTTAACCGTAGTCATGGGCATCGGTCTTACAATAAACCTTTAATACACGATTTCCTTTGATTCATTACTACCTTACGTAAATCAACAGTTAGGTCTACATCATATTCGCCCCAAACTTTACTCTGTCCCTTTGAAACTTTTAAATAGTCTTCTTGAAAAGGTCAAGGAAAGTCCACTGTTTGATTCCTCGACACCAGAATATAGGCTCGGATCTACGATTATTGATATTGCAAATCACAGGTTTTTTTAAACCCACACGTTTTACTGAAGAAAATGCAGCTAAAACTATGGAAAGCCGTAGGGTACCCCCACATTATTATTATTTTTCCTATATAATTATACAAAAATTATTATCTCATCCTAAAATAAAAATCTTGCTTTTTTGACATTATTATTTTTCCTGCAACAATTATAATCTTGTCTGTCAAACGTGTACACATTATTTTTATTTTGTCCTAAAATTATTATTATTCACACCTCACAATTATAATCTTCCCAGTCAAAAAGTACACATTATAATTTTTGGCCTCCAAAGTATAATCTTGTCAGTCGATGTCTATACACATTATTTTTATTTCGCCTAAAAAGAATGATAATTATTCTTACTTAAGAATTATAGTCTTGTCTGTCCATGTGTACACATTATTTTTATTTCGCCTCAAAATTATAACAATTATATTCCACATCGATTATACAATAATTATAAAATGTGGAACTCCAAAAATAATAATCAAGACCAGAAAAGATGCAGCATTATTATTTAGACGCTTGACAAAATCAAACACTTTTATGATTCTGATGCAATGCACAATTACAATCATTCACCAATTTCGAGAAAGATTATTATTTTGACGCTTGACAAAAGGAAACGTTTGTCTGCCGAAGATAATCACGTGACTTAGACCATGTGCTTGATTCGGTATTAACAATGCGGCAGTGCCAGTGAAAGTCAGGCGGTATGCCGGTAAGTAAAGATGATTTTGTTATACTAATGTACAAGTAAGTGATTTACATTTATTTGATAAAGGAAATGTCTCAGAAATCAGCTGTCAGCATATTATAATTGAACTACAGCTTCCGAAGAAAACTAGTGCGAATTAACTTTGCACCTTTGTATAGGAGATGGAGATTGCCTGGTGATTTTATGTCCCATGTGTAGATAAAGTGGCGATAAATTAAATGATCTATCTTTACTAACAGATATATCTTTACTAACAGTATATGCTCGTATTTTACAGTTTTAGCTTGAATTTTCTCTGCAGTAAGTCATTTACATGAGTCTTACTGTCAGTTGAAAGTCTACTATTGATGAAATGTCTTGATTTGCTGATTTTATGTAGTTATCTATGATTGGACCAAAACATTTCTCTTAATATTCCTAACAAATAAATACTATAGTAAACTATAGTTAACTATAGTTTACTATATTTAACCATAGTATCAAAGTAAAAACTTTGGAACTTTGATTTACTATAGTAAAAACTTTGGAACTTTGATTTACTATAGTGAAAACTTTGGAACTTTTATTTACTATAGTAAAAACCCGTGGAATTATGTTCTTGATTCCTATTCTTGACATTTTATGATATTTTATGGTCAAAATTCATAAAAACTTTATAGAACTTTTTATAAACACGAGCCTCCCCCCCCCCCCCCCAAAAAAAAAAAATAATGTTCAAGAAATGAATTTTAATGTAAGGTTGTCTTTCGCGCCGATAGACGAGAAACATTTATTTAAATGTATTTAAATTAATGCAGATGAAGTGTAAGTTTTTGATGGAGAGAGGAAAATGAAATTTAAAAATAATAAATTTAAAAAAAAATAAAATTTGTGTCATTTTCTGACCAAAATACCTGCTCCATCAACTTCAGTAAACATGTATTTTTTAATTAATAAATGTTAATATTGCATTTGAATAAAGTAATTTGTAAATTAGAATTAACATGTAAAACAACAACCAGCCCCCACCCAACCCCACCCCCACCCTAAAAAACGGCAAAATAAGCAAAAAATTATTAAAATACTTAAATACGTGAACAATGAAAACTTTGAAACTTTTATTAACTATAGTAAAAGTTTTGGAACCTTGAATTACTAAATTGAAAACTTTGGAACTTTGATTAATTCCTAAGTGAAAACTTTGGAAGTTTGATTTACTATAGTGAAAACTTTGGAAGTTTGATTCACTAAAGTGAAAGATTTTGAACTTTGATTTGCTATTGTGAAAACTTTAGAACTTTGATTAACTATAGTGAAAGCTTTGGAACTTTGATTTACTATATTTAACTATAGCACACTATAGTTAACTATAGTTTACTATATTATTTTTTTGTTAGGGATGACACCAAACACCTATGTTTCTTTGTTGTTTAACATCCCCTCGAGATTTTTTTTACTCATATGGTGATACCAACCCTTGCCATTGGAAAGCCGCAAATTTTGACCCACACTCGGCACCCAGGGCCATTGAGCAATGATGGATCTTTTTTCGTGCCAGCACCTACTGTGACACAGGACCTCATTTTATATGGTCTCATCCGAAAGACCGGTCTCCACGACCCACAGATGGATTCAAACCCGCGACGTAAGGATCAACTTCTTAGTCTGCGACTCTAGAGCAAACGCTCTAACCACTGCGCCACGCGGGCTACCCTATGTTTGTTAACATGAGCAAGAGCTATGTTATTGTTAATTTTTACATTTTCCCGGGTGTGTTCAATTAACTGCCAGTAAACTGCACAAATCACTAAACACAATCAGGCAACACTCGTGTGTTGGACTTGGTTTTAGATACCTGGGCCAAAGTCTCATGTGAGCTTTTCTGATCACATTTTGTCCGTCTATAAACTGTTCACATGTTCGACTATTTTTCAAGAACTACTGGGCCAATTTCAACCAAACTTGCCATAAGGTATCTGCGGTAAAGAGGAATCAAGTTTGTTCAAATGAAGAGTCATGCCTTCTTCTAAAGGGAGATAGTTACAAATTAGTGAAAAATTAATGACATTTTTTTAAAGATCTTCTTCTCAAGAACCACATGGCCAGGAAAGATGAAACGTATGTGGAAAAATCTTCAGGTAGTGTAGATTCAAATTTCATCAAATCATGACTCCAGGGGTTAGGGTGGGGCAACAATGGATGATCAGTTTTACAAAAGAATACATAGGAAAAATCTTTAAAAAATCTTCTTTTCAAGATAAGCAAAGCAATGATTGGTGATATTTATATAGAAGCATCCTTAGGTAGTGTAAATTCAGATTTCTTCAAATCAGGACTCCTTGGAGAAGAGTAATGCCTGGAGGAAAGTATCCACTTATAGGGGGAAAATTTAAAAAAAAAAAATTAAAGCCATGATTAGTGAAAGAAATATGTAAGCCTCCTCAGATAGTGTAGTTTCAAATTTGATCAAATCATGCCAAAGATGCAGCTCAATGACTTTTTGAACGAAAAAAAAATCTCTTCTATTCTTCCAGCCACTGCCATTAAAAGAGTCAATTGACAAATTCTAAATATAAGAAATTCTACATTTTTGTTCAATCATTAGTCAACATGAGAAAACGAAATTATTCTATAGTTTTTTAAAGAATTCTTTGGATATTTAATTTTAGAAGCAACAAAGGGTCTTGATTTTTAGAGGCATGCAGGTTTTAAAGAAAGAAAATAGTGTTGTAAAGAAAGAAACAGATTTTCCACTCAAAAAAATATGGATGACACAGAGGTAAAAAGGACAGTAATGGTTAGAAAGAATTAAAAAAAAATTCATTGGTTACATTGGCAGATTGGGATGGGAAGAGAGAGAGAGAGAGAGAGAGAGAGAGAGAGAGAGAGAGAGAGAGAGAATGTAACGGGCACTTACATTGAGATTTTTTTATATACTCTGCAGAGTATATCTATAAATTTTCACCTTTCTTTCCAGAAATGAACCCAATTGATCACAAGGCAATATTTGGTGGCGAGGATTTAAATTCCTTCCAATGTTGGGCCAAGGGGAGATAATTAGGAATAAGGTAAAGTTAAGTGGTGTCATTTGAAAATCTTCTCAAAAACCACTGGGCCAGGAAAAAAAAATGTGTGGAACAATCCTCAGGTAGTGTAGATTCATATTTGTTAAAATCATGACCCCCGGGATTAGGATGGGGCCCACAATGGACAATCAGTTTTACACAAGAATGCAAAGGAAAGATCATTAAAAATCTACTAAGTCCATGATTAGTCAAAGAAACAGACATTATCATCAGTTAGTGTAGATTTAAGTTTGTCCAAATCATGTCCGCTTCCCCCCCCCCCCCCCAAACACCCCCCCCCCCTTTAGGATTAGTTTGGGCCCAGTATGAATATGAATTTTTCAATGCCAAAGAGCTCAAGTGAGCAATGTGGCCCATGGGTCATTTATTTGACCTTAGTCATTTTTATGCAAAATATCCTAGTGTATGTTCACTATGATTTTTTTAGCTCTTCTGTGCCAAATGCTCAAAGAGCTAATCCCATGGCCATTTGTGCGGTGTGCGTAATCTTTTTAGAATAATGGCCATAACTCAAGAATCCCTTGGCCAATTATTGTCAAATTTGTCACAGGGTATCCTTGGCCAAAGAGCTCCCATTTATACTAAAACTAGGGTTGTGACCCTGAAACAAGGGGAGATAATTAGGAAAATAGAAACAAAAGTACTGGTTGCTAAAAAAATCTTCTTCTCAAAAACCACTGGGCAGATTATCACCATACTTACATAAAAGGATGAGGATATGTTGTAGAGTAAAAAATTGTTTAAGGCATCACACTGGGCAGAGGGTGTGGTCTCAAGCTCACTTCAAAGTTAAAAAAATTACACTTTATTAAAATGTTGATATTTTGGTTACTATATGGACTAGGATCATCAAATCTTGTCAGTTGATGCATCTAAGGACCTCATATCACGTTGACTCAAAAGTAGGTCACGGTGACCTACTTTCCAAGTTTTGCAGCCATTCTTTTTCAAAATGATTTAGAGGCATATTTTGAACAATTTAAGGCCTTTGATCATCAAACTTATTCAGTTGATGTATCCTGGGTTCTCGGAGTACGTCGATTGAAAAATAGATCACCTTGACCTACTTTTGAATTTTATGGCTAACCTATTTGAAAGCAATTATGGTCATTAATTCGAATAAAGAGAGGTTTAGAATCACTAAATCTTGTAAGATGTTGCATCTTGGGGCCATAAAGCATATTTATCAAAAAGTAGGTCACAGTGACCTACTTTTTGAACTTTGCGGGCATTCGATTTCAAAGCATTTTAGAGGCATAATTTGGACATTTTAAGGCCTATGGTCATAAAACTTTTTAAGTTGATGCATCTTGGGTCTTAAAAAACGTCAACTGAAAAAAAAGTCACCGTGACCTACTTTTGAAAATTTATGGCTTTAATTTAATATTTCAGGTACTAATTGGCTTAGAATCATCAAACTTTGTCAGTTGATGCATCTTGGGTTCGCAGAGTTAGTCGACTGAAAAGGAGGTCACTGTGACCTTTTTTTGAAAATTTATGGCTTTAATTAAATATATCAGGTACTTATTGGCTTAGAATCATCAAACTTTGTCAATTGATGCATCCTGGGTCTTCAAAGTATATCATCTGAAAAGTAGGTCACTGTGACCTTCTTTTGAAATTTTATGGTTATAATTTCAAAAATATTTTTGGTACTAATTGGCTTAGAATCTTAGTTGATGCATCTTGGGTTCGCAGAGTTAGTCGACTGAAAAGGAGGTCACTGTGATATCAGGTACTTATTGGCTTACAATCATCAAACTTTGTCAATTGATGCATCCTGGGTCTTCAAAGTATATCATATGAAAAGTAGGTCACTGTGACCTACTTTTGAAATTTTATGGTTGTAATTTCAAAAATATTTTTGGTACTAATTGGCTTAGAATCTTAGTTGATGCGTCTTGGGTCCTCAGAGAATGACAAGTGATAAGTAGGTCACCATGACCAACTCTCAGGTACTTATTGGCTTAGAATTATCTCGGGTTCTCAGAGTGCTTCATCTAAAATGTAGGTCATGATGACCCATCTTTGGAATTTCAAGGCTGTATCTAAATATACAGGATACTAAGAGGCTTCAAATAGAAGTGATAGGTTGTACTGTTTATCAGAAGAGCGATTTAAGGCTCTTGGCCATCTTGTTTTGTTTGCCATACTTTGCCAAAAGAGATATGGTATAAAAGTAACAAAAAGAAGTTTAAATATTTTTTTTAAAAAAATTACAGGCAAGTTACAAAGGAAATAGTGAGAAAAAATGGGAAGGGCTTTTTCGATTAAGGGAAATAACTCTTGCAAATAGACATTTTTTTTATTCGTGTAAGAAATGCCAGTTCTGTTCACACAAGGAAAACCCAGTTTGCTGTCACATTTAAAGCCTTCCACTTGTCAAACTTATAATGAAAACAATTCTCCATCCTACCCAGGTTCCCCTTGATTATGCATGATAATTATAAAAACTCTTATTGTGTTTTGAATTATTTTTCAGGGTTCATGAACCATACATTTGATGTTGGAGTTTTAACTTCACCCTGATAGACTTTGAGCACATCATAAGTTTTAGATTAATGGGCAAAAATCTTGCAATGGGAAGATAAGGAAAAAACAGCCTTGATAAATATCAGAGAAATCATGATAGAAGAGTGTGCCGGTCTGGACAAAAAAAAATTGCAATGTGAATAACTTTGAAGAAAGAATAATCTTGGCGAATTTCAGAGAATCCTTGATGAAAGAATACATGTGTTGTTTCTTTACAATTTGTACATTAAATTTGTCATTTAGAAATCATTTGACGCTCCATTTGAAGTGATGCATTTTTTTTTTTTATAATTTTTTATTGCAATATGTCCATTTGATACTCCATTTAAAATGTCATATCCATGTCTCAGATTACCTCTGATGAACTAGGATCTGCATGTTTAAAAGAAACCTGAGTTTGTGCATTTATTAGCTCACCTGAACCGAAGGCTCAAGTGAGCTTTCTGATCAAAATTTGTCCAATGTCTCTCGTTGTCATTGTAAACTTTTCACAATATCATCTTCGTCTCCAGAACTACTGGGCAAATTTGTTCAAATGAAGGGTCACACACTCCTCCAAGGGGAGATAATTACGAAATAGCGAAAAATTAGTGGCATCATTGAAAAATCTTCCTCTCTAGAACCAGTGGGCCAGGAAAGATGAAACTCATGTGGAATCATTGTCAGGTAGGGTAGATTCATGTTTGTTCAAATCATGACCCCCCCAACCTCCAACCCCAGGGGTATGGTGGGGCCATAGTGGACGATCAAAGTTTTACATAGGTACACACAGGAAAAATCTTTAAAAATCTTCTTACCACGAACAGGAAAGTAATAATTGGCATATTTATGTGAAAGTATCCTCAGGTGGTGTAGATTGTTCAAATCATGACCCCCGAGGGTAGGGTGGAGCCACAATGGAAGTTTAACATAGGAGTATATAAAAAAAATCTTCAAAAATCTTCTTCTCAAGAACAGCAATCTACGATTGGTCATATTTGTATGGAAGCATCCTCAGATGTGTAGATTCAAGTTTGTTCAAATCATAACCCCCTGGGTGTAGGCTGGGTCCACAATGAAAGTTCAAACTTGTAGTAAAAAGTCACAGTCAAAAAATTATGCATGTATCTTTAGTTAGTGTAGATTTAATTTTGTTTAAATCATACCCCCTCCCTTTTAGGGGTAAGTCGGGACCACTTATGCATTTAAGCTTTTCAATACTAAACTGATTTTGGCTTTTTTCCTAGCCACAGTTCTCATGCGAGCTAGGTGGACCCTGGGCCTCTTGTTAAATTTGTATATATATTTACCAAAGTAATCAAGGCGTTTGCTATTTGAATATTTTTCAAATATTTTCTTTGCCATTTTCCTTAAAGTAACTTACAAATTTATCTTATTTTAAAGTTATTTGGTAATGATGTGTTATTGACCTACCCATTTGGTGACAAGAGGTACATTATTATATTGTAATATTTACTCATTGTTGAAAATCAAGACCAAAATTTGACACTCAGGGCAGGGGAAGCAGATAAAATGTACTAAAATTATATGAAAATGGATAATAAATTGTGATGATTTTTTTATGGTGTTGTCTTGGATTTGAATGACAAACATGTAAAGGAAGAAACGTTGGAAAAACCGGATTGATTTCTTGGAGCTCTGTCATTATTACATGTGATAATTGTGAAACCAAATACTGTTCACCAACATTGAAAATACATGTTCAAAATATGGGAGCTACTATATGGCCTATATAGGAGCTCCCATATTTTGGACATGATTCAGGTCTACATTAATGAAAATAGAGGAGAGATCTGAGAAAATCAAAATTTTCACTTAGTCCTAAATGAATTAAAAAAAAAAAAAAAGATTTGTTTGTAAAACAATAATCCCCCAGAATAGCAGCTTATGGTGAAGGTCAAAGTTTCTCAAATGCAAGTTAAACTCCAAGGTCAAGGTATCAAAAACGTTGTTACCCAAAAGAATGTCTTGTCTCAAAGAATATGCCTGTGAAATATGAAAGTCCTAGCACTAACAATTGAAAAGTTATGGTGAAGGTTAAAGTTTTTTTCAAAGGTAAATCAATTATCAAGGTCAAAATAATGGTGTCTAAGGGAAGGTCTTGTCACAAGAAATACACATGTGAAATATGAAAGCCCTAATGCCAATAGTGACTGTTCAGAAGTTATGGCCAAGCTAAGGTAAAAATTTGCAAAAGTGGGTCAAACTCCAAGGTCAAGAGGTCAAATAAAAGTAGTAGTGTTTATTTATTATTATGACGTGTTAAACAAAATAGATAATCACTTACAATTATATCACAATATACAAACATCCGGCACGATGGACCTATATGTCACCTTTAAGATATACTATAATATACTTGTATAATGTTTACCCAAAGAAAGGTCTTGTCACAAGGAATACACATGAGAAATATGAAAGCCAGAGCTCCAACCAATCAAGGTTTAAGTCGACAAGGCTTAAGTTTTTGAGAACAAACAGACAGACAGACGAACAAGGCATAAACTCTATGCCCCTGAATCTTTGATTATGGGGGCATAAAAAATACAAATGCAAAAGGTCTACTATATTATATATATTTGTTCACATTGTACCTTAACTAAATTTTGGCCATAGTACATGTATATTGGTTCAAAGTAAAAGAAGGTAAAAATTAGGAAAATCTATGCAATTTTATTCCACATCCGTATCAGAAAAAAAGTTAAAATTCCTTAGAGTTACATAAAATTAGATCTTGTATGATTATGTGTAAAATCCTGTATACCGGTATGTATCTGATAATCCATAAATTATATGTACTTATGATGTACACAGTTTAATATAAAAATGAGAATGCAGTACCTCCTTATGCTTGACCTTGAGAGGGAATTCGCACTCAAATCTAGTATTGAAAAAAAAAACTGGCATGTAGGTAGATTTTCAAAAAAATATCAGGACAAAACAAGACTCAAATAATTATTTTATTATATCGTTTCTGTCTTAAACTTTTTTTTCCTAAATCAAGAGAGAAATGAAATATTTCTAAATTCAAGTAACTTATCAGTGTTCTGTTTGTGCATGTACATGTGGGATTTCATCTGCTATTACATCTGTACATTTTCTGTATTGGTAATCTTGAAATGCTTAAAGACTGATATCATGGACTCTGCTCTCTCAAATTAGATAATCCATCAAGTCAAATGCTTTTAGGCTCAGTATTACAGAACTAATAGTACAGAATTAAGTGATCGCAAAAGGTCTGACAGTCTATAAATCCATCTGAATCGAAACAGATCTTTCTCCTTCTCCAGATCCTTTTCTTTCAAACAAAACTTTTTCAAAGTTGGTTATGACATCATCCATAGGAAGTTCCGAAATATAACAATATTATTATATCACCTGATTGTTGATGAATTAAATAGCACATAACAGGAGGCCCATGAGCTACAATGCTCACCTTAGTCACCTTGGTCCGGGTTTTCTGAAGATTGTTTTTTAAATGTCCCTTTTTTCCAATGAAAAATGACCCAATATCGTGGCCTCAACTTAGTATAACCGTTTATAATTAAATTTACTTTAACACCGATAACATGTCCTTCTGTCCTTTTGTCACACTTTGTACTTCATATGCTGGTACATATAAATTATAAATGAAAGCTACTCAACTGTATGAACATTTCTTTTACCTTGACCTCACGTTTCCTACATTTTTCTTTAATTCAGTTACAAGATCTATTTAGGATATTTTTTTTTTATCAAACCTTAAATATTTGATACATAATGATGGGGTCTATTGAGTATCATAATGATTATACTTGACCTTTTCTTTGACCTTGACCTCACTTTCTTTAAATAAGTGAGTAAACCAGTTTCAAAGAAACTATTCAAGAGATAGTGATTAATCTTCATATATACATATTGATAAGAGCTATTCAGTTGCATAAACATTTTTGATCTTGACTTTTTTTTCAAATTTGTGTTAAACTCGGTTGTAAAGAAATAATCATGGTATTTCTATTAAATGATTTCAAAATTATTAAGTAGATGTCTGTTTTAAACATATTAAAAGAGTGTAAATCTAAATATAGCACCTACTAGATTATGTACATCCTAACATTTTATATTTTCTGCAGAATAAATTTTAAAAAAAATTAAATGTAAAAATTTGAAAGTACCTGTTACATTTTTACCCCCCCCCCCCTCCCCCGGGTTAATCTGCCAGTATAATAAATAAATAATTTCTTAATTCTTTCTTACCATTATTGTCCTTTTTACATCTGTGTCATCCATAATTCTTTGAGTGGAAAATCTGTTTCTTTCTTTACAACACTGATTTCTTTCTTTAAATCCTGCATGCCTCTAAAAATCAAGATTCTTTGTTGCTCCTAAAATTAAATATGCAAATAATTCGTTGAAACTAAAGCATAATTTCTCTTTCTCATGGTAACTGATGATTGAACAAAAAAATGTAGATGTAGAATTTTTTATATTTAGAATTGGTCAATTGACTCTTTTAATGGCAGAGGCTGAAAGAACAGAAGTGAAAATTTGGTTTTTTGTTTTTTTTTTTTTGGTTCAAAAAGTCATTGAGCTGTGTCTTTGGCATGATTTGAACAAATTTGAAACTACACTTCCTGAGGATGCTTCCATATTTCTTTCACTAATCATGGCTTTAAAAAGTTTTTTATACATCCCCCCCCCCATAAGTGGGTACTTTCCTCGAGGCCACACTCTACTCCAAAGAGACCTGATTTGAACAAATCTGAATCTATACTACCTAAGGATGCTTCAATAAATATCACCAATCATTGCTTTGCTTATCTTGAGAAGAAGAATTTTTAAAGATTTTTCCTATGTATTATTTTGTAAAACTTTGATCATCAATTGTTGCCCTACCCTAACCTCTAGGGTCATGATTTTATGAAATTTGAATCTACACTACTTGAAGATTTTTCCACATAGGTTTCATCTTTCCTGGCCATGTGGTTCTTGAGAAGTAGATCTTTAAAAGATGCCATTAATTTTTCACTTATTTGTTATTATCTCCCTTTAGAAGAAGGCATGGCCCTTCATTTGAGCAAACGTGATTTACCTTTACCAACGGATCTTTACGGCAAGTTTGGTTTAAATTGGCCCAGTAGTTCTTGAAAAATAGTCGAACATGTGAACAGTTTCAGACGGACAAAATGTGATCAGAAAAGCTCACATGAGACTTTGGCTCAGGTGAGCTAAAAACAAATCCAACACACGAGTGTTGCCTGATTCTGTTTAGCGATTTGTGCAGTTTACTGGCAGTTAATTGAACACACCTGGGAAAATGTTAAAATTAACAATAACATAGCTCTTGCTCATTTAACAAACATAGGGTAGCCCGCGTGGCGCAGTGGTTAGAACGTTTGCTCTAGAGTCGCAGACTAAGGAGTTGATCCTTACGTCCCGGGTTCGAATCCCACTGTGGGACGTGGAGACCGGTCTTCCGGATGAGACCGTATATACCGATGCCCTGTGTCTCAGTAGGTTCTTGCACGAAAAAGATCCCTCATTGCTCAATGGCCATGAGTGCCGAGTATAGGTCAAAATTTGCAGCTCTCCACCGGCAAGGCGTGGTATCTCCATATGAGTAAAAAAATTCTCGAGAGGGACGTTAAACAACAAACAAGCAAGCATAGGTGTTTGGTATCATATTAAGAGAAATGTTTCGGTCCAATCATAAATAACTACATAAAATCAGCAAATCAAGACAAGTCATCAATAGGTAGACTTTCAACTGACAGTAAGACTCATGTAAATGACTTACTGCAGAGAAAATTCAAGCTAAAACTGTAAAATACGAGCATATATTGTTAGCATAGATATACCAGTTTGTAAAGAGATATCATTTAATTTATCGCCACTTTAACTACACATGGAACATAAAATCACTATGCAATCTCCATTTCCTATACAAAGGTACATAGATAATTCGAACTTGTTTCTTTGGAAGCTGTAGTTCAATTACAATATGCTGACAGCTGATTTCTGAGACATTTCCATTATCAAATAAATGTAAATCACTTACTTGTACATTAATATAACAAATTCATCTTTACTTACCGTCATACCCCCTGACTTTCACTGGCACTGCCGCATTGTTGATACCGTATCGAGCACATGGTCTAAGTCACGTGATTATCTTCGGCAGACAAACGTTTCCTTATGTCAAGCGTCCAAATAATAATCTTTCTCGAAATTGGTGATTGTTTATAATTGTGCATTGCATCAGAATCATAAAAGCGTTTGATTTTTTCAAGCGTCTAAATAATAATGTTGCACCTTTTCTGGTCGAGATTATTATTGTTGGTGTACCACACATTATAATTATTGTATGATTGTGGAATATAATTGTTATAATTTTGAGGCGAAATTAAAATAATGTGTACACATGGACAGACAAGATTATAATTGTTAAGTAAGAATATTTATTATAATTTTGAGGCAAAATAAAAATAATGTGCATGGACGTCGTCTGACAAGATTATAATTTGGGGGCGAAAAATTATAATGTGTCCACATTGACTGGCAAGATTATAATTGTGAGGTGTGAATAATTATAATTTTAGGACAAAATAAAAATAATGTGTACACGTTTGGCAGACAAGATTATAATTGTTGCAAAAAAAAAATAATGTTGTAAAGAAAACCAAGAATTTTATTTCTGTATGAGATATTTATTTTTGGTTTAATTAAATAGGAAAAAATAATAATAATATGGGGGTACCCTACGGCTTTCCATATAAAACAATCCGTTTTTTCCTTAAACTTCAACATGCCAACAAAGGAATTGAAGCAGTTAATATAAGTAATATTCTTAATCACAAAAGGGTCCAGTCTTGTATTCCCTCATATTTCAAGTTAAAGACTACACCTTGTATTTCCTACAAATAAACATCGACTTTTGCTTCCAAACATTTTAATTACAAGAAAACTTTTCAGGTCCTGGATACCGAATATCTGAAGCATATTCCTCCATCGTGTTCATAATCTTCTTCACCCTATAACTATAGTCCTGCTGGACACGTTATTACTGGTGACGTAAATATAGATAATAATTAGGACCTTAGATAACTAATTTTAAAGGGTCCTAAATATAGGGAACCCCGATCCTTCAACTGGCGTCGGAATTTCATAAATATTATGGATTCTGTAGAGGATTACACCAGGCAATGGGCCAGACATGAAATAGAAGAGCTTGACACTTTGTCAGAAAGTATTAAACGTATCAGAAGATGTTAAAATCGTGCATTAAAAGATTGAGGGACAATATGAGAACTATCCTTCTGTATTCAATAATCCAGGAGAGAAAAAAAGATTAATAAAGATTAATAAAGATTACATGATCAGTACATGTACGTACTGGTCCCTGCTGACAAAGCAGGGAACAACATTGTCTTTGTTTGTAAGGCTCATTATATTAAATGTATTTTAGAGGAACTCGGATTAAATTCTACAAGTGGTAATCCAACTTATACTCATAGTTCCCTTTCTAAGGGAGACATTCTTCAAAATCATGTGTCAGTTTCGAATATTTTTAATATTCCAAAACACCAAAATGAATTTGAATGACCGTACTTATATTGGATTCCAAAACTTCATAAAAAATCCTTACAGACAAGGATACATAGCAAGCTCCAGTAAATGTTCAACCAAGCCTCTTTCTTAACTCCTTACTAAAATATTAACAGTAGTGAAGGAGAAACTTCAGGAGTACTGTGCAACAATATATTCGAGAAGTGGTATAAATCAGATGTGGATACTTAAAAATTCCAAGGAACTTTTGGAAAATTTGAAATCACAAGATTTTACCAAAATCAAAAGCTTAAAAACTTACGACTTTTCAACTTTAATCACAATCATTCCACATGATAAACTAAAGACCAGGCTTTTTGATATCATTGACAGCTGCTTTTTCAATAAAAATGGAACTCGTAAATTTACTTACTTTGTCATTGGTCATTTCCAAAATTATTTTGTTAAAAAAAACATACTGATTGTACACACAAGTACTCTGAAGTTGACATTAAAAAGATGCTTGAGTTTCTGATTGACAATATCTATATGCTTTTTGGAGACCAGGTCTTCCAACAATCTATTGGAATTTCCATGGGTACCAATTGCGCCCCATTATTAGCAGACCTTTTTTGTATTCATATGAAACAGAATTTGTCCAAAATCTTGTACGTGAAACGAAGAAAACACTTGCTGTGGCCTTCAAGTCGACATTTAGATATATCGACGACGTATTGTCAATTAACAATGGCTATTTCCATTCTTATGTCGATACGATATATCCTGGTGAGCTTGAGATAAAAGATACCACAGAGTCTGACACATCTGTTTCATATTTCGATATTTTACATGAAAAAGACGTTAATGGTAATCTAACAACCCAGCTTTATGATAAAAGTGATGACTTTAATTTTTTAATCATCAACTTCCCTTACTAATGCAGCAATATACCTTCATCACCTGTATACGGGGTATATATCTCTCAGTTGATTCGATACGCAAGAGCATACTCTACGTATGTACAATTTCTAAAATGAGGCAAATTATTGACAAACAAGTTGATGAAACAAGGATATCAGCTGTCTCGTTTAAAGTCATCATTCCGTAAGTTCTATGGTCGATACAATGACCTTGTCAGCAAATACAATTTAGCATTGAGTCAAATGCTGACTGACATTTTTCATACTAATTGTTAGGCCATTATTTACATACTGAATTGTCGACGGATTTTTCCGTTATTTCCCAATCATGACAAGGAGCACACGGGGGGTGTGACCGGTCGGCAGGGGATGCTCACTCCACCATGGCACCTGATCCCACCTGTGATGTTTGGAGGCCCGTGTTTGCTCTGCTCCTATTTTTTTGTTTTTTTTGTTTTTTTTTTGTGTTTTTTTTTTTTTTTTTTTTTTTTTTGCTTTGACATTTTTCACTTTTTTGTTTCTTTTCTTTTTCCCGTGATCACAACTTCATTTCCGATATTCGAGTCTGTCCCTGAAATCTATTCTCTGATAATTCAGTTCCTCATTTGTAAATAGCTTCCTTTTGTTGTGTACATTTGCCGTGGCCTTGCGTGGTGCACATTTTCTCTTGCTCAACATTTTCTATCTTTTCCTCTGCATTTACCGATGAGTTTTCTGTTTTCTGATTCGTTGGTTCTCCATACTTTACATTCTGTTTCTTTGTTTTGAACTGTTTTTTCCTGTTTCATTCTGTATCATTACCTCAGTATCCTTTTCCGTTACGTCTGCATCCCCTTTGTGCATCTCATCTGCTTCCATGTTCGATAGGTTTTCCTCATATTCGACTTCGGAATTTTTTCTTTATTGTCATGACTGTGTTCACTCAATCGATAATGGCATTTGTGAGTCCAGTTCACCACACTGGCCACACAAACTGGATTTACACACACAAGCGTAGTGGCCTTGTTGTTTACATTTGAAGCAGGTGAATTGTGGACATGCCCTAAATAAGTGATCTCTTGCATAACACAGCAAGCACATCTTCATTTCAACTCCCACTGTATTCAGTGTTCGTTCTGTTTCACAATCCTCAATGTAGGGTGGTAAATGGAGAAAACTGACAATTATTGTAAGTTGTACAAGTTCATAACACTGAAAAAAAAAATGAATTTTCTACCCTTATTTCTTCAAACAGATATTGTATTGGTGCTTTTCGATCAAGCGTAATTTCATACAAATTACCAGAATTTAGCACAGAGGTGCAGAGGGACCCAATACCACAGTTTTAGTAAACAAAGTATATAATTGAATCAGGTCTCACATTAGAGTTCTCTCTCACATTCACAATAACGGTGCTCTCACGACAGTACTTTCTGTCCTTGAATAAATATTTGATCCGCCAAGATGGACGCCACACGACGTGGCCGACATCTAGAACACCCTTTAATTGTTCTATTATTTAAAATGTTCAAAGAACCAAGACAAAAAACATGCAAAATTTAAACATATATACACTTCCATTAAAACGAAGAAGACAAAAGTTCACTAGATACAGTAGACAAGAAGGCAAATTTATACGGAGTATAACTCTTCGTGCTTACTGCAATAAGCAAGCCGGAAGCAGTTTAAAATTCTTCTTGAATCATGAACTGATAGGAGATAAGTTTCATGAAAAGTCTTATTTTACAAAGTTAATGACTTAAGAATACTTTCAGTTAAATACATGTGCATGTATATGTGAATAACAAGGCTCTCTGACGACACGTACATTCTTTTCTTTTTTCAGGCAAATATCTCAGGTTTTCACCACCGATCAAAAGCTTGGTTTTCTCCCTGCTATTTGTCGACAATTTCGCACTGAACATTGCCGAAATTTCTCATAAAAACGTTCTTCGAGAAGTAGGGGAAGAATATTTCGGAGAAATTGAAGATTTCGAAGATGTTAGTCTACATAATCTTCCAAATGAAATTAAAACACAAGACTGTATACTAACTTTTGCATCAAAGACAGTTCAACATGATGTAATGTAAGCTTTTATCACAGAATGTCTTGTGGTGCAGAGTAATTTGGATTTTTTTTTACAAATGGCTACACCACAGCTGATCTGTGAATATTGTCGCTCATACTGGTATAAAACATCAGAAAAAGAAAGGATTCTCTGTCTGCATGGAGAAAACTATAACTATTTGATAGATAGACTAAAGTTGGAAATCCTGAAATACAGTCCTGATAATGACGAGGACATTCAGGTCTGGATAAGTGCACGTTGTAAGTATCATTTTACAGTTGTTTTTTTTTTTTTCTATTTAAAACATATCGTGTATCGCTTATCATAAGGTAATCTTTAAATGGTTTGTTTTTCTGTTTGTCACTCTGTTCCTACTTTTACACAAAATTGAAAAATCCTTTAGATTATTTATACCTTACCAAAAAAGTGTCATCTCTAAGGCCGTAACTACCACTGAGGCAAGAGAGGCAATTTGAGTTTTCTTAAAAGTGAAAAAAAAAGTTTTACTTTGAACTTGAATTACTTATATGCTTCTTTGTACTAAATTAATTTTCAACTTTGTTTCAATTTCTGTAAATCGATCGATAATTTCTAAATTATTGTAAAAAAAAAAAATTAAAACCATTTCAAAATAAATGTAAGCTAGAAATTAACTGCATAATTTCATTTCAGTCTTAGTTGTAAGTTCTTTTGTAAAACGGGACGCAGGTTTCGGGAACTCCCCTCTTCGCCCGAGGATCCCCATCATGACAATACCCAGGACCCACTTGGGACTCCGGTGGCCCAAGTTCCCTTGCCTCACTAAAAATTTGTGCCTAGTTACGACCTTGATTTCATTCTAAGAAAATCATTTCTTAAAAGGAAGCTTAAATATATTTTGATATTTCATTAAAGTTAATTGCTTTCGCAGCCAGAGTTACTGAAATTCTTTCATGTTTTGATGGCTACATGTTGAAGGATATTGTCATAGTGTTAGTTGATTAATCTCCTTAATTGACAGCATTGTATATCTTTTGTATGTTAAAGAATTAATATGCTTTAGAGAAATAAGGGTGACAAATGCCTTGTTTTTTTTTTTTATTTTAAGCCTGTTAAACTTGACCTTTTTTGCACTTAGATGAAAAAAATTGTAATATTGATTTCTTCTGTTTAAAATAATAATATACACATGGGAATTTCTCTCCATGTAAATATATATGCAAAGAGGGTACATGTATCAATGATGATTAAACTTTTTGGTCAGAAAAAAAAATGAAGTAGTAAATGTTAAATCTGACCTTTTTCTGCTTAAAGAAATGAAAATTTGACCTGAAATCAAAACTTTTCTAAAATTCAGCTAAGAAGTAAAGCCTTTTTTAAAAAAAATGTTTGCACTAATGATATTGCTTTATCTCGGAAGTTGAATTATAGTGCCAATTAGACAATACATTTTAACTGTAAAACTTTCACTTAATCTGTACATTTTGCACTTAAAACCTGTCAATGTTACACAATCTGTAAATCTTACACTTTCATCCCTATAATATACACTTGGGAGGACTTTAAATAATGAATAGTTGGTTTATGTCTCAGGCTGGCAGTCTGATGATTTGATATGCATTACACATGTAAAAGCCTGTCATCCCCACCCCAATTTTGAATTTACTCTTTAAGTTATTCGTTTTAATCTGTAAATTTTACACTTACATCTGTAAAATTTTAACTTAAATCTGTAAAATTTAAACTTAAATCTGTAAAATTTAAACTTTTATACTTTAATCTGCAAATTATCTGTATAATTTAAAATTTAGTCAATATAATTTACAGTTTAGTCTGTGTAATTTCCATTTCAGTACATTTCAGTTTCTGTTACTGTAATTAACACAATCAACAAATAAACAAATAGATCCTAATCCTGCATGCTATAATTAAAATTTGTTTATTAGTCTTACAATGAATTTGGATTTTTTTCCCCTTCAAATTTGAAACGTTAAGATAAACCAAAAAATACATCGCCACTTTAGGATGTCTTATATAAGTTAGACTATCGTAAATTTATTGAAAATACAATGAATTCGAATTGATGTTAGCAGGAAATCAAACACAAATTTCTTAAAGCATATGATATCTTTTATTCTGATTTTTTGCATGCATTCATTTAAAATTAGTTTGTATTTGATTTAATCAATAGTGTAATTGAAGAGAGAATATAAAAAAAATGCACACAAACTATAGAGAGTCAAACTCAGCAAGCATCGAGCATATCATAGAAAGTGAAAAATTTATTTTTTCAAAAGCTTTTGTTACATAATTGATGTTGTCCTATCCAATGCTCAAACATAATTAAAAAAAAATTTTAAACACATTAAGGGACTGGTATCCGAGGAAATCCATTTGCTTGGGTACGGGTTCATAAATTATTATGAAATCAATGATTTTTAGCCATTTTTCTATGAATATGTTTTCTGTACGTGATATGATAAGGTATTTTTATAACCTTATTTGTTGAAAGAGTGAATTGCCTTATTCTAAAAAATAAAAAAAAAAATATTTTTCTATAGTGATAGTGTTGCCATGACAACGAAGAAAAAAGACATGACGTCAATCTTTATTTATTTTGGACAAATTACATATGCTTATTACTGTATGCGCAAAATCTACAACCACCGCTGTAAAAATGAATGCTGTGCTCTTGTTAGGTGTCATCTATATGTCATATCTATGAAATGAAACTGGTTGGCAATTTAAGTAGAAAAAAGTAATAAAAGGTCAAAATGTGTGTCAATGTGGCATTTATAAGCATTTTTGAAGGGGTTGGGGTAAAATGAGTACATGAACGGTGCCCATTATATTGAGTTTATTTGTTCTGATCAAAGCTTATGAAATTTAGAGGGGGGATAGGAATCAGCTTGACTATCCATCCATGTGTCCGTACAATCTTGTCTGGTCCATAACATTTCAATAAAGCGCCATCGAAAGTTCATACTTGATATTAAGATTGCTTATGACCTGGAGATGTGAAAGGAACTGAACCCAAGTCATATTAACAAGTTCAAGGTCATTAGTAGGAGAATACAGTAAATGTGTGCCCGTTCTTTAGCATTCTAATGAAAAAGCTTGAAAGTTTATACATACTCTAGCTTTATTTATGAGCCGTGGGTTTGTTATGACCTTGACCAAAGATTATTTGCACATGTTCGACCTCGACTCAAGGACATTTAGCATGTTCAGGGTCAGTGCAATAAAAATGTACTAATTGGGTTCGGTACATTACTTCAAATGAAAATACAATGGAACTTTGTCTTTACACAAAGGTTTAACTACATACATGTATGACTTGAGTATATTTCACAGTCATTTTGGTATGTATATGCACACTGGCAGAAAAGTTGTCAACTTCATGTTTGTATCATATTTTTTGTTATAAAAACATTTCATTTAATAGTTTGAAGAATATGCTGCAGAAGTTAAGGAGGGTATCATTTTATGAGCTTGCTCACAAAAATTCTAGTTTGTTAGGTATGATGTGCACAAGGTCACAGAATCAGAAAACATGGACGCAAGGGCAAATACGAGTGAAATATCTTTCATTGAACATGATGCCTTTCAAAACATGTAAACTCTGATTGAAACTGGGATACTGACTCTTAAAAGAGAGTCACTATGACAACTAAAATAATTAGATAAAACCATTTCAAGCAGACATGTAGTATCAATTTTGGGTTGAGTTGGTCACCCCCCCCCCTTTACCTTTTCCAAACTTAACCTTTCATGATTTTTCATGTTTTTATTGTAGCAAAGTTAAATATGGTAATTCATTTATGTATAAATAAATTTTGTCCGCGAAAGAATATTGGAAATTACCTAAGACACCCCCCCCCCCAAAATAGGATTTTTGAGTTTGTAGAACTTCCCCAATTTTCCTTCTTTTTTATTTGCTTGTCAATTTTTTTTCTGGCTGCCCCAACCCTCTTTCAAAAACGATACCAAATGCCTGTTAAGAATAACAAATGGCCATAACTTTTGTTATTGAATCTACAATATATTCTCCTGTTGTCCGTGTTTAGGAACAATGTTACAGATAAGATTCAATGGCTACCTAAAAAAAAAATCTGGAAGGACTATCTATGAATGTCCAAACTTGAATTGACCTTAAAATATATTTCTTAACAATCTATAAAGTGAAATATAAAGGACACACGAGGGGTGATCAAAAAGTTCGCGAACTAATTGAATAACTTCCTTAAAAGACATAAAATGAGGTTTCAGTGTTTATGATTTTTAAAAGAAGTCCTCTCAGAATTTAATGCACATCTGCCATTGTTCTGCCCATGAGCGAATCACGTGATCCAGGCAGTCACGTGACATGCTCCCTAGCAGTCTGTTCAAAGAAGCTAAGAGATTTTTCCGAGTCTTATATTTCTTACCATGCAATTTATTTTTTATAACAAGAACAGTCCATCAGTCAGAAATGGCCAAATCTCGGCAATAGGATGGGTGGATAAGGATATCCCTTCCCACAATTAGTATGGTGACCCATCACGACCCGAGTTCCCTGTCTCGGGAGAGTCGTTTATCCAATATGGACAAAGTATGGGCGCATTCTTTTTATCATATATCATATGTTTAAAGTCTAAAGTAAACGATATTTTAGGGATTTAATGATTATAGTATTGTTAAGATATTCAACCATTTTTCTAATTGTAACTTGACAATGTTTCATAACAAATTGCTCTGCTAAGGACACATCTTTTCCCCGTCTTGTTTTCGCTGGGCAACAGAAGAAACATCATGTTTAACCATCTCCCTGCCTTCACTAAAACAATCCATCCACTTAATGATTGAACATCTGGTAATTCTTTTGTCTTCATAAACCTTGTACAAATTATCATCCTCTACTGCAAAAGAATTTCCAAGATATACGTTAAACTTTACAGCGGTTCGTTGCTCGAGTACCACTGAGTCAACCATTTTTTGTCACAAGTGACCTACATATTGACGTCATTTTCACATTGTGACGTCACAAACACGGAGCAAAACATTATTTAACATCTGTTATTTATAGAACATGTGTATGACTATATGTGTGTCAAATTTCATTCTGATCTAAACTGTGGTTTTGTAATATAGAGATAGTTCGAGAACTTTTTGATCACCCCTCGTACACAGAAATATACACAGAAATTTCTACCTTTAGTAACAATGGCAACATTTCATCAAAATCAAAAACCAATGCACATAATTATGTAGCTTAGATTAGCCTACATTTTTGCCACTTAATTTTGAAAGCAAACGAAAATCTTTGCTTTTTTAAGAATTTTACAGAAAATTTCTAATTTTAGTAACCATGGCAACACCGTTCATCAAATTTTATAACCGATGCATTCAGTTTCAGTTACTTTTTGATTGAACATTTTTATTTGATCCACTGTCATGATTACAATTTATGGATCTGTTTTTTGGCTCCCTGAGGGTAACCACTATCCGCTGACTTCCAGCATCACTGGTTTGTACTGTAATAATTTGTTCTCTGAATTTGAAAAAAGTGATAAAATTAAAATGTAATAATATTATATAGCTTTGCCATCATATACTAGTCACCGTTTCCAATTGAGCTTGTTCTAAATATTCTGTTTGTTTAGAAATCTTTTAAAATTTAAAGTTAAAGTTTGAATATCAAATGATAAAAGTTTGTACTACATGTATTAATGTTTTTTCCTGCCTAAATCTATATCAGCACATCCCAAATGTGTGCTAGTTTATAATGTGTGCATAGCTATGCTTTTCTTACCTCATCTAATTTTGTTTCTGTTTTTTGCTGAGTTTAGCTTTTAAAAAGCTGAATTTTATTCTAAAAACAGACGTACACAACACAAAGTGAGATCATATTGATTTTAGATATTCTTTAGATTTAAAAACTTGCAATAAAAAGGGCAAGTGGTTCTAGGTTTTAAGTTTTTAAATTATGTTTTTATTTCTTTCCAACCGTCACGGTAGCTCGGTCTGTAGAGCGCCCTCTCCGTGGTCGGAAGGTCGTGAGTTCGAATCACGGCCGCGACTGACCTAAGTCGATAAAAATAGGTAGCAAATGTTCCTTCGCCAAGCGCTCGGCACTTTGAAGTGAAAGTTGCGGATCCTTTGGATAAGATCTTGGAAACCGAGGCCCCGCTGCTCAATGGCCCTGAGTGCCGAGTAGGAGTCTGAGGCCCTTCACCAGTATATGGTGACGTCTCTATGTGAGTGAAAAATTCTCGAACGGGACGTAAAACAACATACAACATACGATCATTTTTCTCCATTAAGGGGGGAGGGGGATGGGGGTTGAGTAATTCATTTCATCAAACTTAAATGTTTTAAACCTAAGGATGCTAATAGTTGGAACTAAGTTTGACTTAAATTAGCTCAGTGATATTGGAGAAAATACTGTATGTGTACTTAAAAAAGCGAGTTTCATATCTTTTTTTTTTTTTTACTTATGAAAGACAAAGTACTAACATAATTACTTGAAATTAAATACTGACATAATCAATCAGAATTAAATACTAACCTAATCAATTAGAATTAAATTATTAAAATGTGGAAAACCAAACTATATAAAACACTTGCCAAGTGTTATATATTTTATGGCATGATTAGTTTATGCTTGCATTCTCCAGTCGTTACAAAAATGGTAAAAATTTCAAACACTCACCGTAATAAGAACCATAAATACGCCAAGTGAGAGGCTCCCAGCACTCTGTGTTTCTAATTTTCAGCTACTCTTCTGTACATTGTCATTGAAAACAATGTAAGAAAAATCCATTTTAACCTTCTATACTTAAAAGCTATACCAAAGGGAGATAATTCGAAGCAAAAGTGACAGACATTTATGGATAAAAATCAATTTTCATACATAAATGTTAAAGTTGCCTACGGATTTTTTTTCTGGATTCCTTGATTCTTCTAGAAAAAAATGCTGTTAAATTAATATTTTAAGTTGATAAGCTTTAATAAAAGTACTTCAAATTTGCTGTTTTTTGAAGCAAAAATCACCTTAAAAAACTAGTATATTTGTCACAATGTGAAAAGTATTTCAATAATCAACAGTTGTTAAAATAAAGAATATATATATATATATATATATATATATATATATATATATATATATATATATATATATATATATATATATATATATATATATATATATATATATATATATATATATATATATATATATATATATATATATATATATATATATATATACACACTGTCATGCTACCACAGTCTCAGTTTGGACCTTTTTTCCAAATATCAGAAGTATAAGACCATATTTTGACAGTTTGACTAATACTGTAAATCTGTATATTTTACGGAATATGGTGTGAATTTTCAGAGCAAAAAATATATTTTAAGTTAATTTGGACATTCTGTTTTGTCACATTCTTTGCATATCACTTACAAATAATCCTTCACTTTCTGGGAGAATCTTTTTCTGCATTTTAATGCCCAACCAATTCTTTTCGCTATTGGTTCTTACTGGATTCCACCTATAACTTGATAGGACACTCGACAATTTATGTCAATAAATTGTTAAACTCTCTATTGCCTTCTCATTTTGTGGCATACAAATTTGCAGCAATGTTCATGCTTGATCTTAAATTTGTATAATAAGTGATACATGTATATCCAACTGCTAAATGTTTTTAAGATTGCAGCATTTTGCACTTTTGGCTTGATGATTCTGAACAGGAATAATACATGTATTGTTGAGTTCTACTCTCTTTGCTCTCTTTGTAGTGTTTCCAGAACTTTCACAACTGGTATCATCTTTCACTTAATCAGTCGGCTCATAGTTTTGTTAAAATGAAACACTTCTACTCCTTTGCTTTTGTTCTTGTGGAAAATTTTGTATTACCTATGAAAAAAATGCATCTTGAAATGAAAAGATATATTCCATCCTTTTTTGGGGGAAATACTAGATAAGAGTAAAATGTTATGAAAGTAGGAATGATTTGTTTATTTTTGTACATACAGAATCTAGGTAACTGCAAAATGAAAGAATAGTGACATTAGGTCATTTGAAAGGTCTAAGTAAGAAGATAATAACAAAGGACAGCTAATACCAATACAGACTAAGTATTTGAGGTTTATAATCAAAAAATTTAAAAGTGAAGTCAAGGGGAAAACAAAGTCATGAGAAAAAGTGAAGGTAAAGAAAATGATATTGTCAGATTCCTCTTACCAATATTTATAACTTTGTATAAAGTTTGATTAAAATATCTTGAAACAGGAGTCTCTGATGAGACTAGCTCTACTGGTCTGCACGTACAGGTGTATAACAAAGGAAAAGTAGCACTTGGATTTGGAACTTTGCAACATGCAGCAATAAATAGAATTACATATTGTCTGTTTCTTAATGTAGTCTACTTGTGTGCCAAGTTATATTGAAATCAAACAAAAACTGTAGGAGGAGTAGCATTTTGAAGTATTCCACAGAAAATTCTATTTTAAGGACATACGCAACGTACCTTACCTACTGATAATTTTTCAAGATATTCTTAATTTAAGATTATAGTGCCATCAGATGTTCGTAGACAGAAAAATCAGCATGCATTACCAGGGGTTTTGAAAAGATAATAATTGATGAAAATTTTTGTATAATTCAAAAAAATATATATATACAAAAATTATTAAACATATATTCTAGATGTTTTGTTTATCCAAACTTGTTTAAGAAGAAGTGTACAACAGCTTATATAGACAATAAAATGTAACACACAGTTCCAAGTACTGGAACTCTTTAACTCCAGGGGAAAAGACAATAAAGTTCAAACTACGTTGCGTATGTCCTTAAGTAACCATAGCACCACCATTCACTGAAATCAAAAACCGATATACACTATTATGTAATGTAGTGTAGTCTAATTGTGTGCCAATTAGATTAAAATCAGACGAAAACTTGAGCAAGAGTATTGTTTTAAAGGAATTTTACAGAAATTTCTATTTTTAGTAACTATGGCAACACCGTTCATCGAAATAAAAAACCGATGCACTGAATTATGTATCTTAGTGTAGTCTACCTTTGTGCAACGTTATATTGAAATCAGAGTAAAACTGTAGGAGGAGTAGTGTTTTGAAAAAAATGATTACAGACAGACGGACAGACAGGCGGACAGACAGACGGACGCCGGACACCTTATTATCGCATAAGCTCTTCTAGTCTCTGACCAGTAGAGCTAAAAATGAAATTTAGGTCATTGGGAAGGTCAAAATAAAAATTGTGATACCGTTGAATAGTTCTTACCAATTCGTATGTTTTGTAGTTTGAAAAAAATATTAAGTACAGTTTCTTCTTTACTGTCTTAAATGTAAAATCAATTAATAGTGAGATCAAGGTCATATTACCAGTTATTAAAGTTATTATCAAGGTTATAGCTTTTGTGTCAGAAAGATGAACAGCTTGCTCAACAACTGGAAAACAAATGAGATTCAATGTCCCCATGCTCTTGCAAAAGCGGGGAACGAATTAAAAATGATATAATATTATACATGTTAATGATAAAAACTTATCTTCTGTAATATAAATCTACAGTATAAAACTGGTACAGGTGCTCCACTTTCCACTTAAGGCTCCTGATAAAAGTGTGATAAAAGAAACTGACTCCGGGGCATAAAACTTAGACGATCTCACTTTTGATCTGTCTCTCTTTTACCAAAGGAATTAATAGTGGAAAAGTGAGACTGAGATCAAAAGTGAGCTCGTCTAAGTTTTATGGACCTGGGGCCTGGTGACTGTCTAAAAAATTAATATTAAGAAAGAAAGATAATAAAATTAACAAAGCTGACCTAAGCTAGATGTAACATTGTGACATGAATGCCCCAGGGAAAATGATTTAAATATTTGAAAGCTTCAACATCTGAAAATGAAATATATACAAAATTTCATATTGCTAATTTGTTTTTCTTGAAGCAGTTGAGAACTTCTGATCTAGAAGAACATCAGAAAAAAACTGTTTGGAAAATGTGATAAATTAGAATTCTAGGTATAAGGGCAATACTTTTCCTGTAAAAAGGTCATTTAACATTACATGTACACTTAAACTTGATCCGTAGATAATCAATATCAAGAGAAAACCAAAAATAAGGTTTTTAGTTACCAAAAAAGTCAGTCAAAACCCACTAACTGTATGACATTACTATTTCATTCAAAAGCTCTACAGAGCTTTTGAATTATTGTTTTGATACATCAGACTTTTTTTTTTTTTATTTATTTATTTATTTTGTGTTTTTTTTTTTTTATTTCAATTCTTACAACTATTAATGACGTAGAATGATAAATGTGTTCCAGTATTAGAATGCATTATCAACTTTTGATCAAAGATTGTGCACGATACTCTACAATATAAATCTGGATTAGGACATTTCTCTTCTAATCTAATGGGATCGAAAAAAAACTGTTCTGCACGTTGACAAGTGTTGTTACAAGACGTGAAAGTTAATCAATTGTAAATTATTTATTACACGATGAAATAAAGAATTCTAAGATATTTGTTAGATCATTTGAATTAGCAGTTGAATTCTCTACTATATACACATCGTGAGCTAAGTATCATATGCATGCTAAAATGTTCTGTATAAACTTTCTGAAATGAGTTCATATTATCATAACCCTTAATTTATCTTCTAAAAATATCATCATTTTGAAAAACTAGGTATTCATTTTGAATCGTGTTTAATTGAAACTTTACGTATTAGAAAATATTAGCGTGATAAAATAAGTTTTAAAAACTGTCCCTGAATACATTTGTATAAAAATTACCTATCCCTTCTTCACAAACCATTTTTACACTCCCTGGTTTTGACTTACTATGAGAAGCATACTACTTGCATATCCTACAACTTTTAAAAAAGTATGAATCACATGCAAACCACAGGATGAAATTACGCCATTCAATCGACGGAATGGAAACTGAATGCCCAAAATCTGAATGGCCAGAAAAAGGTCACTTAAAAGATTCTTTTCCGTGAATTTTCCGTGATCTTTCAGTTACCATTCAATCGACTGAGGGGCAGATATATTTCAACTGCCTTTCAGTTATCTTTCAGTTGTATCTTTAGAAATTGAGTTTCACGTTTTCATATTGTTATGGTATTAGATTAATCTTTTTTCGAATAAAAAAAATAAATAAAAAGTGAATATAGAAAAAATTCTAGAAAAAGCTAGGTCGAACCGGGCATCCCGCTTGATAGTCTGCGACTTTATCCATTAAGCCACGGCGTCTTTTTAAAATCAATAAATTTGTAGAAATCGAATTGGGACACCCAGTTCACCTGTTGTATTGAGGGGCTGGGTAATATGTACATATCTTGTTTACATTTTGTATATTCTATGTTACTTCTAGAACATAAATTAAAGTTTATAAAGCATATTTTCAAATCAAATTATTTTATCCACTTACGCTTTACCACTACACCAAATATCAATATTAATTCTGAAGTTCCAAATTCAGCCTAACAAGTGGCTTCAACATGGATTATAGAAAGATGCAATCAATGGGGAAAATAGGTATTTATAATCTTTGACATAAATGTATTGGTGATATAATAAAATACTTGTGTAGAAATTGTTTTGCAGTGTTTTTCTTAGGTCTCAAACTTTTGTATTTTCACCTACCTTTCTTTGCCAGTTATTGCTAAACATAACAACTTTTGTTACTAAAAATAGAAGAAAATGACATACTTTTTCAATTTATTTTTATTATCCTCATACAACCTAGATTTTAAAAATGCGTGATAATATGAAAAGATTTATATACCCTTTTGGACGATTTTTCAGATTTTGCATGTTTTTTCTCTGAGACATGCTCTTAAGTTCTCATCCGAAGGATCTTCAACTTTTACTCCAAAGTGCCGTGCACTGGGCGAAGGAACAGTTGCTACCAATTATTTATCAATTTCGGTCAGTCGCGGCCTGGCTTTGAACCCAATGACCTTCCGATCATCACACGAGCGTTCTACTAAGGTCTCATCCGAATGACCCGCATCTTTCACTTCAAAACGCTTGGCGAAGGAACAGTTCTATCTATTTTTTATCGACTTAGGTCAGTCGCGGCCGTAATTCGAAGACACGACCTTCCGATCAAGGAGAGAGCGTTCTACTGACTGAGCTACAGTTATGGTAAAGACTCTTGATATTCTTGTTTCATTGACTTATTTATCAATAGCTTGCATCGATTTAGAAATTGTTCGTACATGGATCATGCTCTCAGCTATGTTAAGGACGGTTATGGGAAATGTGACCAAATACCTTTTCAATATGTATTATTGCATTTCACAATCACTTTAAAAAAAGTAACTATAAATTTGTAAAAAAAAAAAAAAAAAAAAAAAAAATAACATAGTTACCTATAATGAATAGGTTTGTGTCATACTTAGTACCAGTTACATGACATGTATCAGCTGTGTGTCACGTGACTGGTATAAAAATAGAATTGTTAGACTGAATGTAGAAAATCGTGCTAATGCAAGAGCATCCACTTGTTTTTGGCCATAAAAATTGATACACATTAAAAGAGGTTTACTTCATTTACCCGAAAAGTGCTGGGAGCTAGTTTGTGTTGTTGGAAAGTACTCGTAATTTTGCCGATAATGCATGTAATAACAAAAAAGAATTTCACTTTGCCTCTGCATCATGTTCATCATTTACCATAAAGTTATGTTAGGTTACCATTAACGTCTTTTTTCCAGTAAAATATCAAAGTATGAAGCAGATTGGCAGACTCTGTGGTATCTTTTAGGAATATCTGTTTGTTTGTTAATGTCCATTTCGAGAATTATTCACTCATATCGACACGCCACCATTTAATGGTGGAGTGCTAAGAATATATACCTACGCTCGTCATTTAGGCTATTGAGCAATGAGGGACGCAACTATATTTAGGCTTCCCAAAGCTTTTAAAATGCGTTTAAAACATGAAATTACACTGCAAAGTCGGTTTTGATTTTAATTATGTAAGATATCTACGCGAACTTAAGTACAGCCAATTTACATAGAGGGTTTTTTTCTTTGATATATCAACACATTTGCTATAATACAACATGACTCCGTAGATCACGTGATGGTCATTTATATTTTATTGAAGTGTTTCACATTAATCGCTTCGGTGCAGCCATTTCACACAAATCTTTTAAACATTTTATTATATAAATCAATTTATCATATTCTTGTGTACTCGAAATGTGCTTTGGAAAAGTCATAGTATTACTTGGGTACAAGATATTTCACGAGAAGTTCAACTTACCGATTTGCGGATTTTACAGATCTGCATTAACGATTTCATATAAATCCTCATTAATCACCTTCGCCAGACTCTTTTATACACACATAATAAATTCTATCTCTTATCACTGTTATAAAACAGAATTTCAAAAGCATATTTTTTCGAAAGCATTTTAAACATTCAAAATTTCGATCAAGGGTAATTAAACGAAGTATTTCAAAGTTTGCAGACATATAGGATCTAAAAGTACACCGAAGGCATGTGAATTTTTCAGGAGCGTTTTGATAATTTACATGCAATTTGAAAAAAGATGTAAAGTTTATGATACTGATCCCGTCATAACAGATCAGGTTTGCAGTACCTGGATGTCATTTTCCATTATGACATCATATATTGGTAGTTCAGAGAGGTGAGGGCACAGAATGCACTGCGATATTCTATGGGAAGCCTTAACGTACATGCGGATCCTTTTCCCGCAGCACCAACGGCTACACGGGACCTCGATTTATACGGTCTGATACGATGGACCGGTCTCTACGTTCCGCAATGGGAATCGAACCCGCGACATTAGGATTTACTCCTTACTCCGCAAATCCAGAGCGAACTCTCTAACCACTGCGCCACGCGGGTGACTCTTTTAAGAATGAAAATGAATATTGTTTATTGAACGCATTCCAAAATCAAAACAGAAAATCTTTTTTTCTGTTTTAAGCATTTTGCCCTCAGGTATTGACAAAATCTAACGAAAAACACAGTTTTATAAGATATTTATTCATAAGATTGTAAAAAATCAGCATTTTTCTAATGGATACACGATCTAGTGTCACAAATAAACTGAAATTTAAATATTTGGAGGAACTATTGACAATTTAGCAAGACTTTACGGGGTAAATTTCCCCCGAAAGAAAATCACTGATTCACATCAAGACACGACCTTGAAAAAGTTGATGAAACAAGAATATCAGCTGTCTCGTTTAAAATCATCATTCCGTAAGTTCTATGGTCGATACAATGACCTTGTCAGCAAATACAATTTATCAATGAGTCAAATGCTGACTTACGTTTTTCATACTAATTGTTAGACCAATATTTACACACTGAATTGTCGACGGATTTTTCCGTTATTTCCCGATCATGACAAGGAGCACACGGCGGGTGTGACCGGTCGGCAGGGGATGCTCACTCCTCCATGGCACCTGATCCCACCTCTGATGTTTGGAGGTCCGTGTTTGCTCTGCTCCTATTTTGTATTGTGTAATGGACTTTTGAGCTTGAATACTGTTCGTTATCTCCATATATTTCATCTTAAAGATAGCAAAAACATACAGAGTAAATTTCCTCTCAAAAATGACACTGAAACAAAACCTAAAGTAATACAAAAGAGTAACCATCTGTGTTTTTCTTAAAAACGAAAGTGATGTCAAAAAAAAAATTAGAACTCATGCTTTCTGAATCATTGAAATTCCATGCAGAAAGATCATACAAATCATTTTTCTCTCATGACCTTCTAAATGCTAATTGTGACGTCACAAACTTGTGCAATTTCCTGTATTTTCTTAAAATGTTGCAGAAGACACCAATTTTCAATGGAATTTTCTTTCAGATAATATTGTCCACAGCCATCGCCCACAAAGATTTTGAGATATGGGATTTTTCAAAGAATTTTACACAACATATCCAAAAATTAAAGTGGGAGACCGCTGTGGACACTATTTTCTCAAGGAAAATAACCCTTGAAATGAGTCATTTTGGGGCACTTTCTGTTTATATTGCATGGAAATTGCATTTATCTAAAGACCCCCCCCCCCAACACACACTCATATACACACATACATTTATACATGTTTCTGAGAATAATGCTCATCTGTGATATGGATCTACATAAGATAATCAAAAAAGTTACTTACTATAGTATTGTAATTGTATTGTACATGTATTACTGATGCCCTCTAGGTCCATCATGGACGTTTTTTAAGGGGAAGTGAGAGAGGTAACTGATAGCATATGCAGATAGTTTTACTGCAACCTAAATGTTGTTTAAAGTTTAACATTTCAGCTTCAGTTATTAAACCTAAAAAATACATATATCGTGACATATATAAAATTGTATATTTACCTTGTTTGTTCAAGATTTGGACTTGAATTTGTAGTTCAGTTCCAGCACTAAGCAGTCTTTTTTGTATCGAATCGTCCATAAAAGTACACTTTTGAAACATTCTTAAAGTACTTGCGTCCACAAAACTGAGAGGTCATCTAGCTTGGTTTCCTTTCCCTAATTTGCTTAGTGTTCTGTGTGACCTTTGGCGTGGATGAGCCAGTGAACAAGGCAAATGAACGCCGGCCATATCAATACCGCCAATAATATTTAAATTCCCAACTCACTATTCATCATGTAGTGTATATAACAGGGAAACAGACACATTGCTTTCAAGGAAAATGAGTGAATTTATCAATGGGTGGTTGCGAGAAAAAAAATTTAGGTGATCAGTTTCTCATCACTTTACTGTTTACTCTTCTGCTGCGTGAATTCCATATGTTAATCAACCCTTTTATTGGATAGCATTGCGGTCATGTCATACATCTGACCTAAGCTAAAATATTTTCTACATTTCTCAGCATCCATGTCTTGATCTATAAAAAGCACAGATTGCCCTTCTTAAAACTTGGTTACATTTTACATATACTCTACTGCAGTTGCATATGCATCATCTATTCATGTGGCAGTTATTATTACTTTACTAAATATGTGATTTCAAAGATGTGAAAAAATTATGAACAGTTATTCTTTTTCAGTTGAGCTTTCAACACTGACACAACCTTAGGCTGAAAAAGAGAGAAAAATATATATAGTAATGAAAAGCAGTATTGATAGAACGTATTATTGACTTTAAAACTCGAATATATTGTACATCATTTTAAAAATTAAAGAAAAAAGTATCCACCTTCGAATTGCTTTCTACTGGTGTCTACCTTTCCTAGCTGTATTCTTTGCGGAGTATCGGATGTCAAGTGCAAAAATTAATGAAAGAATGATAGACAAGAAATTTAAACTTAAGATTTTTTCATGTACCATAATTACAGTAACGAAATCTATCTACTTCTTGTTTATATTTTTATCTTTTACATGTCTTTTTTCGAAATTATAACACGTTATATTTTGTATACATGTACATGTGTATATGTACAGATTAAGAGAAATGTACATGTATAAAAAAAAAATAAAACTGCAGGTATACATGGTAGAGGCCGTGTACCATTACTTTAAACAGGCTCATATCGGCAATTGTACATTTGATAAGTAGAAAGAAGAAAAAAGGACTTCCGCGAGTGTTTTTCGAGTATTAATCTCATCTAACTTCTTATGATACCATTTTTTGTGATTAATTTTAATAATTGAATATTTAAACACTGCACATATAGGCACAATTATTTATGAAAATTTTCAAAGAACAGAATTGTTAGTTAGCAGACATTTTCGACAATCGATTATGCCGGAAATGTCCGAGATGATTGCGATTGTCACAGTCAAGGTCATTCTATTTTAGTTCAGAAACGTATCCTTTACAATGACTTTCTCTATTCCACGTTACACAAAACAAGCCCGCGCAGCCAAGTATAGATAGTATAGCCAAGTATAGATGGCTGCTACTAATCGTGAACTAATGGATTTTCAACCCATTAGTTCACGATTAGTAGCAACATGTGCTCAGCATGTATGCTTTAGGTACTCAAAGGCAATGATATTGCATTGTCCATCCTGCAAAAGTCGCCATGGAATTCAGTCAATTAATAAGAAGAAAACAATTCTTTTACACTCATTTGCTTAGCATGGTATTACAAGATGTAAAGAAATACACAAAGAATGCATAGTGCTTTTTTAATGTCAAAAATGATATACTCATAAATTCAATTTTTTTTAAAGTTCGGAATAAAGTTCTATTAATATTGCTTTTTTAATAGCTATTTTTTTTTTTTATTTTATTAATTTTTCTTTTCATTACTTAAAGGAGTAACCGTATATATACAGGAAAAATGTCCACATGTGTTAAACATATGTTTGGTTTCACATGTGTTCAACACATGTTTTATACATGTAATACATGTGTGTAAATATACACATGTAAAATATGTGTTTCATTTATATGTAAAACATATATAATATAACATGTGTAATACACCTGTGAGAAAATATATATGTTGAACACATGTTCTTCACCACATATGTATAACATATATTTTATGTATGTTATACATGTGTGCAAAAATACAGATGAATTATACATGTTTGATTTATATGAAATATATGTGTGTATTCATGTACACATGTAATACACATGTTAAGTTATATCCATGTTTAATATATGTTGAATATTCCAGGTATATTAAGCAATTGATTTCTTTGTTTGTTTGTTTTTTTTTTTTTTTTTTTTTTTTTTTTTTTTTTTTGTTTGTTTGTTTGTTTTGTTTTTTTTCTTTTTTTGGTTGTAATTTCTAAATAATTAAGATATTAATGCAAATTTCAAATGAACATATTCTAATGGAAAAAGAATACCAGTACTACTTTTTCTTTCTTTGAATGATTCTCCTTTTACATTATGAAAAGAAAATGAAAACACTTGTCACAGTATATATACTTATATTTGACTTTCAATAATGTTATATATATGATCCAGTGTTCATAAAGAATAAATTCAAAAAGTAATCAAGAACATAGTCTTTACAAATATGATTCACATATATACTTTGAAACATCAGAACATTCAAATAAGAATAGGAAACATGATAGAAGTATGTCAAGACCCCGAAGGGAACAATCAGATCAAACACTCGGACTTAAATTTCTGTTCACTAATTTGAGACAATCACTCCATATGAATAATTACCAGAATTCATATGGATTCTAATAATTCTGCTTTGTTATAAATATCAAAAGATAAGTTTTTCACAGAGATTCCAAAATATTATGTGGAGTAATCACTATCCTTAAAATTACTCTCAAGTCGTTTAATTGTTGAAAATCAATAAACTTTCTTTAATGGTGGTAGACAAATTGCATCAATCCAAGGGTGAGATATTCCTAAGAGAGTGGATTTTTTACACTTATATTTCACATCCAAAAATCCACTATTTCAAATATTAAGCTATATAAGTAAAAGACCAGGAAGAATATAAAACTTTCAAATAACGTTAAATAATATTTTGCAAAATGGATTTTTAAACATCTTGTTAAATCACAATTTGTGTTGTTTCAGTGGACCTTTGAGTTTGATTACTGTTTGTTGCATTGATTTTACACAATATTGACAATCATTACAAAAGTACAAAAACCATCTATTGTCTTATCCCCCCCCCCCCAAAAAAAAAAAAAAAAAAAAAAACTGAAAATATTGTAATTCCAACTTTGGGGTCACTTTAATACTTTACATGGAAAACCAAGCAAAGAGTTTCACAACCTGAATCTATTCAAAATGTAAGAGTTGAACTCTCTGTGTTTTACAAACATAGTGTTACTGATGTCTTTTTTACAGGACACTGAACATCTTTGCAGTTGTGAAAACCCTCTTCCAACTGAATAATTTTACAGGGGTGCTTAAAAATATGTCTGTCCTTTAGCCGTAAAAGTGGACACCCTGTTTCTTCTGAACAGCCAACTTTCTCCAAAATCTGTATCTTAACAGCATATATTACTTCTGCACTTCTCTTCTTCTTCACAACTAGTGCTTCTTTAAAAATTCCATCCATGGGCTGTAAACATTAAAAAAAACTTACGTGGGTACTATTAGATTAGTCAAGTTAAGGAATATAGAATTTGAACTTTCTGGTTATTAATAGTAGTATATGGTAGGAGTTCTTAAAGGCCGGATCTGACCTAGATAAATATCCACACGGACAGCAATTAAGCATATTAGGGAGCAGGTCACACCTCCCCACTGATAAGACTGCAGTGTAATGCTATTAATGGACAGCAGCATACCACTAACACGTGCTAAAACTAAGACAACAAAGACTGTGCAAATACATAAATATTTTAATTATTTTTACGTTTAGAAAAGACATGTTTATGTAACGCCTCCAATGTTATTCCTGAACTGAAATTTTTGTTTTTTATAATTCTTTTTCCCAAGTTGCTTTCGTGGGGTTTTGGGTTTACGTGTATAGGTAATGGAAGTTATGTCTCTACCCACATTTTCATTCCAGTGACAGGTTCCCAGGAATGCTCGCACTTTATACTGTTCACTGCCAAAAGCGATTCTTTTATCCTCATATATATTTAAAGTGTTATTAAAACTCTCAACAAAATAAGTATCACGTCCTAATCGAAAATCATCCGGATTTTTATAAATCACCGAATTAATTATCACACCGTTTAATAGTTTTTTCTGCGACAGGGTTTTGAATCACCACTCGGGAAGATTCGTAGTTTGGATCCACTTTACATCTTGAGGAAGGATGGCATCTTTCATGATTGTTTTTATAGTGGTCTACAATATTTTCCAACATCTCTCTGAGCGTACTTATGTCTCCACCGCAGTGCTTGATGGCCCAATAAAAATGTGTATACACGGCCTCCGGTTTATCGTACAGCTCCTCGGACCACGTTTTACCTTCTCTGTACCGTGGTCCACTTGAAATGACAGACATGGCCTTCTTAATATTTTTTATGCCATGCCAAATGTCGTTTTGGTTGCAGGTAAATCAATTTTCACGTTCCCTGACTAGTTTGTTAATTGACATATTTCTGTCATGTGTGTGGACGTTGACAGAAACTTGTTTGTTGTCAAGATCCTCGTAAATTTTTTCAGTTCCAATTTTTTCATGTCTCTGGGTAACTGGATCGTCAGTGGTTGCAATGTGCACACAGTTGAGAACTTTGTGCGCTTTTTTCACCTATTGCCACCACACTGGTGTCCTGGGCATTTTTCCGCCACCCATGCCGTGCGTCAGTTATGATATCAATTCCATCTAGATTGTCATATAGTCCAACTTCCTCTAGTAAAGCAGTGTTAATAGAATCTTCGTACTCTTGTTGGACAAATGTCTTGTACATTTTAAAAAACGAATTCCGTTTTTCTACAGAAAGTACACCGAATCCTGCTTCTCTGCAAAATCTAGAATAACAGGATGGTAGCATACCACTACACAAGAAAGCATGATTAATTTTTTCATTGATGAGATATTTCCCATTCGGAAGGTAGGGTGAAGATGCCCAAATATACCTGTGTTTAGGCCGATCAGTTCTTGAAAAACACAGTTTCAAAGAGGTGACATGTCCCCGTTTTGTTGCTTTTTTTACCTCCAATTTTCCTCCACAATGTTTTCCATGTACAGCAGCAACATCCATGAGTTTTTCACGGAAGGCAACGATGTCACAAAGAAGTCCTGGTTAACCTGACTTCTCTTAACATTAATATACGTTCCAGGTGTTTTTGGATGATCATCTTCAGCCACTGACTTCTTCCAGGTAGAAAGCAAATTTTCCATGATGTCGGCATTGTTAACAGGTCTACCTAGTTGTTTGACTAACATTTCCCTGACTTCCTGAAGATTTTGCAAGATGTTAATTTTCTTGTCTTCGTTAGCTGGTATTTCTAACTTAAAAGTTGGAGGACGCTTTCGTTTGTTTTCAGCCATGATATAATTTCTTAGTAATAATTAATAAAGCTTAGTTAATGACGATTATTCTTTGAATTTACTCCTGGTTGTATCTTATATAATATATCTAAACTATCTATACAACAGGGATCATATTTCAGTCGACTGTACCATTTTTGATAAGTTGTAATTAAAAAAAAAAAAGACAATCAACAATTACCTTTTTGTGAATAATATTGTTATAAATTTAATAGCACTTCTAACTTTTATTTGATAAAATGATTTGAGTAATTTTCTGGGGAAGAATTATATTCATATTATGAGAGAAATTGACACATGGTTGCCCCCACTACCCCTGTTTAGCTTCAGATGGAATTGACCAACTTCCACAGGCACATGGAGGGACCTCCCGCCAAATGTCAATAAATCAGCCTAGCTGTGATACAGAGAAGGATAAGAGGGCTCAGTGGGGAACATCCATAATATATGTGCATCAAATAAATACAAGCAGTATCCAAAATATATACATATATATTTCTTAAAACCAGTCATCTACTTTTATAATTTCCAGTTTTATCAATAAATAGAGTTTATAGTAAATTAAATGAAATCCTGAGTCCCTTAATATACCTCTCTCCTGAAAAACTTCCCTCCAAAACAAAACGCGGTCTCATTGTAGCAAAATGGAGGAACAAGAAGAGAAAAGTGTTATTTCATTGAGAGTTAATTCCGAACAAAGAGAAGCCATTATACAATTCTTTAATTTTAATAACTGGGATTTAGAAGAGATGAATGAAGATACAATTGAAAATGATAGAAATGAAGAGGAAGGCATGAATTTTGAAAGGACATACCTTATCCCGCAAAATGAAAACTGTGAGGAATGTCAGAATTGTTTATGTAAACCTTGCATAACTGACGAACGCAATAAACAAATGTGGTGGGCATCGGAGCCTGTGCCACCAAACACACGGAACAGTTCTCTTAGAAAAGAAAGGTACAAATTCTTTTGGACTATGCTTTTTCATAGAGGTGTGTTTTTGGATGAGAGATATATAGCGAAGAAAAGAACTGCTTTACTCAATGATCCAAGATTACGAAACGTTGTGTGCCATCGTAGGGATATTTTACCAGAATGCGTTTAAGAACTTGTCAGGTATTGGTTTCCGAATCCAAAAAATAAGCCATACATGGGACATCGTTGGAACTAAAAAATATTTTGAAGATTTCTTTTTTAATAGTGTGACTTTATAATTATGATTTTTTTGTTTTCATTTCCACTTGATTGTTTTCTGGGTCTAACCCTGCTGACAGCCACAGACACGTGTCACGCTGATAATCTTTGTTATCTCGCCGATGTGATGCTTCACTACAGTGACTAAAACAGCATGACTGACCCACAGTGATAATTGTTTACACTCTCTGTGTTCTAAGCATGGGCTTTGTTTCTATTTTACAACTTGATGAAAAGATAATAAAAAGTATTGAGGATTATTTTCGGAGTATTTTCGTCTTTTCTTTTGAGGTGAGAATATGGCGGCCATTAGCATGCGTCAATAGCGACGGGCATTTCCGGTAAAAATGTAAACATTCCAAAGCTGTCCATCAAACTCCAAAGAAGTTTGAAATTTCGATCGCCTCAGAATTTAAAATGAATATTATAGGCTGTATATATATTTTTTACTCTGTATTGTAAACACCCAAACACACTTGATAGCTTAGTTAGATTGCTCAACAACTTTCGGAAGATGTTTATTGACGGTATAGATATAATTTCAAAAAAATCTCCTGCGAAGTAAAGAGTGGCAAGAAAGTTGAAATTTCCTCCATTTTTCTCATTGGCTGCTATTTATACCCCAGACCCGCACTTTAAAATCTATCTATTTTAACCTTTTTTTATTTTCTTACATATAAAAATTTATTTTATTCTGGTTATAACACACCATTTAATTGGACAAAAAAATATTCGCTCATATCATATAACCTGTGTTGCCTATGTCACAATGATTTACGTCAAAAACGTATCATTTCATCCACTTGAACTTACATTTTAAATTTCAACATTTGAAGGCAAGGCATTTTTTAATGGAAAGTGGGTTATATTTTACATTTAATGACAGAAAATTACAATTAATAGAAGCAAATTTAAAAGCCATCACAGTTATCCTAGCATAACCTGGGTTGAAATAGTTTACATGTTTTTAAAAACTGCTTAATGGATTAATTGTAAAGCATGAATTGTCATAACCCAGGTTATACAATATAACTTGCATAACTATTAAATTTATTCCTTAAATAAACAACAAGTTCAATTAAATATATATGTATTTAGTTGTCTTATCACTTTCAACCACAAAGTGAATTACCTCACCTTTTGCTGAATGAAACTTTACAGCATCACCAATATTGGCCAACTCATTCCTCTGTGTCTTAATGGCACTGCCAGTGTAAATGCAGGCTTCCTCTGGAGAAATGTAGGGCACATCCAACTCTGTACAAAGCTGAAGAAGAATAGATTCTTCGAGTAAGGTTGGAAGTGCTTTACCATTCTGCTTTCTCTGGAGTTTCCTAACAACCAATGCACCTTCCTCCTCTGGTAATGCCCTACCCATAAACTGCTGGACCTCCCGTTGTAGACCTAAATCTTTTGCTCCATCTCAAGAACACATCCTAAATACACAACATTTTTCTCAACTCTATGACATTCAATAATGCACTATATTTAATATTTCAAACATAAATGTCACAAATCTGCTATGAAGATCTCTGACAAGAGATATTTGTGAAGGTCAACCTCCCTTAAAGACAGATAATACAAACAAAAATATGGATGCCTGGATTGGTGGATATTTTTGACCTATATTGGTTGTAAATGATGTGACTAATAAATTTCTAAAATATTTTAGAATTTGTAAACTTTTTATGATATTCAAAATTTAACCTTTCTGCAACCATTCTTTTCAATCTATACAATATTTTGTCATATTAAACCGAATTATTGTGATACTTTGAATGGAAAATTAAAATTTGTGCAGTTAAACTTATTCATTTTATTCCTATAAATATATAATTTAATTCTGTTTGTATTCTAGTCTCTGATTGGTTAATATCCAAAAAGGAACACAAACTTTTTCTGTATAACCTGGTTTGGTATGGGGACACACATGCATCCCTGACAACCAGCTGAATCATCTGTATCTATGCAATCCTCTCTTTTCCAGTCCTCGGGATTCATGGAAAATTCCACATTAAATAAATGTACCATTAACTTCAAACAGTAACTTGATATTACCGCATGTCAACAAACAACACAGCTGCTAGGCCTATGTATCTGTTTCTAGATCCCCTCACTTCCCAAAACTTCCGTTACTACGGTTTTATTATTGAGTGGCATATTTGAACTAATAACAAGAGGCCCATGGGCCACATCGCTCACCTGAGCACACTGGCTTGGCAAAAGCACAAATAAGTTCAGTATTGAAAAAATTACCGGAGGGGGGGGGGGGGGCTTGAATTTTAAACTAGCTGATGATGCTTCCATGTCAATATAACAAATGGTTTTGTTGTACTTGAGAGGATTTTAAAAAAAAATTCCCATATATTCCTTTATAAAAATTTGATCCCCCATTGTGGCTCCTCCCTATCCCAGGGGTCATCATTTGTACAAAACTGAATCTATACTACCTGAGGATGCTTCCATATCAAAATGACTAATCATGGCTTTGCAGTTCTTCATCAGAAGATATTTTCATATATTCTATTTAAGACTTTGATCCTCCATTGTGGCCCCACCCTACCCCTGGGGGTCAGGATTTGAACAAACTTGAATCTACACTACCTGAGGATGCTTCCATATAAATATGACCAATCATGACTTTGCTGTTCTTGAGAAGATTTTTAAAGGGCTTTCCTATATATTTCTATGTAAAACTTTGATCCTCCATTGTGACCCCGCCCTACCCCCAGGGGTTATGATTTGAACAAACTTGAATCTACACTACTGAGGATGCTTCCACATGAGTTTCATTTTTCCTGGCCTTGTGGTTCTTGAGAAGAAGATTTTTAAAAGATGCTATTAATTTTTCACTAATTCTTTTTTATCTCCCTTTGAAAGAGGGCGTGTCCCTTAATTTGAACAAATATGAATCCCCTTTACCCAAGGATACTTTGTAGCAAGTTTGCTTGAAATTGACCCAGTAGTTCTGGAGATGAGGATGAAATTGTGAAAAGTTTACAACGATGCTGACGACAACGACAGACAACGGACAAATTTTGATCAGAAAAGCTCACTTGAACCTTTGGCTCAGGTGAGCTACAAAGCAACAAAATTCTACACCCACAGTTGTTTAATGATTTTAAAATTAAATTATAAGGAATGACTCTAATTTTTGGCCAAATTATTCATGTATAACTGGTTTGGGTCAATTTACATAGCTTTACAATCCACTTCAAGGATTATATTAAGCGTAAACTACCCAAACTAGGTTATATTTGAATAATTTGGCCAAGAATTTGGCCAAGAATTAGAGTCATTCCTAAAAACTTAGATCGTTATTTTCAGAATTTTTAAATAAAAGTTTGTTTGTATCATCTGTCCTTAAGTTAAAGAAGAATTTAAACAAGAGGCCCAAGAGCCTTAACAGTCACCTGAGTATAATACAACAATTTAGAGGATCCATAAACTGATAAATGAAGCTTTGTTGCCCAAAAGCAAGAAAAATAGTATGATTAGCATCAACAAAATTATTGGATAGTATCTATCTGTCCCCCATTTGTCACTATTACCATGCAGACTATTAACAAATTTTCTATTGTTTAACCCCAAATTATTACTTTCTCACATTGGCCTCTCTTGGCCTTTGAAGAACATTTAAAATGATAATTTATTTTTGTCTCAATTCATTTATCACCCATTGGCCATGAACTCACAATTCTGGAAGAAGCACCCTTTTTCATCATAACTATACACTTGCTTCTTTACTTTATAACCAGTAGTAGAAAAAATATTTTGAAAGAAATTATGCATTTTCACTATAAAATCAATAGAACACCCCCCCCCCCCCATCACCAGAACCCCTGACTCAGGGGCCATGAATTTCACAATTTTAGAAGAGGCATTCTTCCTTATTCTAACCATGCACTTCCTTTGTTTGAAAAATACCCAGGAGGTGAGAAGAAGATTTTGAAAGAATTTATGCCTTTTCCCTACATGTATAATCAATAGAGCCCCGCCCTAACACCAGAACCCCTTACCCAGGGGCCATGAAATTCATAATTTCTGAGGAGGCTGTCATGCTCATCATTACTATGTACTTAGTTTATTTAATATCCAGGAGCAGAGAAGAAGATGTTTAAAGAATTAATGCAATTTTACTATATAATCAATAGAGCCCCGTCCTATCACCAGAACCCCTGACCCTAGGGCCATAAAATTCACAATTTTGGAAGAGGCACTCTTGCTCATCATAATTATGTACTTAGTTTATTTAATATCCAGGAGCAGAGAAGAAGATTTTCAAAGAATTAATGCATTTTCATTATATAATCAATAAAGCCCCACCCTTACACCAAAACCCCGACCCTGGGGCCATGAAATTCACAACTTTGGAAGAGGCACTCTTGCTCTTCATAACTATGTACTTATTTAGTTTATTTAATGCCCAGTAGTAGAGAAGAAGATTTTCAAAGAAATAAGCACTTTCACTATATGATCTACATAGCCCCACCCTAGCACCAGAACCCCTGCCCCTGGGGCCATGAATTTCACAATTTAGTTAGAGGGCTCAATGCTTATTACAATCATGCCAACAGTTTGACTGCTTGATGTCCAGGAGTAAAGAAGAAGATTTTTGACAGATTGCATTAATTTTGGTGGTTTTAGCCCCACCCCTACAATATCCAATAGATTCAATGTATATTTGTTGATGCATCATAAATAAATTTATGAAATCACCTATTTCTTACCTGTGCAAGTGTATTTAGCATGTTTAAAAACTGACGAGGAATGCCAACATATGCAAAGTTGATGGGAGCAAACTGTAGCTAAAACAAAACAAGAACAGAATAATAAATGAATGGCACCCACTGGTAAACATCTTTTACACTTTGATTTCTTGTCTTATAAATTTCTTACATATTGCTTGAAGTCCTTGCCTTGGCGACTGTCCAATGAAGCAAAAAATTGTTAGCAAAAGAAAGCTTTGTCAGTGAAGACAGAAGAGCTTGCAGCTTCTCAACTTTCTCGTCTGATAATGATGCTATTAAACACTTCACCAAGTGTTTAGCAAGGCCTAATGGAATCAGATGGAGAAAACCAACTGGTATATCCCTAAATGAAGAAGATGATTATAAAGAACAGTGTTCAATCTCATAAATCTATCAAACAATTAAAAACTGTAAACAGGGCATAATATATATATATATATATATATATTTATATATATTTATATTTATAAAGACCTCTGAAAATATCTGAGGTGGGATCTGATGTCTTAGTGAATTTATGTAAGCATCTCTTGTTGACCAATCACATGACTCACTGTGATCAATTTGCATTGATCAGATAAACGGACTAATCATAAGTTGTGTAAAAACAATGAGCTAACAATTGGAGTCAGTTTTTAAGAAACTTGACTCTAGACTATCTGAGGATGCTTCAATATTTATGACTAATTGTGGCTGTTTTGTTCTTAATAAGAAGATTTTTAAAGTTTCTTTCTACATGTATATATTCCTATGTAAAACTTTGTTCCCCCATTGTAGCCCCATTCTCCCTGGGGGCTGGGGTCATGATCTGAACAAATTTGAATCTTCACTTTGTAATAAAGGTTTCAAATAAGTTTCATCTTTTCTGACCCAGGGTTCTTTAAAAGATGACACCAAATTTTCACTTAATTATCTCCCCTAGAATGAAGGCATGACCCCTTAGATGAGGTGTTCTAACAGGACCATGTTTACATCCTTACATTGAAAGAAGTATTTATTGGATGTTACTTGCACCTAATTACCTATGTGGATTAAATATGTCCCACAATGGATTTTCATATTCTTTGACATCAGTTTGCTGTCTTAATTTCTGTTTGTCTGCCTCCATACTTCTCATAATAATTCTGTTTATTGTGGTTATTGTCTTTGATGGAGTCCTCTCTCTAGCTTTACTTGTGGCGTGGTCTACATCTGCCTAAACACAAATTAATATGTATCAAAAAAAAAACCAAAAAAAAAAACATTACCTATATATAAGGTATCGGAATACATTGGAATGAATAGTCAGAGTGTTATAAACTGGTCAATGTATGTGCCAGTGAAACAAAACAATGCATAAATCAACATGAAATTAATGATAATTTTTCATAAAGTTACTTATAATTTTTGCTTTACATATAAAGATCAAAAAGAAGTTAAAAAATATGCTTGGCGGGCTTACATAACAGCGTGGACAATATTTTGTAGCACAGGCTCCAAGATGATTGCAGAGATAAGACTGCATGTTGAAGTCTGCAACAATTATGTCCAAGTCTGTCGTTATAATGCATTCTTCCTTTCTATGAGCATCAAAACCATAAATGCCATCCCTATAAAAATTGTTATAAATAAGTACATGTACTACATTCAATAAATATCAATTCTACTATCAGCCATTCATTTTTCAATGTATACTGTACATTGATCCTCTTGTCTAATTCATTTCAAAATATAAAGTCATAATTTTTTAAATATTCAAAGCTATTTATACACATAAGCATGAATTACTGTATCAAATACCTTTTACATGATTGTATATCCGAGATGACAGGTTTCATCAAAGTCATGGGCTTCACTTTTTCAGAGGCACATAAAAGGAAATTGTATCATGTTGTTGTCGAAGAGGAAGCTTTAATCCTGTTTTAAAAGAAAGCAAACTGAGATAAAGAAATACAGCAATTCTACTTCTTTTAAAGTGTTCAGGGGTGAAAATGTACTCATATTAAACAGTTGGCTATTTTACATTTAGATATGCTGCTTATTGTGGAATCATCAATATTTGTGGGGGCCAATTTATTTTTGTGGACTGCTCAAATTTTACAAGTTGTAGGGATGTAATTTGGTGTATTCATTCATATTTACGTAAGGAAATATTACTTTGAAACCCTAGAATATTAATTCGTCAAGGATGTAAATTCATAGGTAAAGGATATACACAATTTCCACAAATATTGAGCCTTCACAAAATCTAATGCTTGCACAGTATAAATTGTTTTCTAAAGGGTGGATGTATCTTATCACAATGCATTTGAAATTTTGGTAGTGGGCTCAATTACTTATTACAATCAAACCAACAGATTTCTCATTAACTTTTGATGCATTTCTCTGATGCTAGCGGGGCAGGGACCATGAAATTCATTATTTTGTTCTCCTTTACACATAGTTGCTATATGTCACAGGGGTGTGTAATTACAAAAATTAGTTACTAGCCAGTCGGGCTAGTGACAGAAACAAAGTTACTAGCCCGAGATTGCCAGTCACTGGCCCATTAACTACTGAAAACAATACATGTTTAAGTATAACAAAAAGGTTAAAGAAAACATTTAAGTTTTTGCACATGTACAATATAAATAAAACAAATAATGGCTTAAGCTTTGTTATTGTCAGATACTTCTCCCTATTTTTATTGACTATAATTGTCACTGAAACGACTGGCGTTAGCAACACACAATACATATAGGTTAAAACGAATTAAAGATTAGGTGGTAGAGGATAGTTTTTTTTTAATACCAAACATGGGCCAAGGTGGTACACATTTAGATGCGATCCATAAAAACATGTACATGGGGACAGTTTCCAGGGGGCAAATTAAATACATGTAATCTGCCCATTAGAGTGCACATGTACCAAAATCGCACCTGGGGACTCCCCAAAATTTCGGCTTGTTTTTCCAAGAAGACCCATACACCCCAACCCCAGGCCCGAGCGAGCAAGATAAAACACCCAGTAGTCTGTAAATAAATGCATGCTCTAATGAAAATTCACCAATTGATATGGGGCCATTCACCTTCCCTCTGAGATACAAACTGTCTTCTAAGGCCTACTGCTTTTCAGCTAAATTTCCTCGGCAACTGACCACATGTCTTAGTTTCACATTTGCAACTCTGTATATAATAAGCGTCATATAGTGACACCTACATGTTGCACATCATTTTTTTCAGCAAGCACTCTGCTACACCGCAAATGTGTCCCATAATTATTCAAATCATTTTTCTACATAAAATATCACATCAAACAGGGGATACCTCAGTTTTTTAAGAAATTTGACGGGTCTTTAGTACGAAACTATCCCCTGCCACCTTATGATTTTACAACAAAGTTAATTCGTACACCAATTCAGTCGACGTAAATATATGTATACTTTCGTTTTAAATTTACTAGCCCGACGGGCTAACACAGCATAGATTTATGATAGCCCGACCTCTAAAATTGGTAGCCCCGGGCTTCGGACAATAGTAATTTCACACCCCTGTGTCAAAAATTGGCTTTGCAATTCCAGAAAATAGGTGAAAACTATTTTAAAATTACAATAGAAAGTGGGCAATAGGTAATTTGAGTGTCTCAAGTGACTAAAAATGGCAGAATTGGGAGCTTACATGGCCATGATGTCAATTAAATTAAAACTTCATATAACATAACTACCTGTGGGTTGCATCTGGATACAATGTAGGCCAAGCCATCGTTTATTTCTGTTTGCTGATATGTCATCAATAAAGATATTCACAGGCAAGGTCCAAACAGGCAATAATTTCTCAGCAAATGGGGACAAATTTTCATGCTGGCAATAGGCCTATATGCAAAATTTAATCGTGTTATTTATCCAGCTTCAATGCAATCGAGCAAATTTAAAACCTTTCATGCTAACTGTAACAATGTCAACATCTACTAGGATTCTATAACAAATAAAATTCTGCTTTGTGAAGGTCTTATCACAAATAATGATCATACTTGCTCTGTACATTCTCTAAGGTGTTTGACATCAATTTCTATTGTCTCTTCCCTTGGCCTGATATCATGCACATCCCTAGGCAAAAGAAAGAAAAACTTTATTGAAAATCACTTTCAGAATAAAACTGGCGATGGACATTCTGATTCCAATACCACATAAGCAGAAATTTTAGCACAGATTATATTTTAACATTTTTCGTGAGGGTGTCGAAATCACGAAATTTAAATATAATTAACAATTATTTCGTACTAAAGGTTACTTTTCTCTGCATCAAGAAGTTTCAAAAATTAAATGCTGATTTTGGGAGACAAATTGCTAAATTTGTGTCTCCCAAAAAAATTCCACTCGCATGGTATAAACACCATCCACACATACACTTTCTTTGCAGAGGTTAAATATAAAACCTGGTTTACAGTATGAGGTATATATTTTTCTAATTTTATCTAAATACAAACCTTTCGAGGGGAGGCATTGCTGTCTTTGTTTGTCATACATGTATATGGCTGGATAACACCCTTGATAACATCATTTTATTCAAAAAATGTCATATTTTAATAAAAATTGTATGATTATTCAATGTGAGAAACAGTATGTATTTTGGTGGCTTACTTGTATCATTTGTGAATAAGAATAAATTGATTTCTTTTAAACTAAATACAAAGTATACAAACATGTACCTCATCTATGAAGCTCTTCAACACTCCATGCTGCTCCTCAACAGTCTGGTTGTCCCTGTAGGTATACATTTTACCAGTGTAGAGGGACAAATCATCAATTTGCAACTGGTGAAATGTCATGTCCTTTTTCCATTTTTCAGCTCCAGAGGGATGGTTATTTTGATTTGTTGGTAATCTTAAAGATTAGTAATTAATTTCAACTTTCAAATTAAACAATGTGTGTAACTGTATATACAGATTAGTACGACATAAATACTCTAGCTGAGAAGCAATTTTTATATTTAGGAATGACCAATCATGAAAATACTAATTGGTGGAACTGAAAAAAAAGAATATCACATTTCTGCCTTTGTTTCGTCAGTTAGTTATCATTACTACAATATACACATGTACTTTCGCTGAGTGAAAAATGGTGATTAACTAAGAACACATTAAAAAATAATTTTTAGGCTCCAAATAAACATTGAATAATAAGAGATTTTTAAAATGGAAATGAAAAGGCCATCTTTGAATTTAAAATTGTTTGGTTGCCCTCTCTTCACTGGGTGGCTTAAAATGGCCTGACTTAAAACTTTTCCAACCTTCAGGAAGCAATTATATGAAGATGCATAGTTTAACTCTTCATAAGTGGAAAGACTTCATTACTCACCTAATAACATCTTTTGCATATTTTGGATTTGCTAGAAATAATTTTAAAATTTCTGATGGCTTCAGACACCAAAATGTTGTTCCATCATTTGCTTCATTCTGCAAAAATACCAGTAATTATTTTTTTAATGCAAATCAGAAACAGGAAATAGAAGATTTTTACTCATGTAACTGACTTAGCTTCATACCTCCTGTACTAAATTCCTCCAATTCAAATCTCCAAACCTTGTTTCCTCCAAATCACGCATCGTTGGCATTTCTTTGACTCCAGCCTCTTTTAATATGTAAAGAACAAATTTCACAACTTCATTGCTCTGAAAGAAAAGGAATAAAAAAGATATAAACAAGTACATCTTTGATACAATATGTTAACGATTTTAATAGCACGTACAATAAATGATCATTAGTCATGTACATATATGCATTAGCTGTCTAGAGGAAGTCACTTAGCATGCATCTGTATGAAAATGTAAACTATGTCTAAAAACTGCTAATGGCAGTACATATTAGTATTGTTCTGGCACCTACCTCAAAGTCATGTCAGCAAGATAAAGCCAGGCAAGGATTACGTTGAAGTCATGCATAAAAAGGGTAATTCTATTGTACCAATATAAAATGAACTCATAAGACATAAAATAGTTTGTTAATGTTTGACTTCAAATGAAAAAAAAAAAAAATTGTATGCATAATTTTAGGACTAAAAAAATACATTACTACACTGTATCAATGTTATTTGATCGAGATCGGGATTCAAATGTGAAATTGTTTACATTTTTGCCTACAAGTCTTGTAAGTTTTAGCACTGCTTAAAACACTTTGTGATGGTCAGTCCATGCATTGGAGCAGATTTTTGACAGTACTCTTAAATTCTGAATTCCTTGAATTTGACACTGTACATAATGAAATTCCCAATACACAAACCAAAGATATTATAGTGTACATCTGATCTACCACGATTTTTTGTTATCATAAACAGACAATGCGCATTCTCTAGTGACATGTTTTTTTTTAAAGTATAATCATAATTGAATGCATTGATTAAGTTTAATTTGAAGGTAATTATTTAGTATAAATCTGACAATTCTATTAGTTATGACCAGGGATCTAAGTTTACAAGTCCCTGTTATGACTTACCACGGGATGTGTGGGCGAGTTCTTTAACACATACAATAGCATGTGCAATTTGCTTTTGAATGGGAAAAAAGGATTCTTGATCTGTGACTGTTCCTTTAAACCAGTACCATCGTCTAGAGTGTCCTCGCCATCTAAAATGTCATCTACAAGTCCTATGCTTTCGTCATTATGTACCTGATGAATGCCCTGATGTACGTGGTCCGTAAAGGAATTCCTTTCAGGCGGTCCTTCTATGTTGTCGTCTTCTTTCAGGAAAAAAGCTGTTTTTTTTATGCTTGGTTGTTGATAAATGACGTATATAATTACTTTCTTTTACGGATTTAAATCCGCAGCTTTCGCAGGCGTACATCTTGTTTTCCCCGCGAAACTTTCAAACGTTATTATGTGCCCGATCAAAATTGGGATAGAGCGATCATAAAGTTTGTCCAGATGATGAGATCCTTTATAATTAGCTACCTTGATTGAATGCGGTACAAGAAGTATTGTGATTTATTTAGATATGTTTTTGTCAGATATATATTTGAAAATACCATTCTGCTTTGAGAATATCAAGACTAGATCGGGTTCGGAAATACTGTTTTTTTTTTTTTTGTCTTACGTCACACTATGACGAGTTTGGCAGACGATGTAAATAGGCCTATCAAAGATGCCGAAAGTACCCCAGAACATTTATGTGAGTTTTAATAAGATTTTAGTTTATTTATTTGTCCTCATATGAAAAATGTGTTTAAATGCTAGAATATATAGTGTGTGTGTTTACTGTATTTATAATAATCTCTTTTATATAAAAGGATTCTCAAGAAACTTATGTTAGCGAGACAGACGATCCTTCGAATCAGGTCAGTCAGGATCTGTTTAGTGACAATGGCCAGTGGCAACAAGGACTAGTTCCCGTTCCAGAGAAACTTCTAAAAGATATATGTGAACTTATTATTTTGTGCAACAAGATAGTATAGTGATACCCTCTAAATGATTCAGTCATTTTCTGATGCATGATGCTATAAGTAACGAAATTCTTCAATATTAATTTTCCATGCCATTTTATTATTATTAAATTAATTTAAAACTTACACTCAAATGTTATTAATGTCAAATTTTTACAGCATGTTTTGCTTAGATTGACTGATCTTTGAACACAAACTCTTGGTCATGAATACATTGTGTTAAGTCATATAAATATTTTATTGTATGAATTATTGCAGTAAGAGAACTCAAACAACTGAGAGAAAGTGTGGAGGAGCTGAAGAAAAGTTCTACAAACACTGTTCATAAAGACATTGCCCAGTTTAGGGTAGAGGACCAGGGATTTCATGTAAGTTTATGCTATTAACCAGCACTGAAAATGTGGGATGGCAACTGTCAGTAATGTTTTAAAGCTTTACCTTGTTTAACTCAGCCATGTACATGTATTTACAAATTGTAATCAAGTTTTAATGTGCAAATGTTACATTTTATAGAAAGCATATTTCCAGTTCCTGAAAGGAAAAATTTGTGTTTGTCCTTGGTTGGATACACAGGAAGAGAATTTCAAGGTAAATGTAAATGGTTTTTAAAAAAAAAAAAAAAAAAAAAAAAAGATATTAAGCATATAATAGAAAAGTTTATTATTATTATTACTGATCAGAATTGTACATCATAATCTGTATGATTTATATGTGCAGATAGAAGTGAAGCAGTATATTGGTGACCAGAACGCACATAAATACAAAGTTATGTGTAGTTATGCATCACATAAATTCACGCAGCTTCGAAACCAGCTCAGAAGGATGGTATGTGAAATCTATGGTATTGCATTCATTTGCCTGAATGTGTATTTTTATATATATATATAAAAACACTCTCATAACAATTAAGTGAAAGTAATTAAATATCAGGGACAGACAATAAATTCACAATATATTTTAAATCCACAGAGAATGATATTCACTTTGCTGTAACATCAACTCTTTTTATTGTGTTTAAATATGTGTGTTTTATAGTAAATAATACATGTATAATTGTGGTTAAAACAGCAATAACTGTAACACGATTTATCGTAAATATTATGAAACGATTCCTCACCATATCAATTTGCTTGATATTACAATTGGATTTCAAATAATAAAAATCATATGATATAATTTTCTCAACTTTCAAGAAAAAAAAAAGACTTGCCTGCAGCAATGAATTTTGATATTTTTTGACTGAGAAACTAAAAATTAATTTTCTGAGCCTTTTATATCTTTGATAAATTTGTACTTTTCATGTAGATATAAAATATGCACTAAGGAATAATTTATTTACATAAAATGTTTTAAAATCATACTACTTGTAGCTGTTCCACTTTACAATAGACATTCGTGGACTATCCCTGGAAGGTCTGTGCAATAATTTGTACAGGCCTTTCACTCCACCTGGAGAAAGCCCAGTGGACAAGAAGAGGATGAGGATGACTGTAGCAATTGTAAGTTTCAATAACAATAAAACTGATATTCTATTATAGAATTACCTATGTTTGCACTTTGCAGGTATTGTCTTAGGTAGCACAATTTATATAATGTTGATCAATTTATAGTGAAGCCTGAATGTAAGGGAAAATTACTTAAAAGTCATACTTTTACATTTCAGAGAGCATTTCTATTCAGTAAAAAATTTGAAGGATGCAGCAAGTTTTGGGTTGAATTTAAAGGTAGGGATGTACTAACTTTGAATAGTGAACATAGTGAACAAATGTTTTGCTGTAACAACTGTGAAGATATTTAGTTGAACTATGACATGACACTGCTAGAAATGATTAGCTGGCAGACCTAAGATGAAGACTCAAATGAGCTTTTCTGATCAAAATTTGTCATGATTTATGTTATGAACTTTTCACTTTTAAGATTTCTTTCATAAAACACGGGACCAATTTCAACCAAACTTTTGACAAAGCATCCTTGTTTCAAATTAATGGCCACACCCTCTTCCAAGGGGAGATAATCAAGAACTAAAAATAAATTCTGGCATCTTTTAAAATTCTTCTTCTGGAGAACTGTTGGTCTAAAAAGGTGAAACACATTTATAATCATAATTAGGAATACAAATATGGAAGCAAGACAGTTCCAACATATCAAAGTTAAAGGCAAGATTAAAGTTTTTGCGGACAAACAGATTGACAGATGGACAGGGCAAAACTATATACCCCTGAATCTTCAATTACAGGGCATATTTTTTAATATTATACTTTCATGTAAATTAGTTGAATCTGATTCGTCGAGAAACATTTGTTAAAAAACACTATTACCCGCTGAATAATTAAGCCAAGCCCTCCAGCGTAGCAACAGTCAACATTGCTTGACGACGGGTGATATTCCAAAAAATAGCGACTGTGCAGAATTTATGAGCGCAAGGTTCACTGTTATATGTATTGTATAAAACATTCAGTATAATAAATATTGCATGTAGTTGAGTGTAACACTGAAAATTTTCAACCCTCGAAAACCATTGTCAACCTCGGCTACGCCTCGGTTGACAATGGTTTTCTTGGGGTGAAAATTTTTCAATGTTACACTCAACTGCATGCAATATTTATATATGATGATCGAAGAACAGCAGGGCTATAGTAAATCAGATGAGCATAATGTGGCTTCTGAGCCTCTTGTTAAACACTCAAGATCACAAAATGTCACTAAATTTAGGGAATTCCTAAGTATTCCATTTTGTTACTTATTGTTACCGTTCATGGTGATTTAATAGTTGCAAACTGAGTTAACTGGCAACACACATTTTTTACCTTTGCCGGTGAAACATTAGTGTTTGCAACTGGCAAATCATCATGAAAGTTCATATAATATTTAATTAAATTGATTATAACATGGATAAGGCCTGGAACGGTTGAACACCTGATGCATCCTCATGGACATTTTCATTTCTTTTTTTCAGATTTCTATGATGCAATCGGAAGAGATGAAAGATCCAACATATGGGAACTCCTCCAAGAGAAGGAGGAGAGAAGAATTAGGCGATATCGAGAGGTAAGTCACCTTGATTAAGAACTTGATCATGACATTTTACAATGTAAATGCAATAAGTTTAAACAAAGATTTAAAAAAGACTCAAAAGTTCTATTTTTCTAAATTATTAAGTAATTCACTTTTTTAAATTGTAGGAGCAGGATAGAGAGAAATAAAATTATAATTTGGTACATGAAATAAAGAACTTGAAACCAATATATGTATCTTGTTATTGTAATATAATCCATTCAAGGAAAATAATTATAGATGGACTGCATTAGCAGAGCTGACCCTGTAATACACTGTTGTGTCATTGTATTCTGTTCAACAAGGAACCAACGAAGATGTAGACCTTCTAATTCAGCTAACAGTTACTGCAGACAAATTATTCAATCACCATGCATGATTAAATTAACTGTATTGAAAGACAAGAAAAAAGTAAAAATGATAATAAGCACAACAGTAATATTATACATGTGTAATTCACATATAAAATAAATCGTGTATATTACACATATTCAACACATGTTTTATATGCACAAATAAATTTACCATGTGTTTATTTTCACACATGTTTAACACATGTTAAACATATGTTGAACATGTGTAAAAATAAACTCCCTATACATGTGTGCTCTTTTTATGTGTTTTACATGTGTAAAAAACATATGTTGAATACATGTTTAACATATGTTTAACACTTGTTGACATTTTTCCTGTGTAGATAGATGAACTTTCTTAGGAAAGAATAACTGTTCATGATTTTTGTTACACCTTGAAAAAAAAAATCAACAGTGCAATAATTACTGCCACATTAATGAATTATGCATATGCGATTGCAGTAGAGTACATGTAAAACAAGTAACTTAGTATAATGGAATGAAATTGAATGACCTTAAAAAAATCAACAAATTCAAAGAGGGCAGCTTGTGCATTGCAAGAAATCCCGTCCGATTTAGCTGTTAGCTGAACTCAATACAAGTGCTATTAACGCTAATCACTGATATTCCCCTAAGAGTGATTCGAGACAATTGATGACAGAATCTTGGAGAGGTGGATCTAAGGGGAAAAATACTTTTACAATTTTTTTCTTGGGATGTCATTGATGAATTTAGCATTATTTCCTTTGATATGATTAATTATTTCGCTACCACGCATTCTTCTACATTTTAACATGTGGAATTTATTTCAATTTTATTTAGAATTAATTAAATTTATCTTGGAATTTAGCGGTTTTTTGTTTTTATTATAGCCTTTAAATATTTCTGAATCTAAGGAGAATCCATAGTGTGCAAGTCCTTCTAAGACACAGCGAGTTACATGTACTCCATACGATGCATATTTCACTTACCCCTTGAAAAGAAGGTAAACATGACCTATTTACACTCTTCATACTAAGCATTCAAAGACAACATTTCTCAATATTTTAAATTCCAATATTAATTCTTTTCCCAACACACTCCCCTTACAATGCCCTAAAATCAGCTCAATCCACCCCGTATGCATCATTAGACATATTTAAGGGGGAAAACTGTGTTTATAATTGGCACTACTTGCGCGGTCAATGAAATGGGGTAACATTAGTAACCTATGACATACTTATACCTTCTACCATCAAATTAAGGGTTACAGATTCGAACATTTATTTTAATTTCCTTTTTGTTTTACTTTGTTTACTGTTAACTCGTTTATTTCCTATAATTATATGTTTCATTTTAAATTCATCATTATTATTGAGCGCGTAGGATATTGAAATCATGCCCTCCCCTCCCCCGACCCCCCCCCCTCCCCAAAAAAAAAATAGGGCCTCAAATTGTTCTCTGAAAATGTTTTAAAGCTTAATCTTTAAAATCTGTAAAAGTTTTGGATCCTTCCCTCAACACTGCTGACATCATTTGTCTCGCTACACTCTTATAGGTAATATAAAGCTTAGCGTTATTTGCACTTTGATTTAATTCAGTCTAAAACTACACTGGAGAAAATCCACAGAATTTCTTCCAAAATCTCTTAGGTTTGATAGATAACTACGATGGCCGATATCAGCCTGTCTGAAATAAAATTACACGGCCTATAATTTTGTCTTTTGTACCTGTACATTTCTTGAAATTTGTACATGTTCAAAAATATAAAAAGTTACAATTTCGCTAAAAGACAAAATGTACATGTACAATTCTTTAAAATTGTACATGTACAGACAAAAAAATCTATGGCGGTATATAAAAGAACTTCTTGAGTTCAGATCACACCTTCTAAACAGAGAATACGAGGTAACTGAGACTGACCAAATTATTAATGAATCCTTGGCTTTAAACAGAGTCATAACGCTACATAAAGCCAAGAAAACAAAGGAGATACCGAATGTTCCAATAACAAAGTATGACCCAAGAATCAAAGGTCTGAAATCCAAATTATCAAAATACTGGTCATTAGTTTTAAAAGATGAAACATGCAAATAAATCTTTCAAACAAAACTAATGATTGTATATGCTATACATAAAAGTATTGGTGATTTGCTGACAAAAGCTATTTTGCCATATAGAAATTACGGTTTGATCCCTGATGAAGGCGGAACCGTGATATATATTTTTGATACACCATTACGATATCAAACCGCCGAAACACATTGCTGTCACATAACAATTAATACAGTCTATATAAAAAAGAAATAAAAAAAATCGCAGCACTGTGTCGGGTCCTCTAAATTTTGAATGGCGTGGCTGATGGATGTTGCCTAAATGCACTTGCTATAGATTTTTTTGCCTGTACATGTACAAATTTAAAGACATGTACATGTACATTTTGTCTTTTAGCGAAATAGGCCGTGTAATTTTATTTAGACAGGCTGATATCGGCCATCGTAGATAACAGATTTAGTTGCTGAGAAAATTTAGAAATAACAGCCTAAGGTCAGATTTATGACACGGCCGCAATCCTATCCAATACAAGCCCGGGTTGAATAAACAGGACTTCACGCAGCAGGAAAGTAAACGGTAAAATGATGAGGGACAGATCACCTCAATTCAATATGTTCAATAATTTTCTTTAAAGCAATATGTTTATTTTAATTTTTGTGTTAAAACAGTTGATTTTGTTCGTTTCCCTGTAATATACCCTACCTTCATACTTGATGGATTGTGCGTTGGGAATTTAAATATTATTGGCCGTTTTCCTTGTTCCTTGGCTTATCCACGCCAAGGTCACAGAGAACACAAAGCAAATTAGTGAAAGGAAACCAGGCTAGATGACCTTTCAGTTTTCTGAACATACGTATTTAAGGAGTGTTTCAAAAGTGTATTTTATTGACGAGTCGATACAAAGGTGACTGTTTTCTGCTGAATGGAACAATTACAAATTCAAGACCAAATCTTGAACAATACCAAAGTTCTTGAAGCTTTTTTTGTGTATTTCTTTATATCTTGTAATACAATGCTAAGTAATAGAGTGTAAAAGAATTGTTTTCTTCTAATTAATTGACTGAATTCCATGGCGACTTCTGCAGGATGGGCAATGCGATATCATTGCCTTTGAGTACCTAAAGCATACATGTTGAGGACACATTGCTACTAATCATGAACTAATGGGTTGAAATTCTTATAGCCATCTATACTTGGCTGCGCGGGGTTGTTTTGTGTAACGTGGAATAGAGAAAGACATTGTAAAGGATACGTTTTTGAACTAAAATAGAATGACCTTGACTATGACAATCGCAATCATCTCGGACATTTCCAGCATAATCGATTGTCGAAAATGTCTGCTAACTAACAATTCTGTTCTTTGAAAATTTTCATAAATAATTGTGCCTATATGTGCAGTGTTTAAATATTCAATTATTAAAATTAATCACAAAAAATGGTATCATAAGAAGTTAGATGAGATTAATACTCGAAGAACACTCGGGGAAAACCTTTTTTCTTCTTTCTACTTATCAAATATATGATTGCCGATATGAGCCTGCTTAAAATAATGGTACACGGCCTCTACCATGTATACCTGTAGTTTTATTTTTTTTTTTTTTTTACACATGTACATTTCTCTTAATCTGTACATATACACATGTATATGTATACAAAATATAACGTGTAATAATTTTGGGAAAAAAGACATGTAAAGAAAAAAATATAACCAACAGAAATAGATTTCGTCACTGTAATTATGGTACATGAAAAATCTTATGTTTAAATTTTTGTCTATCATTCTTTCATTAATTTTTGCACTTGACATCCGATACTCCGCAAAGAATACAGCTAGGAAAGGTAGACACCAGTATATAGAAAGCAATTCGAAGGTGGATATTTTTTCTTTAATTTTTAAATTGATGTACAATATATTCGACTTTTAAAGCCAATAATACGTTCTATCAGTATTGCTTTTCATTACTATATATATTTTTCTCTATTTTTCAACCTAAGGTTGTGTCAGTGTAGAAAGATCAACTGAAAAAGAATAACTGTTCATAATTTTTTCACATCTTTGAAACCACATAATTAGTAAAGTAATAATAACTGCCACATGAATAGATGATGCATATGCAGCTGCAGTAGAGTATATGTAAAATATCATCAAGTTTTAAGAAGGGCAACCTGTGCTTTTTATAGATCAAGACATAGATGCTGAGAAAATGTAGAAATTATTTTAGCTTAGGTCAGATGTATGACATGACTGCAATGCTATCCAATAAAAGGGTTGATTAACATCTGGAATTCACGCAGCGGAAGAGTAAACACTAAAGTTATGAGAAACTGATCACTAATTTTTTTTTTCTCGCAACCACCCATTGATAAATTCACTCATTTTCCTTGAAAGCAATGTGTCTGTTTCCCTATAATATACACTACATGATGAATAGTGAGTTGGGAATTTAAATATTATTGGCGGTATTGATATGGCCGGCGTTCATTTGCCTTGTTCACTGGCTCATCCACGCCAAAGGTCACACAGAACACTAAGCAAATTAGGGAAAGGAAACCAAGCTAGATGACCTCTCAGTTTTGTGGACGCAAGTACTTTAAGAATGTTTCAAAAGTGTACTTTTATGGACGATTCGATACAAAAGAGATTGCTTTGTACTGGAACTGAACTACAAATTCAAGTCCAAATCTTGAACAAACAAGGTAAATATACAATTTTATATATGTCACGATATATGTATTTTTAGGCAGTATCTGCATTTGAATTCGTTCCTGCTCTACAATTTCATTGCGCAGCATAAGGATTTCGGAACTTGGTTGCTTTCTTTATTACGTGAAATAATTGAAGCTGAAATGTTAAACTTTAACCAACATTTAGGCTGCAGTAAAACTATCTGCATATGCTATCAGTTACCTCTCTCACTTCCCCTTAAAAAACGTCCATGATGGACCTAGAGGGCATCAATAATACATGTACAATACAAATACAATACTATAGTAAGTGCATTTAACTTTTTTTGATTATCTTAAGTAGACTCATATCACGAATGAGCATTATTCTCAGAAACGTATAAATGTTTGTGTGTATATGAGTGTGTGTTGGGGGGATCTTTAGAAGAATGCAATTTCCATGCAATATAAACAGATAGACTGTTTTACAAAAATTCGGGAGCAGGCACCTGCTGATCTACTCTAGTGCGCAATATTAAATCAGTCATATCTGTTATGAAATCATATATAAATGCCTAAGGCTTTGGAAAATTGAAGTTTATGAGACTTAAAATTTTCATCCATAGGTCGACTATGGATTGGTTCAGAATATGGTTGCTAGATTTCCTTTGGAAAATGCACTCTACAATCTGTCTATTGTATCAGCCAAGAGAAAAGCATAGTATTGGAAGTTCGGTCAAAGATATTAAAGGAGGACGCTGTTTAAATAAAGAAAGTGTAACAGGACACAAAGAATCTTATACCTTTAACAGGGAAAGAAAGATGTCAGAGGTTTTTTTTATGTTTTTGTATGTTTTTCTATGTTCAGAAGGTTTAATATTATGTTAACTTTAATATTTAGCTTTTCCAGCTTGCATGATATTAAGATAAAGGTATATATTTTTAATATTCTTTGATATGAAATTTACCCCGACTCTTTTTGTCATCAAGATGTATGCTTTTCTGTAAACAATATATACAGAATTAGTTTATTTTATGAGAGGAAATTTACCTTGAAAAGTTCTGCTCTTTTCAAAAAGTAATATTTGTTTTATTCTGTGAATTATATAAACTGCAGCAGTGATATTCTTTGGGGAGGGGGGGGGGGGATTATCCCGTAAAGTCTTGCTATTATCGAGTTCCAGTGTTTGTTCATGCTTTGAATAATATAAACTGTATTATTGATACTCTTTGGGAGGGAGGGATTAACCCCGTACATACTTGCTATTTTCAAAGTTTAATGTTTGTTTTTTTTAAGTATGATGTAAACTGTATCAGTAATATTTTTTAGAGGAAATTTACCCCGTAAATTTACTACCTCCAAGATATTATAAATTCTGTATCAGTGATATTCTTGGGGGGGGGGGGGGGATTTACCCCGCAAAGTCTTGCTTTCTTAAAGATGGGTGTTTTTGCTTTGAAATACTGTATATAAACTGTATCAATGTCATTTTTAATAGGAAAATTACCTTATAGATTGTAACCATCTTATAGATGTTTGCGAATCAAAGATACTGTTTCAGTGATTTTCTTTGGGGGGAAATTTACCCCGTAAAATCCTGCTATCATCAAGATGGTTGCCTTTGCTTTCAACACTGTATATAAACTGAATCAATGTCATTTTTGAGAGGAAATTTACCCTGTAGAGTTCTGCGATTTTCAAAGTGTACTGTTCGCTTTTTCTAAGAGTAATGGATACTGTATCAGTGATACCTTCTTTGGGGGGAAATTTACCCCGTAAAGTCTTACTTTCTAAAAGATTGGTGCTTTTGCTTTGAATTAATATATAGAAACTGTATCGATGTTATTTTTGAGAGGCAGTTTACCCCCGAAGATTTTTGCTATCTTTAAGATGTTTTGAATCATAAAAACTATATCAGTTATTTTCTTTCGGGGGAAATTTACCCCGTAAAGTCTTGCTATCTAAACAATGGGTGTTTTGCTTTTAATACTGTATATAAACTGTATCAATTTCATCTCTGAGAGGAAATTTACCCTGTAGAGTTCTGCAATTTTTCAAAGTGTAATGTTCGCTTTTTCTACGTATAAGATAAACTGTATCAATAATTACTTTAAGAGGAAATTTACCCTGTAGATTTTTGTTACCGCCAAGATATTGTGAAGCATAAATTCTGTATGAGTGATATTCTTTGGGGGAAATTTACCCCGTAAAGTTTTCTATCTAAAATATGGTTGTTTTTGCTTTGAAAAACCGTGTATAAACTGCATCAATGTCATTTTTGAGAGAAAAATTAGCCCGTAGATTGTTGCCATCTTCACGATGTTTGCGAATCATAAATACTGTATTAGTGACTTTATTTGAGGGGAAATTTACTCCGTAAAGTCTTGTTATCATCAAGATGGTTGCTTTTGCTTTCATACACTGTATATAAACTAAATCAATGTCATTTTTGAGAGGAAATTTACCCTGTAGAGTTTTACAATTTTCAAAGTGTAATGTTCGCTTTTATAAGAGTAGTGAATACTGTATCAGCTAGAGATATTCTTTGGGGGGAAATTTACCCCGTAAAATATTGCTTTCTGCAAGATTGGTGTTTTGCTTAGAAATACTGCACTAGTGTATAAAATGTATCAATATCATTTTTGAGAGAAAAATTACTATGTAGATTGTTGCCATCTTCACGATGTTTGCGAATCATAAATACTGTATTAGGGATTTTCTTTTGGGGGAAATTTACCCCGTTAATCTTGCTATCATCAAGATGGTTGCTTTTGCTTTCAAATACTGTACATAAACTGAATCAATGTCATTTTTGAGAGGAAATTTACCCTGTAGAGTTCTGCGATTTTCAAAGTGTAATGTTCGCTTTTTATAAGAGTAGGGAATACTGTATCAATGATATTCTTTGGGGGAAATTTACCCCGTAAAGTCTTGCTATCTAAAAGATGGTTGCTTTTGTTTTGTATTACTGTAGGCACACTGTTTCAGTGTCATTTTTGAGAGGAAATTTACCCAGTAGTTATTTGCTATCTTTAAGATGTGAATCAGTGATTTTCTTTCGGGGGAAATTAATCCGTAAAGTCTTGCTAAATTGTCAATAGTTCCTCCAAATATTTACATTTTAGTTTATTTGTGACACTAGATCGTGTTTCTATTTAAAAAAAAAACGCTGATTTTTCACAATCTTATGAATAAATATCTTATAAAACTGTGTTTTTTTTGTTAGATTTTGTCAATACCTGAGGGCAAAATGCCTAAAACAGAAAAAAAAAGATTTTCTGTTTTGATTTTGGAATGCGTTATTGATAAAACGTTGCCGATATATTTAAATTTTGAATTGATTGATTCATTAAATATTGTTTTAATTACGTCCCGATCGAGAATTTTTCTCTCATTCAGAGTCGTCACAAAATACTACTGAAGGGCTTCAAATTTAGACAAATATTCAGTACTGGGGGCCATTGAGCAGTGAGAGATTTTTATCGTGCCATCGTCTAGCGTGACACGGGTCGTCGGTTTTAAAGGTCTCATCCGTAAGACCCGAAATTTACACCTCAAAGTAGCGAGCGCTCAGCAAAGGAACAGTTGCTACCATTTTTTTTAATCGATTTAGATCAGCTGTGGCTGGGGTTCGAACCCACGACCTTTCGATCACTGAGCGAGCGCTCTGTCGACTAACTTACCGGAACGGTAAATATTTAAAATTGATGACAACAGCAAAAAATACTTGTTTTCATGTAGAAGGATTTTAATACATTCTGCTCCTACTAAATTATAAAAGGGCGCAGTTAATAGATATGTGATATTCTAATTGGTTGTTGGAAGACTTGATCTCCAAAAACGACATAGATTTTGTCATAAAAACCCCTCAAACATCGTCTTTTTATTAGTGTCGGAGTACTTGTGTTAGAATCAGAATGTTTTTATATTATTTTGCAAATGAGAAAAGACCGTTTACGGTAGCTCAGTCGGTAGAGCGCTCGCTCCGTGATCGGGAGGTCGTGAGTTCGAATCTCGGCCGCGACAGACCTACGTCGATATAAAATTGGTAGCAACTGTTCCTTCGCCTTGCGCTCGGCATTTTGAAGTGAAAGTTGCGGGTCCTTCGAATGTGACCTTAAAAACCGAGGCCCCGTGTCACGGCAGGCGTTGGCACGATAAAGATCCCTCACTGCTCAATGGCCCTGAGTGCCGAGTAAAGGTCAAAATTTGAAGCTCTTCACCGGTATATGGTGACGTCTCTATATGAGTGAAAATTCTCGAATGGGACGTAAAACAACAATCAATCAATCAATCAAATGAAAATGGCAAGAAAAAAATGACTTCACTGCTATAAATATTTTGATAACAAGTAAAGAAAGAGCTTGGTAGAACATTTAATGATTGTAAGGAGTTTTATGTAGTTTAGGAATCAAGCAAACATTTGGTAATTTAAAAAAATTAATTTGGTTGCTGAGAGTGAAAAAAAATTAAAATTGACTTGTAAATTTCCTCCAAGAGCTATAAGTATAAGCTGGATTACCAGAATTGATCATAATTCCTTTAAAATTCAATTATTAGAATTTTGAAAAAAAAAAAAAGAAATAAGACTTTAGAGGTGTGATTAACTGCCCCCATAATCAATGTTTTAATGGGAGACGATAAAAAAATAGATTGTCTTAGTTGTAAAACGCTTCCATTTTTCTCGTTTACTACTTTCAAAATCCTATATTTTAGTAAAGGTTCCGATAGAAATATTAATGTGGGACCAGGAGGCAAGGAAAAGATATGTGGACTACGCCAACAGAGGAACACAGACAATCCACAATGCCCGGGGGATGATTGTTGGATGTGCGGGAGCCGGCAAGACAACACTTTTGAAACGTCTGCTCTGGTGTAATGAGGCAGAAATACGGAGTGTGACGTCAACAGTAGGGTTGGAAGTTCATGAGGAAGTTTTTGAAATATACAATGGGGTACTCAAAGGTAAAAATTGTCAATAATAAAAGTCGTAAACAATTATTTAAACAAACATTATTTCATACATCTAAATTATTCTCGTTTTGTTAACTACCATAAAATTTAAGCTTTTATTGCAAATTTCTCCTATTATATTTAAGTAGTAAGTGGGTTCAATGCTATTACTTAAACAGGTACATACTGTCAAGTCGACACAGGGTACATTTTCAATGGGAGCTTTGTTTACTTTTATTTTTATAAAATCTCTCTCGATACACAGTTTCGAAAAAAAATGACAACGCTGTTGACAGTAACGGTAGATATGAGACAGGAGCTGTAAATAGCTATCCAAGGACATTAACTTTCTTTGATTTCGGGGGACAGTGTGCATACTACGCCTGTCATCAAATTTATCTGACCAGAAGAGCATTTTACGTGTTGGTCATTGATGCTTCCAAACCATTAGACAAGAAAGTGGATAAATAAGTTTGCGATCAAGACGGTACTTTGTTTTCTTCATGGACATACGCAGGTAATAAAAGATAAAATTAGGGGTGGGGGGATGAAAGGAAGCGAAATCTCTAGTCAACCTTCCATTATGTAAAATTGGAATGCAAAACACTACCTTAATTCGCAGCTAGGTTAAGGACGCCTATGAAATATACGCCTTAATATATTCAGAGATAATGCATACAATTTTAATACATTAACAGCATTATTTACATAGAGGAAAATAATACAATCATGATTTTAAACACGTTTATTATGATATTGGCGATTGTTGGTCGTGGCATTTTTCAAATGTAGCAAGGGGTCGCCAAGCATAAAGACCACCCCAGATTACAACAAGCAGCAGCAAACAACATGAAAACATATACATATACTATAAATAAGCATAAATATGGCCGCTCCGGGTATACCGCGAACACTAATTACATCGTAGGTATTTTACATAAACTTAACATGTATGTAGAGTTATCGTTCCGGGTTAACCGCGAACTTTACTCAACATATTTTAGCAAGCAAAGCAATGCATGAATTTATTGAAAGCAGTACACATTGTTCACAGTAACGTTTTAAGCAAGCAAAGCAGACCAGTTCATGCATTTGTTAAAAGCAGCACATATTTTCAAAGTAAATAAGTTTGTTTTAAGCAGCAGCAGCACGATGAATTATAGCATCAGTCTAATGGCTCGGCGCAAACGCCACATGGCCGAAACCTTCGGAAACCACAGGTTTCTGTCACCCCATAAAATGGGGAAGCCGCATTCAACTGACCCACGACCAACAGCCCTTAAATAAAATATCCTATTTACGTATACTGGGTAAAACTTACTTAAACACTTACTCCAGACCTCCCCCTCCCTTTTTTTTTTTTAAATTTAAAGATCCTAGTATTAAATATAGATAGAAAATATGTGCTATTTGCTTACTGGTGTTTTAGTATGCAGGAATTATGAGGAATTAAGGAACATATCTTAGATTATCCCTGGGTTATTTTATAGCAAATATATACGTATAAATATAATGAATAACTAGGGTATTACGGTGCATTACATCTAGAGAAAACTATTGCCCTGTAATTATAAAATGGATGGTTCTAGTATACCCCTCTCATTTCAACAGCAGCACAAGTATTCAAGCTGATTTAAAGCAACATTGTTCTGGGGGCATTAAACTATGTTACTGATACTGTAGGATTATCACTGGAGTCTTTGCTATCAAATAAATATGTTATTGTATTTTGTAAAAATAAATTATCTATTAGGGAATAAAGTCTCACTTATAGTGCTAACATACATGTTTCATGCAGCTATAGTATCCAATGTTTTTTTTAATCCCCACAGTGAATCAAAATGAAATCTTGAAATATTATTACATTTAATACTTGGTATGCCACATAAAACCTTGTTTAGAATTAAAAGAATACTTAAAAACAGAATAACCTTGTCACCATATCTAAATTCTATTTTTATAGGTTCTAACTCTGTTCAAATTCTTGCTTTTCCAACCAAAATAATCTTTTATTGAGGAGCCTACACACCATAAACCTGATCCTTCCAGCTACCGACTACATGTACCAGGAATATAGAACTTTTAAAATTTGACTTCTAATGTGTCTTATAGACTCACGAATCAAATAGAATACCTTCACTATCTAGAACTATGATAGAAACAGGGCAGACAACAGTCACTAATAAATGACTCATAAACAGAGCAAACCCTTTCTCCTATCTTACTGGATAATGCAAGAACATTTTACTTCATCCTACACTTATAACAAATATGAATTATTGTGTAGACATTGCCGGAAAGTGCATTATACTCATAATCCTCAAGGTATAGAGATTAATACAAATTAAAACAAAATTTCTTCAATTTAGACAAAAATTGAAAATGTGATGGCAAGAAGACACTTTCTGGTTAATAAAGCCTTAATCCCTACCTTAAACAGGTTTGCAGCTAAAAAGCACTGTTAAAATATATGCGACTGCACCATGTGAACATTTGTCATGCATTAAATCTTGTCTAGTTAGCTGTTGATTCTGCATGATGTCATGTTTAAAGGGTAGGAACCTAACATAACTGGAAAAAATTTGACAAATGCTCTAATTCCTAGTTCATAAACAATAGTTTTGTATTTTCCTAAAATTATGCTTGCAACAGCTTAATTCACTGAAGCTGTAGCTATTTGGTGAAATTCCAATGGGCTATATTGAGAATGTTTCTGCCCCTGGATCTTATATCCCTGAGCCATTCACAATACTTACCAAAGAAAATTATCAATGTGAAATATCACTTTCAATTGGCAAACAGTGGAGCTAATGAAATCAACTCCAAAAATTTAAGTCTTTTGAATAATTGCCTTCTGGTTTCATCAATTAATTGGCTACTTGTGAAAAAAGAAACAAACATTATGCCTTCAGTCTTACCTTCAAAATTCCCATCTACCTGTACATGAATCAGTTTAAAGTTATGTGTACTTGAAGTGACCTACACTAGACCTTGAAACTAATAAATCTCACTGAACCTTTGAAGAATTAACAATACTCCCAATCCTGGTAATTCTACTGTCATGATGGGCTCAAAGGCAGCATTCCTTGCATAGTACACTCTTCTATTGAAAACCCTATTCCCACAGAATTATTATTTCAACCTGAGAATCAGATACTAATTCTCTTACAACAAAATTCTTTTTTATTCCACAAATATTGAATGAGTTGCATTTTTTTTTTTGGTCATTTTATGATATTTGAATAAATATGTCCAAAGTTGCAGTAATATTTTACACCCAAACATGTGTTTTAGTCTTCTCATCTGTTGTAAATTGTTTCATGAACTTCTTAGGTCCTAGTACTAAGAAAATGAAATTACCACTCTGAATTATTTTTAGTAAACCATTAAAATATGGCAAATGTTTTAACTGAAAACAATCACTGACAAACCTAATATGTCAAATATCTAAACAAGAAAATAAAATCTCCAGTAATCACAAGTATTAAACCTGACTGAACTTCTTACCAACAGAATTCTGTTATTGGGAAAGTAAATCAACTTTTGAAGTTTTATTTAAGTAACTTTGTCAGAAGCAGAGAATTGGAGTAATGATGAATATACACATTCACAAATGGTTTCCATTTCTGGGTCACACAGAACACCTATAAACTTCGAATACCTACCCACAGCTAAAAGAATAAAATTTGTCAATCAGCTGGTCGTAGCAATATACTGTAAAAGTGGTTATTTACTCGTTGGCCAATGGAAATTAACCCTACTTACGCGGTAAGCATAGAACCGCGTAAAATACCCATGCGCGTATGGTCACAAAAGTTCTTGAATCGTTCTAGACCATTTCTAATACTTTTCTAATACTGTTAGACCGGTCTGTGATGGTACATATTGTCGTTTTGTACATATTGTCGTCGGCGATAATATGTACCTACCCTCACTGAACATTTTGTCGTCCATCGGTACATACTGTCGCCGGCAGAAATCTTACACATGTACATATTGTCGCCGGCGACATTATGTGCCACACCCTCACTGTACATATTGTCGCCCCACAGATATTGTTGCTTAAAGATTTCTTTTGTTGTTTTTGGTAGTTTTATTAATATAATTGGTGTGTGAATCACACTGAAGTGTCTTGTATACTATTTCATGCAGCGTGATTGTAACGGTCCATTTTGTCGTCCTGTTCATATTGTCGCCGGCGACAATGTGTACCTACCCTCTCTGCGCATATTGTCGTCCATCAGAACATGTAGCATGATGTACACGGCAATGCTTCATATAAATATGACTAATCATTGCTTTGCTGTTTTTGAGAAGATAATTTTTAAAGATTTTTTCCATATATTCCTATGTAAACCTTTGATCACCCATTTTGGCCCCACCCTACCCCTAGGGTCATGATTTGAACAAAATTGATTCTGTTTTTGTTTGTTTGTTTGTTGTAATAAAGTCCATCTCGAGAATTTTTCATTCTTATGTAGACGTCACCACTTGCCGGTGGAGGGCTGCACATTTGGACCTATACTTGGCACATAGGTTCATTGAGCAATGAGGGATCTTTTTCGTACCAGCACCGCAAAATTAACGTACCCTATGTAGCTTTCACATAAATATCATCTCCTCTGACCCAGTAGTTCTTAAAAAAAATTTCTAAATATTCTATGAAAAACTTTAATCACCTATTGTAATCACACCCTTTCCCCGAGGGACATGTTCTGAATAAAACTGAATCTACACCTTATAAAGAAGCTTTCACATAAGTTTCAACTTTTCTGACACAGTGATTCTTGAGAAGATTCTTAAAAAATATCACTAAATGTTCACTAATTATAAACTACTCCCTTGAAAGAGGGCATGGCCCATCATTTGAACAAACTTAAATCCCGTTTATCCACTGATGCTTTATGGCAGGATTGGTTGAAATTGACCAAGTAGTTCTTGAGAAAATGTTGAAATTGTGAAAAAGGACGGTCATACAAAATATGATCAGAAAAGCTCACTTGAACTTCCAATTCAGGTGATCTTAAACTGTCAACCCCAACACCAATTATATCGGCACATAATTGTATATAAGAATAACGCAAAAGATAATTTCCAAATTATCATTACTACTGAACAAAAAAAAAAACTAATATAATATAATATAATTCAAGTACATTCAAGTACATATTACCAAAAAAAAAAAGAATAGGCTAAATTGTCATCTATCGCAAGAATTGTGGTATCTTGTCACATCATGGTGATGTGCATCAATCCTTAACACTATTTTCTGACCAAAAAGTTTTCTACCTACAGTATTGTGAGTAATGCTGTCCGTCTCCCTCCATGCGTGCGTGTGTGTTCGTCAATCTCTCCTTTTTTTTCAAGTAAATATTCGTCAAAACAATATATCGACGACAATACATGCCGACCTTGACTGTACATATTGTCGCCGACGACAATATGTGCTGGTGCTTGACTGTACATTTTGTCATCCATTATGCAGGGGAAAAATAAGGCTCTTCTCGGTACATATTGTCGCCGGCGACAATATGTACCGATGGACGACAATATGTGCAGTGAGGGTAGGTACATATTGTCGCCGACGGCAATATGAACAAAACGACAATATGTACCGTCACACGGTCGAACTAGTCGTATATTAATCGTGGTATTGAACGCTTGTGGAGTAAATAATTACATCACAAACAGTGCCGAAAACTTTTTTTTTCTAAATTGTGTAATGAAAAATGCATCTTCATATTGAATATTATAAAGCAACGTTACGCAATTTGAGCTTCAAAACTTAGAAACTCATTTTCATTTCTTTTGTATATACGTGTACATGATGTATGTCCCACTAATTTTTCTAAAATTAGTCTAAAATATTACACAAACTCACAGTCACTACAAACATACCTAATGAATTAATTGTCAAAAATCGCCACAAGGATTAGGAGATCCCACTTCGATGTATGAGCGTGCGTAAATAATTACAATGAAGCGTACACCAATTGTTCACTTTTCACCGCTTTTGACTGTGCAGATCGCCGTTATATTAAGCAATCCAAGGAACATGCACATATGGATGACCAGTATACATTCTTTTTTGTTTTGTTGGTATGATTATTTCTAATTAATTTTTCCAATTCATGCATGTAAACTACTTGACCTTTTCAAAGGGGAACAAATCGATGTTAGTAACGATGGCCGCGAAATTTTTTCTCGTTAACTCGTGCGACAGCGTATATTACACCCACGCGTAATGTTTGACAGTCACAAACGCATACTTCACAACCAGTGTAAATAACCACTTTTACAGTAGCAAAGATATGTTCTGTAACCTGAACCCTTGCTCTAATTGATCAATGATCTGTCAGTTTCCTTAATGAACAAGTCTATCTCCCTAAATTCCCCAACCCCAAATAAATTGGGAAATTCGAATCCTTGTTTACTAGTGTAGTTAGGTGAAGACTTAAGAGTACAAATGATTAGGTGAATCAATATGGGGGCATATCTTAGGTCCTTAGAATGCTAAAGTAAAATACCCTTGTCCTTGATTCAGATTCCACAGTGTTGAATTTATTGTAAGACATACACTTAAAAAAATTCATTAGCTCTCAATGAGCAACTGAATTACCTTTGATAGCAACTGAATTTGATAAAGCTTAATAGTATGCATAGGAACCAAGGGGTAACTACACACTTAAGAAGCTCCTTATTTTCAGTTTACATTTGAGGTTAAGATATGCAAGAAAAAAAGCAATGGCCTTGTCCTGTGGGTTGATTGTGTTGTATAATGTCGAGGACAACATTAAAGACCTGAACACAAGTCCTAAATGCATGAATAAAACATAAGCCTAATTTATGGTAAACTTTATCCCTACAATATTGAAGTTTCCATACTTTGCTTCCAAGCGAAACCCCCCTCCCCCTTTCAACCTTTGTAGAAGTCGTAATCTGAAAAATTAATTTATTTTAAAATTCCATTGTATAAACCAATAATGTTCAATTTTATTAATGCTGTGGAAAAATGACAAACGATCATTGCAGTGTTTTCATGCTCTATAGCCCCCCCCCCCCCCCCCCTCCCCCTTTACCACATTTTTTTTATATTTAATATTCTTATAAATATAATGTACGATCTAAAAATGTGAAAAAATGAAATTATAAGTATTCCTGAAATAGGTTTGCATGTAAAAAAAAATAAAAAATAAATAAATAAATAAAAAAATAAAATAAAAAAAAGTTTCCATCAAGATCACGCCGCATGCTAATATGGGAACTTTTCAATCCAAGCCAATCGATACGGTTAATCATCAAATCTGATATTTGTCGCCAATATTTTATGAAATTATTTCAGAAAAATGTAATTGAAGGTATATTTTTTTTCAAAATTCTGTCTGCTACAAAATTCGTGTACTTTTCGTTTTTGGATCCAGGGCAAAGAGGAGGAATTTGAGATATTCCGATTCCGGTCTAATTATTTTCTAGCTAACCCAACTCAAATAGCAGAAACTAAGTTTTCCTCATAAAATAAGCGCATCTATTCTTTAAATCAATAAATGCTATTAGTTCTGATGAATGTGAATTTTGGTGTTTGCACTTGTATATATCGTGTATCTGCTGAGTTTGGCTAAAGCGACATCGCTTACATCAACTGTTTGTCACGTGACAGATTTAAAATTAGAACATATATGTGCCGTTACAAAGATCGTAAAAGTTCAACGATATACACATAACTTCCCGCTATAAAATTTATTCTGTTTAGTTTGAGACAAATTTTGTAGCATGAAAAGTGATGGGAGCAACTTCCTCATGCTCGGGAATTGTGTAAAATTTAGCCGTCTTTCTATAAACTCCAGACATAGATTTAATACGCACTGCCATAATGTTACATTACGGAATAAATAAACAATGGACAACCACCTCCTAGCATTTTTCAGAATAATAGCTACACGTGTTTAAAAATTCAGAATTTATAGTGAAGCGGATATAGTTGAAATTCCGATATTTTCGAGGGCTGGACCCCTTATTCAAGCAGGTTACTGAACAAATGTGTTCCCTACGGCAATTTATAAAGTCTACACATTATCCATTTAGTTTGACAATAAAATGTGGATTAATATATTTTAGAATATGTCTTTATTTTGGTCAAAAACCCCTGTGTCGTATTTATTTTTGTTTTGACAAACTACGATAATATCTTGATCCAAGCTTCAATTACTGAGAAACTTCGTATCAAACTAAGAAATGACGTCATCTCAGTGAGTAGTGAAATCAAGCTGGCTTTAAGTCTACATACTCTAAGTGCAATTTTGGCAAGATAAGTTGCACATTCACTTATCGTTATAATATGTATTAGAAACGAAAGTATTTGAATGAGTTTTAAAAAAGAACATATAGTATTTATTCATCGAAATTCATTTGAATTTTTTTAACGTGACGTCATAATAGCTTTCCGAACCTCTACATAGACTGACGTAAACATTGGAGTCCTTAACCTAGCTGCGAATCTCTAAACTTGCAATATGTAGAATGTATTTACCTACAAAGCTATGATATTTTATAATATTTATCGTGAGATTATACATGTATATGTTGGTTATAGAAATCTTCATAGATTTCATTTGTAACACTACATACGAACAATACCTTTGCAAAAGTGTAAGTCCATTTAAATCTTTTATGATCGTACACAAAATTATTTCCCTACGTTGCGCACAATGACTCATCATATTTAATGATTTTACAGTTTATTGTAATGAATTAAAAGAGAGCGGAACTTAAATTAAATTCAGTAAAGAATTAATATTAAAAAATCAATAATATGCTCAAACATTCCATTGAACAATAATTTCTCTTTCAATGCATGCGTGTTTATGTATTCACCTAAAACTATAAAGTATATCATTATTGCTGAATTAAAAGCAGTTTAAAGTTTGCCCAAAATTTTATTTTATATCTTTTTTCAATCATAATTATTATAATTATATCATTAAATGATGTTGTCTTTGTGAAAATATTAATGTTTTACATGTTAAACATAGACTGATTGAATATGTGCATTTCTTAGTTTATGATTTGTATGCATTTCGGACAATTTTGGAGATTTGCTTAAAGAATTATTTCCTTCTTTTCAAAAATTGATATAAAAAATCTTAGGTTTGAAATATTTGTTAGTTAAAATCTGTAGTTGTTTTGATACCTCATTTCAGATTACTTCGCATTCTGGATAAAATCCATAATCACGTTTTGCTCGCTAGAAGTTGGGAGGAGGCCTGATATAATTCTTGTTGCTACGCATTGGGAAGGAAATCAATATGAAGTAATTACAATCGAAATTGGTTTTCAATTGTCCAAGAAAGGAGATTGTATATAAAATCTTAATAAATTTTTCATTTTAAAAAAAGTTATTTTAAAAGTCTTGTTCCCTCAATAATATCTTAGTTTTCTTTAATTTTACAGAACGACACCTACTCTTTTTTGCAAACAGTTAGAAGAAATCTTCCTAACATGATGGCTTTCCAGGATCCTATTCTTAGAGATAACTGTTTTTTTACTCAATTTCCGCTTTCGCCATTAGAAAGTTTGGAGAAGCATATTATTTCATGTGCCTCAGATCCACAATGGAGTGAAAATGTTCCAAAAGAATGGCTTTGTCTCGAAGTTGAAATCCTGACACTTAGACAATCGAAACGCATTCTAGAATTCAATTATATCTTAAGCAAGATGCCTGGAAAAGTGAAACAGTCTGCAGAAGACATGCTTCGATTCTATCATGATGCTGGGAAAGTTTTGTACTTTAACGAGCAAGGTCTGAACGACATAGTTATCATTGATGTACAGTGGTTTGTTGATGCGTTTAAGAACATCATTACTGACAGTTTGCACACTTGTGGGATAAGCAGAGCTAACGAAGATTGGAAACTCTACTATCAAACAGGACATCTAAAAGATGCTCTTTTGACAGAAATCTGGACAATAAAAGATAATGAACTGATGCAATCTCTTGAAAATAATCAAAGACGAACGGTAGATTCAGTGAAAGATCCTCGCTGCATCATGTTTCATAAGATAAATGTGTTGACTGTGATGCAAAGACTTGGATTGATGGTTCTTGGTAAAACATCACATTGTGTACCTTGTATGAATAGAAGGACATTGCCTCTCAATATCAAGAATGTGCACGTGGCTGAAAAGGCACCAAAGAAGACCCCAGTCATGGTATTTCTATATGACTTTCTGCCGTACTTTTTATACTTCCGGTTAATTGTTGGTTGTATGCAAATCACAGATTGGAGGGTGTTGGACGATGGAAAAGGTCTCTATAAAAATGCCTCATTCTTTGAATTTTCCAATCATTTCATTGTTATCTCAGTCACTGGAAACTCGATAATGGTTCACGTATATCATCCTTTTGAAGAAATGGATCCGTCTATTACTCTTCAAATCAAAGGAGGTATTAAAAGTACATTGCAGAGTATAACGGAGAGTTTCCATAAGAAAATTTCGTTCAAAACAGGATTTATTTGTCAAAAATATAAGACGATAGGAGAAGAGATTAACAATGATTTTATCGAGGAAAATGTATTGATGAGAAATGAAACTGGACGCAAACTAGTTTGTCCAAGACATCAACTTGAAGGATATCATGAAATTGAACTCGAAGAGTTCCAAAAATATTGGAAGGAATAGAGTTCCCATGGTGAAAAAAAAGGGGGGGGGAAGCAAGTAATGTGTTTTTCAGTTATCCAAAAACTAATAAAACATCTCAATGTTTATGAGATGAATTAATAAACAACTCCTTTGTGCAAACTGAAAAACTACTTGGTGGAGGTATGTTTAGCATATCTTAAAAGCACAATTTCACAAGAAATAAGAAATTGCCTTCCATACTTATTTTTTGTATAAGCTATTACTCGTGTTTAAGTTAGATAACACATTATCGAATTAATATAAATCAATTGATGTTTTATATCTTGTATTCCAAAAGAAAATGTTGCATTTTATAAATATTATTCTCATTCGATGTTTAAAAGTTTATACTTTCTCTTTTAGGATCTTCTATTATTTACATATTAAAAACATATGTTGCCAATGCATTTTGGAATATATATATATATATATATATATATATATATATATATATATATATATATATATATATATATATATATATATATATATATATATATATATATATATAATGAAATATAAAGATAATGAACGGAAATCAATCTCAAAAGTCCGTTGAAACAATACAAAATTGGAGCAGAGCAAACACGGACTTCTAAAACATCAGAGGTGGGATTAAGTGCCATGGAGGAGTGAGCATCCCCTACCGATTGGTCACACCCGTCTATTCCTCCTGATCGGGAAAAAACGGAAAATTCCGTTGTCAATTCGGTGTGTAAAAGTTGGCCTTACGATTAGTATGAAAAACATCAGTCAGCATTTGACCTATAAAAGGTTTTATTATATGGTTGAATAATTCCCATCTGTCTGATTGGCTGATATCCAATAATGTTAGAAAAATACTACGTTAAATTGACCTGCACGTGACCTTCAAGGTTAATATAAGGAATTATTCATTCTACATTGGACTAAAAATAGATAGGGAAATTCGAATTGATGCAAATAGTTTTGGAAAGTTATTTCTTTGCACCTGACTTCCACTCATATGAAATTAACATTAAGGCACATAGATTCTTAGGTGAGGGCCGGGGAGAGGTGGTTACAGGAGGCCTGCCCCTCTCCCCACCTTTTGAGAATTTGAAGTTTAATTTAAATAATTTTAAGGATAAAAAATTTCAATGAAAGTCCCCCTCCCCTCTTTAATGGACCTTTACATCCCACTTGATAAAGTTTTGAATTGGGAGAATTCTTTTCCTTTTTTTTTTGGGGGGGGGGGGGGTGGCAGTCAAAGATTCGTTTCAGGTAAGTTGTCATTTTTTCCCTTTTAATGCCCCCTTTTTCAAATTCAATCCTATATATGTGCCTGACATTTATTTCTTCTACATTGAACCTAAACTAGAATTTAAAAAAATCCAAAATAATACAACTGGTTGTTTTTTAACCCCGTTTCTCTCATTATGTTCGGCTACATGTAGTACTTCAGTAGATGTGAACAAGTAAGATGGCATGGATAGCTTAATGAGTGTGTGTCATTTAATCATATAATAAAACAATATTCGGGCTCGGTGAATATTGTACTCCTCGGATGTCTAAATCACCTTAGAAACCAGCAATAATTGTATAGTATTTGCTGATAAGGCCATTATATCATATACCTAGTAGTGTATCAGCCCTGATACAGGCGTTTCGGACTAGGTGAGACAGCCTCTTGGAACTAGGGCTGTCTCGCCCTCAGGGCTGAGATATCTCTGTCTCAGCCCGTTGTCAAGTGGCTGTCTCGCCCTCAAATTTTAATCCATTATTTCTGTTTAATTTGTGTGAATTAAGAGTAAAAGTTATATTAAATGTTAAAGATAAGTATTTTGTATACTAAAACTAGTCCTGAATCTTTAAGAATTATTTATATATGCTAGAATAATGAGAAAATTGTTTTTAAAAAGTGGGCCAAACAATGGTACTTGTGACGTAACAGAGGTAACTCTTGTTTACTGAGAGTTGTATGTTTTGAACAGAAATGGACGTTAATTTGCTTTGACAGTAAGACAATATCAAGTTTTCTCTTTTTGTGTCATTTTTTATTTTAATACATATCGTAAGCAAAACAAACATTTACTTTAAATCTCAGACCTGTAACGATTTGTTAAACATGTAACCCGGTTCGATCCAAAGTAAAAGTAGAGTTATCAAAAGTTTGGGACCTTTAAATCTTAGCAATTAAATGTGCCCTTGATTGTAACATGTTTTAAAACACCAAGACACATCTATTTAATAACCAAATCAGGCAGATCCTCACTTTACATGATTAATTACCTTTGTCAAGCAACATCTTTACCTATCTCAAGATCGATGAACATCGAAAATAAAGAACAATAACTCATTTCAATTTAATAAAACATTTTGTTTAAAGTATTAATATTTGTTCTTTTATTTCTTTGGTTTTAGATATAAGATATAAACAACATCACACCACTGTTTTGATCTAGTCCCTGGTATCAGCCCTCGGATGGTCTCGACCCGCGCCCTCCGGGCTTGGGCCGATACCAACCACTCGGGCTGATACCAGGGCCGAGATCAAAGCAGCAGTGTGATAATCTATATGTATCGACCATTAAATTTCCGAAATGATAACTTCAATCGGGAATGTTGATATCCTTGTTTCATCAACTTGTTTGTGAATAGCTTACCTCCTATTAGAAATTGTTCATACGTAGAGAATGCTCTTGCATATCTAATCAACTGATAGACATAAACCCCATATGCAGGTGATAAGGGTATATTGTTACATGAGTAAAGGAAGTTGACGATTGAAAAGTTGAAGTTATCACGTTTATTAAAAGCTTTGGTGTTCGGTTACATTTAACATCTTTTTCTAGTAAAATATCCAAATATGAAACAGATATAGACTCTGTGGTATCTTTTATTTTATGCTCTCTGAAATATATCGAGTATAAATTTAAGTTACTATTCTTAATTGATAATACGTCGTCAATATATCTAATTGTCGAGCTGAAGCCACAGAGAGTGTTTTCTTCTTCTCATTTAGAAGTCTTTGAATAAATTCTGCTTCATATGAATACAAGATAGGTCTGGTAATTGGAATTCATTATGTAAATCGCACTTCACCAGAGTACACCCGATTGGTAGTTTAGTAGTAGTGCTAGTTGTTTTTGTTTCTCTATTTCCTTTGTTTTTATGACTTCTTATCTTTTTTCTTTGTCCTGAGGAAGGGACAGGTCGTCCCGAAAATTTGACAATTATTATTGTTCGTGTCGTTGGTCATTTTTAGTGCTTTATATATATATATATATATATATATATATATATATATATATATATATATATATATATATATATATATAGATATAGATATATATATATATATATATATATATATATATATATATATATATATATATATATATATATATATATATATATATATATATATAAATATATACATGTGAAAGGTGTCAAACGGGGACAGAGGTTATAGAATGTCAATGTGGGGACTTCTTTATTTTTGATATTTCATTGACTTTTGACCACAAATATTAGTCATCCTATAACTCTAATGACAAATATAATGAGAATATGTCAATATTGTTAATTTTAAGCCAAGCACTTTTTACAGCACAAAAGGGGATCTATTTCACATTCATTAATATCCACACAGCAGTACTTGATTCATTGTATCTAAACGGGGACATTTTCAAAAAAGTATACAAAATACTCTCTTTTGCACCTTTTATTCACTAATTACCACCGTTCTCATCACTGATTAGGATCCTTGTCTTCATAGGTACTTGGATGTTTTATATTTAAATAAAATATGGAGATAACGAACAGTAATTAGGCTCAAAAGTCCATTGAAACAGTACAAATCGTGAGCAGGGCAAACACGGACGTTAAAAACACCCGAGTGTGAAAAGGTGCCATGGAAGAGAAAGCATCCCCTGCCGACCGGTCACACCTTGTCATGATCGGGAAAACGGGAAAATCCGTTGACAATTAAATGTGTAAATAATGGCATAACAATTAGTTTGCAAAACGTCAGACAGTTACAATAACTTCGATACAAGACACTTTTCGTGGATGGGCTTTTCTTAGTCAATTGAACATAACCTGTGCAATAACTGCAAAATATCAATGATACAGAACGGTTTATTTTTTGCGATGATAGAAATCTGTTAAATGAGAGGTACATAAGAATAATTCAAATTTATGATAGCGTTAGTAGAATTAACTGAGGTGTATTTAGGATAGAATTTTATAATGTATAGTTACCGGTGGCGGATCCAAAAAATTTAGAAAGGAGGATGTAGAGGTAGTTCACAAGCGGTTTTTCTTTGATAAAAAAAATTAAGAAGAAAAATTAATATTGTCGACACTGGAAATTCGCACTTCGTTGGAGTAGGTTCATAATCAGTCCCGAAACTACATGTATGTCCGTAATTGTTAGAAGTGGATAAAGCGCATACAAGTTATGCAAACATAATTCCTAAAGAAAAAAATCAAAAAGGAGGGCATTGTTACAACGCACTTTGAAAAAATATTTCAAAGTGCGTTAAATTTGGGACAAAGTTAACGCACTTTAAAAAATATATATATATCTTTTCAAAGTGCGTTAATATCGACCATAAGCCCCCTTACCCCCCCCCCCCCCCCCCCGCCCTTACGACGCCTAATGTAGGTGTGATGGCAATGAACATTAATGGACTTTCAATTTTATAAGAACTAAAATTCAATATGCATCAAGGACTTCCTTATACTTTTTACTATGTTCGAAATTTTCAACTTTTTTTTTTCAAATATGACCTTAAGGGCTACATATATGAGAAATGTGACAAAATGGGGTCCAAGTTTGAAGGTCATTAAAAATAATTTTCTGGTATTCTAGTTAGAGTTATTTAATAAGCATGAAAAATGGTTTCTTTTTTACGGTTATTTGATAAGTATTAAGAAGTATATAAAAAATAATTATTAATGTATTTTATACCATTTTGTTTTGTACTGTATTTGATTTTGTAAAGCTACTTTGGCCAAAAGATAGTTAGTTGACTTGTTGCTTAGATCAGCGATATGTTCCCTGGGCTCTCCTCTTTAAAATAACAGGGTGCTTATTTTTCAGGAATGTTTATCTCAATTTTTTGCATATATTTTATATATATTCTCAAATTTCTTGAGAGAGAGAGTATATCAATGTCATACCAGTTATGTAAATACATATATTTGGGTAGGAAAGATAAAGAGTTTGGCTGAGGGACCTTCTACCCGTCTTGTCCTCGTTATCAATGAGGGTGCATCAATTCATCAGTTTTTTACTATAGAAAATGTAACAAAATAATGCAGTCTATTACTTAAATCTCAGTCCAAAATTTTTATTTTATACATATTTTTTCAAAGTGCGTTAAGTGTCTCCATGGTTAAAAATGTTGATGTACACTCATAACGCACTTTGAAAGTGCGAGTATTTTGTCCCAAATTTAACGCACTTTGAAATTTTTTTTCCAAGTGCGTTGATTTTGTCCCAATTTTAACGCACTTTGAAATTTTTTTTCCAAGTGCGTTGATTTTGTCCCAATTTTAACGCACTTCGAAATTTTTTTTCAAAGTGCCTGATTTTTTCAAAGTGCGTTGCCACAGGGCATGTCGACGCGCGCCAGTAAGTACTGGATCCGCATTTGGTTACTTGTTTCTAACATGAAAAATTCATCAAACATTCCCCCATAATTCTTAAGATGGATCAAAATGTTTTGCACACTCGTAGCTTAAATTATAAAACAAAAAGGTTAATAAGAGTAAATAGAGAGGGAAAAAACCTACGCAATCAAATCTAAATTAAATTTTGCGGAAAACACATTATATACACATCTAATAATTAAAATTATTTAAATTGAAGAATTCTGCTCGTCCCGTTCACTCGGCATTTCAGTTGCGACTGCTGAAAATGTGGTACTAAACTAATTTTCTGTTAAATCATCTCATTTGTTGAGACCCAAATACACATCTAAATAAGTGAGATCATAAGAAAGGTCATGACACAAATCCCACTGTATCGGAGACAAAGAGCGGGGTGAGACTCTCGCTCTCGCCTTAAGCCCCGCCCTGTATGTTCGATACAGTAGGAAACTCGTACTCTAAATAAAAGTAATAGTGGAACGTTTATCATAATACAGTCGGGGAAATGAATAATTGAATCATCAGGATACATATCAGGGGACATTTTTGTCTATTTATTATTACAATAAAATAAGGGATTATACACATGACTTGTATACATTTGTAATACATTTGTACAATACAGTTACATGTATCTTGCTTTCATTAGACCTGTCTCAGAATACGCAGATGTGGTATGGGATAACTGCTCTCAGGAAAATACTGAATTGTTAGAAAAGGTCCAAGTGGAAGCTGCAAGAATTATTACTGGTCTAAGGGTAAATTCTTCAAGATCTATTCTATCCGACGAACTAGGTTGGGAGCCATTGCATCAGAGAAGAATAAAAAATAAACATATTATTTCATAAAATTGTCCATGGTATTGCCCCATATTATCTATGCGAATTAATACAGCCTTTCCAACCAGTGGAGCATTCTTATAGTTTGAGATCAGAAAGAAGTAATCTTTCTCTACCATTATGTAGAACTGTATTTTACTATAATAGTTTTATTCCTTCAACTATAAAACTGTGGAATAATCTTGGCTCTGATGTAAAAATGTCACCTTCTTTATCAATGTTTAGGTCAAAAATAAAAACTTAACGACCATTTAGCAGTTGTAAATATTATAACTATGGTAACAGAAAAGAGAATATACTTCACTGTCAATTACGCAATAAAGCTAGTAACCTTAATGCTCACTTAAAAAATCATTATATAATAGCTGATTCATCTTATCCTAGGTGTGATTACCATAATGAGGATAATGAGCACTATTTTATGAATTGTCCAGCATAGAACATACAAAAAAAAGAATGAGCTAAGAAAAAATTTACAAGAGCTAGGTATACCGTATGAACTAAAGAATCTTTTACATGGGTGTTGGAAGTTATCGTTTCAAACGAACATCAACATGACAAATTATGTACAAGAATAGGTAAAAAAAAACAATGTTTTTTAATACATTTCCTTTTGATATATATATTTTTTACTATATTTTATTAATACTATGTGTTATGCTTAATTCATCTGGATCTGTGCGTGTCTGTGTGTGCTTGCTTGTGTGTGTGTGTGTGAGGGTGTGTGTGTGTGTGTTTCTGTATGTGTGTCTGTGTGTGTTTACTCGCATTGTAAAATATATATTCACTCAGTCCATTGTATTTTGTAACTTTAATTCTTGTATAGAGAGGGTATTTATAGGCATTGCCTGTTGGCCAATCTATTCATTATTTTGAATAAATATTGTTTAAATCATTCCGGGGTGAGGGGATGTTCATGTTTTCATTTTGGGAATTTATATCTGTATTTAATTGAAAAAAAAAACTAAACTCAAATAACATATTAGTAATTTACAAACTTGCTGCCAGTTTGGTGCTGATGTTAAAACAACCAACAGACTAGTCCTTTGCCATCTGTGTTGTGGGTTTTCCTTTGGACACGGAATTTTTGCAGCACTTACGACATTTTATATAGAGAATAGATGTCAATCCGTATTTTGTTCACCGGTGCAAGAAGAGATATGTAAGGATTAATTGCAAAAACACACTCTTTCAATCCCCCCGCCAGCAATTTCAATTCAACTACTCGCCTCCCTGCCGCTCATGAATTTTTGACCGTGCAGAATTTTGCAGGTGAGAGGGGCATCTTGCGTCTTTTCTTCGTATTGAGTTTTAAAAACAAAGTTCTTTAACCTCAATATTCTTTTGTGAGACACAAACTTCCCCTTATATTTCATTGCGAAAATGTTTTGACAGCGTTTTGATTGTGATGCAATTTTCTTTTTAAAAATGACGATCTACCTTAAACACACTATTACGTAACGAGGTTGATGTTGGCGAACGGCAACGGTTATCAACTTAGATGGCTGTCATTTGAAATTAGTCCACCCCTAATCCCGTAAAATTTTACGATATTTAATCCTAATATATTATATAATCGGCATGAGCATCACTGAAGAGACATAATTTGTCGAAATGCGCATCTGGTGCATCAAATTTAAATTGGTACCGTATATTATTTACACCAGGACCCTTTGGTCGAGGCCTCTGCTGGTAGACTGTTAGTCTCCGAGGGTCTCTACAGCCCAGTACTTAAGTACTTCCCACTAGCTTAAAAATACGGATATATTGCTGTGGTAAAATTCAAAAAAAATATTGCAAAATTAAGAATTATCTCCTTCATCCATTTCTTTGAATCTTCGATGTGGTTTCAGTCAAACAAATTTATTCAATACTGAGCCTCAAGTCAGCTTTTCAGTGTTTTTAAAAAATTACGAGAGCAATTGGAATTTAGCTGCATATATGAATAGTCATTTTTTAAAATACTTATTTACACTTATCACTTACACTTAACACTTATTTAAGGTTAAATATGTTCATAACAGAACGTTACTTTCGGGAAAAATCAAATTTACAGTTTCTTACGTCTGACTCCATCTTTTATAACTTCATTATCAACATCCCATTCGGGTTTTGTAATTTCGTTAGTGTGTCCCTAGAGATAACTAGGCAATAATACACAGCATATGCGGGTAATTTAACAACACTGTTTTGCTTATCATAACCAGTCTTTTATCATGACTTCATCAGTATCTTAGTGTTAAGGTGTGATTATTGATTTCATTGAAAAAATATCGTGCCGCTTGTATTGCTTAACACTGTCTCAGCAATTATTTATTTGGTCAAAAACATACATTTGAAGTTTTTATTGAAGAACTTCTTGACTTAAAAATTGCGAGAACATTTAATCTGATTTAATTTGAATATTCACTTCAAAACTGTTTTAATTATAACTAGAAATCCTGGGCCTGTTTTATTCTCACATTTCCTGGAATTTTAGGAACTTAAATTTATCCTTAAAATTTAAGAAAATGGAAAAACTGTGATAATTGTCAATAAATGTTCAGTGATAGCAAACGGAACACATCCGGTAAAAGTAAACAATTTATGAACACCAGCCCCTGGTGTTCGTTGTAAGGTTATGAAATTGCCCTATATCAACGAATGCGAGAATTTTGCGTTAGTTAGAATTATTGAACTGGATTTTCTTTTTCTAAAAAAAAAAGAAATTAAAAATTGTAAACAAAACGGGAATGCATCTGTGTCGATGCTCCTTTTGAAAGCACCCATGTGTGTGCTCCATATACAGGTAAAATGGGCTATTTAAAACGAGGTGAAGGTTATAAAAGCACGCCATTGAAGTTAAATTAAGCCAGTAGTAACTTCTCTCATTTATAAATATCAAAAGCACTTCGTTGAAGAGGCGTAGAGAGACCTTTACAGGTAAAAATTTGACAATATAAAGGGGTTTTTTTTTCCTGAAATTATTACTGAAGTAAGAAAATAAGAAATCCACTTTCGTTTTATAATGTTCATTGTTTGAATATCATAACGTTTACCAACTTGCAATAGGAGTTATTATAGAAATTAGAGATGTCAAAGTAAACTATGGAAATGACTTTCATTATATCAATAGGATATCATTATCATCAAAAAAAATTATAGAGGTGTTGAAGTCATTCTTTGTAGATAATGATTGGAAAATCAGATTTTTTAAAAATCTTAATTGGCTCGTTTAAGGAACAATTAAGATAAATAGTCATTTTTTTTCTGCTAAAAAACAGGTATTGTATCACTATACTTATGCATGAATATGTAAATTGTAACAAGTATAAAATCATCAATGGATGAAAACACCATATGTAAGTTAAACAGTGTCAATATTAGCTTTAACTGCATGATCAGAAAATATATTTTGTTTTTCAATGCTGCAAAGTCAAAAAAAAAAAAAAAAAAAAAAAAAAAAAAATTATTATTAATAACCTTTAGAGTTTTTAAACGGAATCAATGTATTTGATGAATCAAGCATTGTTCAAGTGTAACAATATATTAGTATACCTTTATTTTAATACGTTATCACAGTTGTGATTGAATTGATCAGGAAGAATTTTGCTTCATGGCAATATGCTTTTGTAAGTATATAAAATGATGTATTACAATAGTGAATATGTTTGACCTGTATTTTCAACATAATTAAAATAATATATTTCATCTAGAATTTTTCTCAATGCATGAATTAGCATAACATTTGATGCTTATTTGTTCAACATGTCATCAGGATTGTGCTATACATCAATAAGCACATTCGTGGACAAAGGTTTAGGACTATAGCAATCACAATATGCTGCCCTCTTTAGTTTTGGAGACATAATTATGTGCGTTATCATTGAAAGTTTCACAAAGTGTTCCCAAGACGACAACAAATAATGTAGAAAGGAGGAAAATATTTTTAAAAATATTTTTTCAGAAATCATTAAAGACTGGAGAAATCATGTGTTAAAAAAAGGCTACATTAGAAAGATTTGTAATGAAACATGAAAATAATTGTGCCTAAAGTTTCTTCGGTCTTCTGGCATTTTAATTCTTGCATGTACTCTGATTCTCAAAGAAAATAGTAGTAAAAAGGTTCTCTTTATTTGCTGATCACAGAATTTGCCTTTTAAATACTTATACGGTCGGGAGATAAAATAAAGAGGAGGTCGGGTAACCGGAAAACAAGAGTATATTTTTGGCCTTACATGCAATTTACATACATGAAGGTTTTCATACAGTACATGTTATGTGATAAGCTTAACGCAAAGAAAATCCTTTGCTTTTTTTTTTTTTTTACACTTATAGGTTTTACATTTCTCGAATCCCAAAATTTGCATTTTTATAAACATAAGGACGGGAAAAAAATACTCATTCTATATTTTTTTATTAATTTTGGCTTTATTTTTTGTATATCAAACTAAGACTTATGCTTCTGTTATGTTATTTTGTCAGATTTCACTCAAAATAATTCATTACATTTCCAGCTCAATTTTGATTTCAATATGTACACTATGATTATAAAAACAGAAAATCTCTCAACCGCACATCAACAAGATAGTTGCAATATCACATGGTCCGGTTACTTTAAGTATGTAAAAAGTGGTTAAGACCAGTTAAAGTCTAATACGTGTACCAAATACTTCAAGAGAATTTCAATTTTACCACAAATTTGAGGGGATACTTCACTCTTCATCGTCATTTTTAAGGATACCACTTCCATTTCAAGCCAGAATAATTTAAATATCATTCTTCTTCTATGGATTTTTACATTTTTTTAAAGCTAATCCTTATTTATCCCTTGCAGAAGCCTGTTATATACACATATACACATTTAACCTCTTACCACTATCCTGTAAATGGGAGCATTTCAAAGTCAATTTTTTTTTGCAATATGGCATTGAATACACATAATTTCAATCTAGAGAATGTATACAAAGTAACGCTGTACTAACACGTGAACTTTATGATACTCTCCCTAATAAAAATACTATAGTAAACTATAGTTTTATAAACTGTAGTTTACTATAGTTAACTGTAGTGATAACCTTGACACTATGAAAACTATGGTTAACTATAGTAGTAACGTTGACACTTTGATTCCCTATAGTGATAACTTAGAAAACTTTGATTTACTGTAGTGATTACTAGGACCTTAACTAAAAACTATGAAGACGTTGAAATACTATGTGATCACTATGACAACTTTGATTTACTATAGTGATAAATTTGATTCACTAAAGTGATAACTATGACAGTATAGTGATCACTTTGAAAACTTTGATTTACTATTGACAGTGATCACTAGGACACTATAGTGATAGCTATGAAAACTTTGATTTCCTATTGTGATAACTTTGAAACTTTGATTTACTTCAGTTTTACTATTGTTTATTGTAGTATTTTTTATTCACGCATCCACGCTCCGCCCACCGATGGCAACGAAAGTCACGTGGTTGCAGACTCCGACAAACTAACATAAACAACATGGATGCGAGTTACAGAAATCGCACGGAAATCGGCCTGTTTGCTCATGAATTTATACAGAAACGTTTGTTAAAATGTAAGATATGTTTCAGAGAGATTTTAATCACAAAATTTTAGTAAGTAGAAGTATAATTTTAACCTTTACCGATCTAGATCGGTACTGCATCCGACTCGAAGGTCAGTTCAACTGTCTCCGAAATAGGCCTATTTACTGTTCTGATACGTATTGCATAGTAGATCAGGAAACGTTATGAATTTTCAATGTTTACAATAAAGTTGACAATATTTGTTTGTTGTTTAGTTAGCATTAAAACCTCAACCGCCGAGAGACCCCCCCCCCCTCAATATATTCCATGTATCTTCATCGTTACTGACTATATCTAATCAAGAAAGTGATATGCAGATTATACGTGTTCCTCGATTTCGAAAGGTTGTTTTTGCTAGCGCTGATCCGGAAGGGATTCAGGACTCTCCTACCCCTTGAAATTGTCAGAACTGTCATATAATTTGGACCACATTCCCCTGTTTGGATATTATTTTTTGTCGAAGAATTCTGAAATATGTAGCAACTCATTCATCACCACCCCTCTCTCCCAGATACCCCAATCGTTTTGAATTGGACAAACTGATTATAGTTTATCATTATATTTTTATTTCTTTAATTTTTTTGTGCTCTCTGCACAACACACTTAAGAGTTCTGATTCTGTGGTATTTTTATGCAATTCGAACATTCTGTCCCTAGATCTAAAAATAAAAGAATTTGAAAACTACAATTTGTAATAAATTTCTTAATATTTTAATAGGCCAAGATAAATTAATTGAACACTTTATGATTCTTCAACTGGATGTTTTTTTTCAAATGTTATAAAGTGAACAATAGAAATTTTTGTCAATATTATCTTTTATTAACCATTTTTCCTGGGGGTAAATGCAAGGTACCCTTGTAGAAAATGCATTGGGCATGCTCAAAATTTACACCTTCATACAATTTTTCTCTATGTCAAAAAAAAAAAAAAAAAAAAAAAAAAAAAAAAAAAAGAAAAAACCTGCTTAAGTTTATAAAGGGTCCTTAAAACTATAAATGGGATACAAACTTGAGTTAAAAATTCAGATATTATTTCACATAAATTTGAAGAGAAAAAATCCTCCTGTGTTTGTACATTAGTACAAAATAAATTTTCAAGATTTTAGTCATGTTTAAAATAAACATAAAGATATTCATTTTAAATGCAATGCAGGCCCCAGTCTGTTCTCAGTTTATGGTTCTAGGCATGGACTTTGATATATATTTCAGAAATCCTTAGAAGTTTTAGGGTATCATAAGTAGAAATTACAATGTAAAAGACTGTTTAATGATCAAAACAGTCCGTGTACTAGTGACACACAAACTTAAGGGGTGAAGGAAAATGTTCACATATTGTTGTACAAATAAATTGCATTCAACAGTTCAGATTGCTAGGTTTGAAGAACAAATTTAAGTCTTCCTCAGCATTGCATACATGTATTCCAAGAGAAATCAGAAATCAATTTTGTATTGATATCGTAGATGTCAATCCAAACATACCCATAAAAAGATACAAGATGTTCAAAAGAAAATGAAGACAAGGTTCAGGTATACAGAAAGTTTAATGATATTGTACATTTCATAAAATCGTTTATGTCAAATTCAAAAAAAAGTATTAGTTTTCCTCTATCAAATTTCCCTAGGCAGTGATATACATTTATAGGGTTAGATGTTTGAATATTTATTTTTTATCAGTTGTTTCTCATTGTATGATCACATCACTGTATAAATAATTTACTTATATCAGTATGACATATATTTTTGGGAATTTCATCTACATGTATGACAGTGCTACACATTTCATGTTATTCGTGTTATTCATCACATTTATGAACTATACACTTGTTTATGCTATTCAGCACATTGTGGATACCATAAGATTACATAAACAAACATGTATTATGCTAATGGAGTTCATTAGATAAGTGAAAAGTCTGCTCCTGAAATTAGTGAAGTCAATGAAAGTCAATCACTTATCTTTAAACCTAACATATGTGTAACATGCATAAGGTCAACACATGCACATAGTCAATCACTGACACACCAAACATTGATGCTACACATTTATTCCCAAATTGTGCCTTAGCCTAATCAGTGTTGATATACAATTATGGACTATTTACACAAAATATATCTAAAGTGACGGAGACAATTCTTTTGTCATTTGTATTGCCCCTATTTTTCTACTTACAGTTGCATTGTTTTGATGTCAACAAATCTAATAAATTTTCAATAATGTTTCATGTTGGTATAAATAATACACACATCATTGACATATACATTTTTTTTACTGCTTTCTTCACAGCAAGTGGGCCTTGTTTTTCTCCTGCTGCTATGTGGAGTTGTAGACGATTACTTTGTCTGTTCTATAGGTTCTTTCTGTTTTTTGTTGTAGTTCTAAAACATGGTAAAATTAATCTAAAGATTCCTTAAAATGAAAAATAAAATTCTAAAGATCTATGAGTATAACACAAATAACTTAAAGTAAAATATAACAATATCTAAAATGTGCTTTCTGATTAAATTAGAAAGAGATTTTAGAAGTATTGAATTTGATATACTTCAAATATTACTTCAAGTATTGATTTACTTGGTATTTAACTGCATAAAAACATTGATGTCAAGAATAAGTGGCTTAAGAGATTTTGATGCATTGTGGAAACAGTTTCTTTTCTTTTGCAAGTCCCTTTCTCCATGATCATTTGTACATTACATAACTAACTGGAAAACTAGGGTGTGGTGATGCTCCTTTTGTATATACATACATGTAGCCTGTTGACAATTCATTTGGACAGTCTGTTATGACACACGGGTGAAGATTCTTTTCTGTTTCCTTGTGTGCTCTATCATTGATCCTGAATACATGCAATATTTTTTTTTATAAATAATGCATTTGACTTGGAATTTTTTAAATGCTTTTAAAATTTTGATCTCATAAACAAATTTGTTGTTAACTATCCTCAGCATTTTCACCATGACTAAATATCAATCGATAAGGTATAGTACAGAAATGACTATTCATCTGTGATTTTACTATGTCGAGTTTTCATGGCATAATGATATCTTCACTTGAATAAAAACATACTGGCTTTGTAACTAAGTTTCTTCATAACAGATACTTTTATCAACATAATATCAGTAAACTTACCACTCGTCTCGATAATTCCAAAGAAGCCTTTCTTGATGACTGTGACACATCTGGGGAACTGGGCCTTGCTGTATACAGTCAGTATTTCATGGCCCATAAATGCTACAATTAATTTTGATTCCTAAAGCTATATACAATCACAAAATGTTTCAAAGATAAAGCATTGTAAAATTACTCACAAAAATGTTTGCAGCATTCTCATTTATTATCGAGAATTATATTCAGTTCATCGAGATTTATAGCTTTGCACGGTTGAGTCATCGTATGAGCACGTTTGTAAATCACTTTTGTACGTCATATAACATAATCTAAACATTGCTCTCTTAAATTGCCAATTATATTATCACTAACTTTGACATTAATATACCCGAATATCTTATTTTTTAACAGACAGTTGTGTTTCGGTCTTCCATGACATGCCTTTATCAGCTGTTTATGCAACGTAAACACTTGCTTTTCCGTGTTTTGGACTTAGAAAATGAATAAATCTCACCTTGTATATTCTTTCCGGGTACCTCGTATCATTATTACATTTATCCCATGCATAGGACCTCACAATTTTTCGTTACACAGCGGATATGTTGCATTAAACGATCTCATCTCGCACCTCCGACATCTGTGTGTTTTGTCGGAGGTAATGGCGGACAAAGTTTCCGCGATTCTGATTGGCTGTGCGGAGATGGCAACTGCGTCACCCGTGACGACGTGGAAGCGTGAATTAGTATTGCTCTAGTTTACAGTGCCTTGACGTCATATTCCATTATGACGTCAAATATTGGTTGTTCAGCTAAATGAGTGCATAGGATGTATTGTGATATTTTTCGGGGAGCCTTAACTACCCGCGTACCTTTTTTTTATATGACCTCCATATTTTATTTCTGGATCACATGAATTTTGTTATCATTGTTGAATAATAAACACCAAAAATATAAAACGGTTCTACATGAATTAAAATTATCACCGTTTAGAGAATGATTATTTCTTTTTAAAGGATGAATTGCCATAAGTTACAGTATTTCTGGGGCCCCTTTTTCTAAGACAGATTCTCATAAATCTACAATAATTTTGTCAGTTTCCAAACAAGAGAGAATAAACTAGAGCAGAGCTCGTTGCAAAGCAACGAGTAGGTCTTCCGTTTGAGCTGCGAACAGGAAGAAGTGACCTTGAGTCAAGGTCATGCCACATTCTAAGGTTATAAGCAATCTTGTAAGGGGTATCAACTTGCAATGTCTCACCAGTAGAAAGACAGTTAAGGAATGTTGTTTCTCCGTTGATGACCTTGAACTCGTTCAAATGACCTTGCATCAAACCATGACACACTCTGGTTATAAGCAAACCCCATCTTTGTGTTACCGACTCAACAAGTTAACACATGTTCTTTCAGACCATTCATCCAGTCAAAACATTCTTTCCTAAGTGACCCTAAATTTAATCAACATGGCCGTAGGAACCGAGGGAGGGGGGGGGGGGCGTGCCCCCCAATAATTTTGCCGATATATAGATTACTATAGTAGACATAGATACTATAGCTTGTACCACCTCAATAAAAACGTCTGATAACCTTCTTTTTTTTTTTTTTTTTTTTTTTTTTTTTTTTTTTTTTTTTGCTTGTCAAGGAATTTTTGGTAGTTGTTGACCTTTTTTTGCTTGTCAGGAAATTTATGGTAGTAGTGCCCCCTCAACTGTCAACTGAAAATGTATGGCTGTGCCCCCCTCCAAAAAAAAAAAAAAAAAAAAAAACCCTGAATTTGCTTCCTATGGGCCTGATCAAGGCAATGATACACTCTGTATGATATCAGCGATACCCTTTTGTGTGTTTCGGAATTGACAAGTTCACAGTTTGCATTTATTGCATGATAGTGAGGGAGACATGAAGATTTCTTCGCCCATAAAAAATCATATTCCCCGAGGGCAACATGAAGATTTCTTCGCCCATGAAAAATCATACTCCCCGAAGGCAACGCCCGAGAGAAATATGATTTTTCATTTGCGAAGAAATCTTTATGTCTCCCTCACTATTATGCAAAAAATTGTTTATAATACCGAATTAACCAAAATGCAGGAATTACAAAGGAGATCCAATGAATAAAGCAAACATGCATTTGATGAGAACGATATGAAAGAGATGTAAGTTACAGGTACACCAATAGCCTCGTTTCATTAAAAAAAAATTCCTACGTGACAAGTTTGTGTGATCACACCAGTAACATTCAAACACCATTACATTTTTACACATTTAAATCGACACAATCAATCAACGATAATATGTTGACGGTGCGACCGTTGGGCGAGTGCATTGTTCACTTAATTTTAAGATCCGCCTCTTCAAACAGCACGAGACATTTGGAACGTCTAGACTGTGACGTCTCATGACGTATGTTAGCTGTATTTCCATAAACGAATTTTGAAAAGTGCAAACATTTTAACAAAGAACGTTTAATCTACTATCTGTATGCAATTCCATTAATTAAGGTGATTTTTTGGGGTGAATTTTTAGCTGATTTTTAGTAGAACGAAGTTAGCAGCGTCGCTTTAAACTTTCCAACTCCTCACTCGTTTAATTGTGACGTCACAATCGTGAAACACGACGTTTTTTTTTTTTTTGCAGGGCAAACATGATGGACACGTGACTTTCTCGGCCAATCAAATTCTATTTTACTAGTGATTTTTCACTTGTTAGCTAGTTTTCACAGAGGAATAATAAACGTTTTTTTAGACTATACATCGAAATAAATTATCATAATTTCTATAGTCGTAATTTATTAGGTTCAACTCACTGCTTTAAAGGATCATTGTAAATGTTTTATGCCCGATTTGGATACTGAACAACGTGTGATTTTTGAAACACTGATGCCCCAATATGGCATCTTATGGCAAAAGTTAAAAGTTTCTCAAATGCAAGTCAAACTCCATGGTCAAGATCAAAAGATAAAAAAAATGTTATTACCCAAATAAAGGTCTTGAACAAAGAATATACTGTGAAATATATACTAGTATGAAAGCCACAGCAGCAACAGTTTAAAAGTTATGGCCAAGGTTAATTTCTTTAAAAGGTCAAGGGATCATAATTGTTTGTACTTGAGGGAAGGTCTTAATTGTTACAAGGAATACACATGTGGTATTAAAAAAGCCTTAGCACCAACTGTTCAAAAGTTAAAACCAAGGTTAAAGTTTTTTCAAAAGTAGGACATACTCAAAGGTCAAGGTAAAATGGTCAAAATTAAAGGTATACAATGACAGGCCATGTCACAAGAAAATTACCTATGTAATATAAAAGCCCTAGTACTAGTCATTCAGAAGTTATTGTCAAGGCTAAAGTTGTTTAAAAGTTGGTCAAACTCCAAGGTCAAGGTCAAATGGTCAAACATATTTATACCCAAGGAGGAGACTTTTCACAAGGGATACAGATGTGAAGTATAAAAGCCATAGCACCAACTGTTCAAAAGTTTTGGCCAAGGTTATAGTTTGGTAAAATTTTGCGAAAGAGGATCAAACTCCAAGTTAGAGGTCAAGAGGTCAAATATGTTGGTACCTGAAGGAAGTCCTTGTTACTAGGAATACACATAAGAAATATGAAAGCAGTAGTTCCAACCAATCAAATTTTATGGGCATAGTTAAATTTTTTGCGGACAAAGAGGCTAACACAGTCTAACAGACAAATAGACAGGTGGACAGGACAAAAACTGTATGCCCCCCGGATCTTCGATTACAGTAGCATAATAAAATGTCGGCGTCTTTGGGTTTTCGCATTGGCCTTAAATCTGAAAATCCAAAGGATTACAAGGTGCATTACGATACGCTTTCACATCATGTTCTATAACCCAGAGCATATTGTCTGCAAAGATAAATATTTAATTCAGTATTTAATTAGCTATGCATAATTATCTATGTTGTTTTAAAAAGGAAATATAAAAAAAAAAATATTTGTTTCATATTTTTCGATGTAGAGATATACAGAAAATGTTTTCCAATTTTAAGTCCTATCGCAATATACATTTTAAAAAAAAGTGTGTGTTGGAGGGGGGGTCATTACATTTTTGCTGGGATTCGCCTATGTATGGCCGTAGAGAAACAAAGAGTGGGGAGGGTGCAAGCAGCAACTAAATCAAAATTTACATATTAAAACTACAACAAAAGACTATTTTCAGAAGGTCTGCCCCCCCCCCCCCCCCGTACAATCCGTACAACGGACCTGTGAGAAAAATACTGATCCTACATTCAGAGTCCCAGGGCACCAGGAAAGAGTGGCAAAAAGAGAATATCGGTTTATTTCAGTCTGTAAGTCGAATCAAAATATCTTTTCCTCAAGAGTCTTCTTTCTTTGAGTTCCTCCCAGTGATCGTGTGATTTATTTCATTTAATTTACGTTCTGTACTGGATTTGGAAAATGAGGACATCTTTAGGTTCCTGAGCTGGCCTTGAAGCCCGCAGAACAGATTTTCTGCTTTATGATAAATTCAAGTGATATGTAATTCGGTATTAATTTTGTGTTGATTTTATTAATGTTAATTTCATCAAGAAATATGAAAAATTAATGTTTTAACTATACATAGTGAGGCATTTTTTGTGTGGAACGATTATTTTGGGGTTTTCACGATTTTTTCATATGGTACACATGATGAGTAAGTGCAATAAATATAATTTGTGGAAAAAATGTCCAACAAGCCCCGGGGTTGAATATCGGGGGTGGGGGGGGGGGGGGGGGTCTGTCCACAAGTACCTGTTGTCAAGCCCGTAGAAAACAATTTCAGTTTTTTGGGAAGGGGGGGGGAGCAAATAGAAATTTCCACAGGTACTTGTACTCGATTTTTTCCTATTTTACACATGATGATTAAGTGTAATAAATATAATTTGTGGAAAAAAATGTCCAACAAACATTGGGGTTGAATTTGGGGGAGGGGGGGGGGGGATCCTGTCCACAAGTACCTGTGGAAATTTTCTGATACATAAACAGAATTTAAAAGCATGTATTAGACATCTTTTGAAGGGGAGAGGGCACGGCCGTAATTAAAAGTTATATAGAGACTAGGAAGGAATGAACTGTCATTAAATTTTGGTTAAGAACTATTACCTAAACTCTTCACTTTCACATTTTCAATTACAGATTCTTGTTTTTAAAAAGCTATACACGTACATTTATATGTATCTATTAGATGCATAAATTATGTTATTAAGAGGCAGTCCAACAGAAAACCAGGCAGTATTGTATTAATAGGCGGCACATTGAATGTGACGAATATTTGATATTTTATTGAAAACAATATTAATGTAGTCAATATGGAATAATGTAAGTTAAGATTTGTTTGAAAATAGCTTATTTACTAAAATATCGTTTTGTTTTGTGTTTTTTAATTCCCCTATATAAACCATTGAATGTAGGTTGGAAACAAAGAACTGTAAATTCTAATACATTTTCAACAGATCTATAATTCACTCCAAACTAAATCAAGAAATATTTCATTTTTCAATTTAAAAAATAAAATCAGTGGGAAAAATAATTTCAATAGTAGTTTTCTTGCAAAATAGACAGTCATTTTAATGAAATTCTGTGATGCAAGAGTTATCTCCCGTAGCATCGGGAAATCGGCTAAACATCTTACTATCAGAACCCCTGTGAGATATTTAGAACTGATACGCTAAAGAATATCATGCAATCAAAAATAATTGGTTTATTTTCAAAAACAGAATTAATTTTCACTTCCAAACATAATATTTAGTTTAAAATTTGCTTTATTATTCAGGTTGAATCCACGTTTCCATTGATGTATCAGTGACGTCAAATACCTATCTAATATTGCGTCACAATAGTTGCAAATATTCCGCGGAAGATGGTAAATTTATGTAAACGTGCAAAGAAAAAGATTTTTAAAATGTTAAGCTAAATAATTTCTCTTTTCTGTCCAATTACTTTTCCGAGTGCATTAAATAATATTGTGATCCAGAATGTATTTTATTCACGGGTGGTGCCTCAGACAGCTATAGATGAGTATTGATAAGTAATTTTATACATGTACAAAACGTCTTTTTTTGAATTACAGTCTTTACAGTAATCATAAAAGGATTAAATTGTTTTATTTTTTTTAAATGAGTTAATAGCACATGCATATACTGGTATTTTATAATTCCTAAAAATAATGTTTCTAGTGTATTTTATTATGAACATTTCTGATAAAACTGGGATGTGAAAAGATTAAGAATTATTTCTTATTATTCAGTACTGATGAATATTCCAGATTTACGCAACATTAAATTTAGCAAAGTCGAGATGTGCACTTCATGAAGTGTTGTTAATACTTGAATATGTTAACTTATATGCAGTCATATCAAATATGCAGTCAGCATTATACGATTGCTCACGATCGACTGTCGGACCGAATAAGTTTTAACAGTTGTAAGAACGGAAGTACTCGTCACATCCCACTTCACTAATTAGCAATGGTTGTTTACTATTAGTGTCGGTGGTTCAGATTCTGTTTAGACTTTAATTTTTTTAAAAATGTAAAAACTGAAATAGAAAAAAAAGTTATAGAAATCTCTAAATTTAATTCTTAATGAGGAAAATGTTGTCAGGACTACTGCTGGACGCCCCACTTCAAGCTTACACTAAAACAGCAGATGATTCAATGGAACATTTTTTTTTATTTTCGTTTTTAAAATTCGACAATTGTTCCACATATCCTTATACTTTATATGGAGTTAAAATAAGCCAGTAGGCTGGTAAATTTCCAAAATATGTCATTATTATCAAACCAGTTACAAAACGGATGCCGCCCAGACGACCCCCCCCCCCCCGCTTTTTTTTTTCGTTTCTGGCCTCTATTATCATGATTATATGTATGTAATTGTACAGGTTTTTTCTTATTTATTTCAAATTAAATTTCTTAGAGCAGGAAAATATTCCTTAATATGATGAATGGATGAAAAAATTGGATTAAAGCCGAGGCTGTACACATAAAAAATACTTGTTGGATTAAAGTACGTGCATGTATAATTTCGCCACTGCAGGACTTTTTTTTCTTTTTTTTTTTTAGATTTTCTTTTTATTTCAGATAATTTAAAAAATTATTTTTCTTGGAAATGAGATATTTTATTAAGCTTAAAATTTGCTTTTAATTGTTACATGAAATAAATATCTTATTAAATAGGTGTGTATCAAGAAATCAAACAGATGTTTTACAAGTAATTAAAAGGTGATGAAAGAACGAAGAACCGATTTTAGAAAATATTTCTAATTTTTAATATAGAAACCAATCCCGATCGAAATTAATGCAATATTATTAAGTAATCAAATTAATGGTAATTGCCACCTAGAAAATATGTTTAAAAATAAATCAATTAGTTTGTAAACCATATTAAACAAAACAACCAAATTTCATGATGAAATCATAGTAGCTTTCTTCTTTATATAATTTCGGTCGGGATCGGTTTAATTTGAATAAATTTATAAAAAGTAGATAATTTGACGCTTCTTATTTCTCTCAATGTACCTGTTCCCACCAATTTTTTAAATTGATTCAACAATTTGTACTTTGTATTTATAATAACATGAGGAGAAAGTTTTGACATTTTAATGTATTGGATTTTAGAACGTAATGAAAATTGGATAGTGAATTCATTAAGTCACTTGCTTAACTAAAGTTTAGACCACATATTTTTTTCTAAAGAAATATAAATTGATGTCTTATTCATTGATATTATAAAAGATAAGGGTTTATACTATAAATAATATTTATTGACATTTCCAGTTTTTGAGTATCTTTTTCAAATAAAACAAAACAAAAACGTAAAGAATTTTTAACCAACATGTTGACCTTTTTGCACTTAAAATTAAGCACTTACCAAAAATAGGACTAGATGAACACTAAAAAAAATTTTGATGTTGCCATGTGTAAACATTTCCTTTAATAAGTCTACAGGCAAAAAATAATTAAAATCCATGACATGCGATGTGCCACCCATTGCCTGGTTTTTTGGTAGACTGCCTCTTAATCATTTTATCTTAAAGGAAAAGTAAAAATCTCAATCAAACTTGTTCCGCATATTGCTTCATATACATGTAAGAAGGGAAGACTACAGACTGCAGGTGTGATAAATTCACAGCATGCAGCTCCAGCCTTAATTCCAACTTTGTTCCAAAATATTATCATTCAACGCGAAAAATTAGAATTAGCCGATAGAATATTTTGAATCACTTTGGAAATGCTGCCGTAACACCAGACTGAGTTCACAATATCGAGTGATTTTGATTGACAGGTGTAGCGCCGTTTTGCATGGATTTCGTGTAACTATACATGTACTGCAGATTGTGGTTGAAAATAATAAACAAACAGATCTAAAGAAAAGATATTGTATACTGTACATATATTTGTTAAGAACCAGTTCATTCATGAAACGAATTTATTCGTATTATGTGGGCCCATGTTAGATTTGACAGGTTGATTTACTAGTAGAAATTCAATGGACCACAGTCATTTAGGGTATTCCGAATCACCCCGCACATCGCGACTCTCGGTAATTTACCTTACCGCTGTACCTCGCACGACACATGCACAGGTGTGACAACCAAACAGTCATTATTAGTAAGGTCTATACCTATTGCATACAACAAATAAAGAGGTAAACATAATGCGTTAACTAAAAGAATTAATTATTTTAATTCTTTAACTTCCTATCTTTTTCGAAGAAAATGCCCGTGTAGAAACGTATTTCTCATCGATGTCATGGCGTTGTTGGTGGATGAAACATGGCATATAAGGTACCGATAGAACGGCAATTTTATAAGCCTTTGTGAGTATTATTTGTCTTTTATAACACCTCAAAAAAATACTAGTTATGGCCGCATTTGTAGCCCCCTACAGTTTCGAACCATGTGTGTACATGCCCCTAGCCAAATAAATTGCACACGCTACATGTATACTTGTTATATATCAGATTATTATTTTTTTTTATAACATTGTTTTTCTTAAATGCAAGGGGTATGAAAGTAATGATTTGACAAAGCAAGAGCTATAATAAGACTATCCCGGGTCCCGGTATACACTTGATCAGTGTTGATCAATGTTCATATGTACGAGTACACGTATGCAAATAATTCGATAGCTTTTGAAGATTTCAACATACATTTTTGTAACACGCATATTTGTATTAACCACTTTATATACAAAACAAAATTTCATTCTCTTATATGGTAATATGGACGTCGTAATAGATCTGACTGAATGCTTGACATGCCTGTTTCAAAAACGTTTCCTAAGTTATCTTAAGATATGCCTAAGTTATAACTTTAGAAGTTCCTAAGATTTATCACAGCTGTATCGCGAAACAATCTTATCTAAAAAAAATTATAAGTCATTTCTTAAGTTGTGCCTTTAAGGACTAATTAAATAACATTCCCGCTCTATACATTATACGCGATCACAAATACTAGCTTTGTTTATGGCCACAGGTGGCTAGTACACTGGTGACCTCGATCAACAGCGTGGGATTCGCGCGTTGGGTTACATAACTGAACATGGAGACCGTAATATGCATACAGCTAATGATCGTGAATTATTCAATGCATACAGTTTAAAATCACTTACAAAGTTTGTTGTAATAATAAACGTAGAAAGATAGATTTAATATTCTCCGCTTTTGAACACTATTAATCTAATTTAAAAAAGAAGAAAAGAAAGACTAGTTGTAATAAATAATTTAATAGTGAACCATAAACCACGTTTTAAACCTTATTAAAAAGAAAATTAACATTAAATACCGCAGGGTATATTATTGATAGCAAGTCTGTTTAAGTTATACACATGAAGAGGTCTGATTTCCTTGCCGAATGAAAAACGTTACCTGTTTACCTGGCCTGCTTTCTAATACGTATTACGCAATACCCATGGTATACTCGAACAAAACAACATTTTCATTAGATCAAAAAGGTGTAAAAGAACAATTTTGTTCCCAAGATCCAGATCGAAATATTTACCGTTTTTGAGTTATAAAGCAAAAACTTTTAAGGGCCCAAGATCCCTAATCATAGGGGCCAGCCCCTTTTAAATAGTATAATATGAAAGCCCTTGCAATTATGCACAACTTTTGTTCTACATGTCTTAACAAAATATTTCTAGTTTTCAAGATATAAAGGAAAATATGTCAAATTTTTTGCTGTTTTCCGCTTTCTAACTTTTGACCCCTCTATAGCGCCATTTTTAATGCAAAATCAAAAAACAAAAACCGATGTGCACAACTTCAATGCTTCCTCTTTTCAATTTCAAAGGGTTTTGTGCTCCAATTATAACCATTTCTGAGCCTTTGTCTGGAAATCGGAGGCATGCAAAATTAAATCAAAGGGGAATAACTCGTGAACAGAGGGTAATTTCCGAATTGTATTACGGTATTCCGACAGTGTTTTGTAAAGTCTAAAAGCTCTGAAAATTTGAACAAAATCTGTTTAAAAATGACGAAGGTATGAAGCGTCAAAGTTGGCGTCTAGGGAAAAAAAAGAATAATAAGAATAATCTTAATCATCACAATCAGTAGAAGGTCTTCCGTTGGAAACGGAAGACCTTAAAAAGATATTTTTGGAACATTTTCAATAATTTGGATGCTTTACATGTATAACTATGAGTAATACATACTATCTTTAATTTTTTTGTACCCTGTAACAGCAAAATTGGCCCTGCTTTGTAACCATTTGTTATTTTATGAGTAAAATTGAAAAGAATAGGTGAATCTCAGTAATAAAGAGGGATATGAATATCGAGACAGAATAGATTTACATTTCACGTGACAATGTTTACCGCTTCATTCCCACTTAGACAACATTCTGAGAAGTCCTATTTGATTTTTTTTTTAACAAACTGTACAAGAGTGATCAGCAGGCTATAGTCTGTTTGTCGTTTATGAATATTATTAGAATGGCTATCTTTGTGCAAAATAATAATATAAAATCAAAATAAATAGAATCTTAGACATAAACAATAAACTTAAAAAAAATGAAAATGAGTTTCAGGAAAGAATGATTACATGGATATAGATGTGTTTAAATGATACATGTATCTGCATTTAAAAAAATCATATTTTATTATAATTATCTGTTGTGATTAAACACATTTTTGAACATGGAAGGTTTTAATTTAGGGAAGTCAACACAATAATGGAAACAGCTTGAGCAGAGCTCGTTGCAAAGCAACAAGTAGGTCTTTCGTTGGAGTTACGGACAGAAAGTGACCTTGAGTCAAGGTCATGCCACATTCTGAGGTTGTAAGAAGTCTTGTAAGGGGTATCTACTTGCAATGTTTCGCCAGTAGAAAGACAGTAAATGTATGGACAGTCTCGGTTGGTGATCTTGAACGTGTCCAAATGTCCTTGCGTCATGGCATGAAACACTCTGGTTATGAGCAAATCACATCTGTGTGCTACCGAACTGACAAGTTCACACATGTTTTTTCAGACCAAACTTCCAGCCAGAACATCTTATCCTTAGTGATCTTGAACTTGTTTCAAGACCATAACACTTTGCATGATATCAGTAATACCCTTTTGTGCGTTTCTGACTTGACAAATTCACACGGTTTTTTAAATATCTTTTCCTCTATATTCCTACTTTACACTGTATTAGGTTCAACTCACAGATTTAAAGGTTCATTGTAGACGTTTTATATTCAGTTTGGATATTATAAAACGTTGGCGTCTTTTGGTTTCTGCAGTGGCCTTAAATCTGAAAATCCCATTGTACATAGGACTAAAATGTGCATTACCATACGCAATTTCAGTTGGTAATGGTTATTGGTGGTGGGGCACATCCAAACATAAATTCTTACTTTAGTATGTATTGTGATTGATTCTGGGGGAAATGACGGGACGGGGCTGTAACATTTGGTACAGTCATACATGAATGTGAAATCATGCGTGTGTGTATTTTCAGGGGGAATGTCCTCTTTTTCTCTCACTTCGATATATAAGATTTATATATGCTACCATTTAAAGTATAGTATTGCAATAAAAACCAAAAAAGTGATTTCCAAAAGATATAAGTTTCCTAAATGAAAAGAATACATTGTATATATCCTGTTACTGAAAACATACATGTATGTAGTTTATTTCAACCCTTACTGCTCAAAGGTCATTAGTACCACGTACATTGTACATCTATGAATGTTCAGCCCTACACCATTTATATGTATGTCCTATTAAAATTTTATTTCCATCTATTTTGTTAACATTAAACTGCTGGAAATATAACCTTAAAAATCCTGAATGAAAAAAAATTAAAAAAAAAAATAAATGCGGACATGAAATTAAAAATTGTCTGAAATCCAATGCAATATTCCAGAAATGAAATGCAGCGAAAACTGGTACCCCCCCCCCCCCACGCCCCACTAATATTAAACACTTCGACGCTCAATTGCCCACTCCAATAAACTCATAAACCGTAAATTTTTTTCAAAGTTTTAGAAATGAAATCAAAAACGTGAAAAGGTTTATAAAATAGGAAAGCTTAGTCACGTACATTTATCGTTGCAGACCTTGTTTTAAAATATCGCATATGATTATTAGTTTGTAAACATTAAAATAGATTGTGGACTTCCTCAGAATTCAACACCAGCCCTCACCTATACGAACCTGAACAAAACGACTGATTGACAATCTCGGCTCTAAAGGTAAACATTGTATTCATTTTAAACGGGGGGGGGGGGGGTACGTATCGAGATGAGAGGAAATTTAATCACCTGTCAGTCCATCAAACATGAAAGATTGTTTCGAAATATATGTATACAACTGCATGGCTTTCTTGGAACCAAATTAGCATTTGTTAGAAAATATATAATTATTTAGCTGTTTAAAGACCCGATTTTTTACCGTATGGTTACCTGAGGAGAGGGAGTGGTCTTATTAGTACAAATGTCATTTACCTGGAGGGCCCTAATACTCAAGATGTCAAAAATACATATACACATTGCATTAAACAGGAAGTTTTTCTGGTGATCAGGGTCAACATTACACACGTTTCTTGTCTAACTCTGAGTGAAACAGTGGTGAAGCAAAAAATACTTTTGCATAAAATTGGTAAATTCAATATCCAAATCTTTTGATTAAAAAATATCATATAAAAAGAAATATCTTTTTAAAAAACATCATAAAAAAATATCTTTTTAAAAAACATCATAAAAAATAAATAAATAGATAAAATAAATTCGAACGTAGACTATGAAACAATTATATAAATTATATTTTTTTTTAATTGTCAGTTTAAAAAAAAAGCATTAAAAGGTACGTTGTATGTCTAAATATTGGAAAAAGCTCACTTTCTTTTAAGTACATTAATCATCTAGAAATTATAAATTTCCCTGGCCGACACTGGTACCCATGATGTTAATTTATGAATAAGGAATTAAGAGGAAATTCGAACTATGATTGTGACATTTCTTCCACTGAGTGAGGAAGAATTATTGAACATTTTTGTAATCCAAATTTCTTACACAAAAATATAATGTCACCCAAATTCAGTGCAAATTAAAAATAAACCCCAATCCATTGTACACCAAAGACAATATTTATGCCCATCTTCCTAACATGACTCGCACTAAAGGTTGCTCCGTTTGATATAACATCACAAATATCTGATAAAAACTCAACACAGTTTGAAGTTGAAAAAGGTCATTCAATATTAAATGACAATTTTGTAAAACTATTACAAATATGAAATTTAGTTTGACAGATTTACATTTACAAAGTTTGCAGTGATTCAAATATCGCTACCTGCAACTTAAAATAAATTGAAACATTACTGTATTAAAATGTTTACATCAAACATGGGGTAAGGTAAAAATGCGACTTACTGCCAATGAGGGACAGAAATGACTGTCATCAGCAGTTATCCCCACCCAACCTAGTGCGAGTCTAAATCTTCCTATCCAGCAATTCTGAAAACTTGTCATGAAAAATAAGAGAAAAATTACCAACATACAATAGAACTATTTCAACTCTTGTAAAACACTACAACATAATTATGTACACAATCTTTGCTAGATGCATAATTACATCCAAGCTTTCACTACTTTTTTGATACAACCAGATGCTCCTCTCATCATGGTTGAAATTGTGTTGTCTATGCCAATGTTCTCTTTCCCAAAATACCTAACCTGTCAAAAATTGTCCATATATTTTGACAATTGTCAAACCCTCGTAATATTTATAAATCTCTTCATTACCGGTTTGATTCTTATTTTTCAATCAGATGCTCCTGTCACCATGATTGAATACCATTTTGTGAAACCAGTAATTAAGAAAAATGATTGAAATTATCAAAACAAATTACTCGCTATTTTATAGTAACCCAACTCAAATAACTTCGAAATGCCATTCATAATCTGACCAGATGCTCCTGTCACCATGGTCATTACCCCAACCTCACCTCATTAGCAATTAAAGTTTTACAACCGGGATTCGAATGTACTTTTTGAAGGCATCTGATGACCACCGTCCCATTGCTTTAATTGTTTGCTCTGGAACTCCTTTAGAAAAAGCTGGTGTGGCTTCTCCATTTCTAAAGCTATGACCTTTATATCGGTTACAGTCTAAACCACACCATTTAAAGACAAACATAACTGATCTGTAAAATACTTCCGTGACACCGGAGATCCATCCATGAAAGTAAAAAGAGGACCGGAAGTTGGTTTTCTAACTTGAAAATATTTCCACAAAGCCTGAACTGGACATACTGTGTTATCTTTGTTATTACTTTCGACATACAAAGTATAAGACTGACCTTTACTATGTTTGAAAGTTTTCATAGTCAACTCAAAGCCTATTGGACAGTTTGAAATATTTTTTTTAAAAATGCACAGATTGTACCGTCAGTAAATGACAATTTCTGTCTTTTGAAGCTGTAAATTCTCCAATTATACGAAAACAGTGAACGTCCACTAAATACATACTTTTCATAAGTACATGTATAAAATATGAACTATATGGTGAAGAGGCTATCAGCTGTTTAAGAATACTTGGTGTTATAGGTAACCTAGGGTCCACTAAGCTTGTTTTATTTTTATAACCTTGTAAACATTTTTTCACTAAAAAATTCTGAGTTGGGTTTTCCATATTCCTGATCTTATGTTGAAATCTTTATGCTGAAACATAGGTTGCCACAGTAGAACAAGCCAAGCCTTGCGAGTAACAATAAGCTATAAACAGGATGATATCTTCTGCTTCTGCTGGTATACCTTTCCTTGGAAAAGCAAATGATAACACAAAACGATGGTAATAATCAATTGCCCTTTGATAAGTATTGTGAGATGATGGTGCTAATTAATGATGTATTAAATCCGAAGCTATTGATTCTAAGTCTTGAAAATGTCCTCTTTGTAATGGTATGCTACAGGGTTGCTGTGCGAAAATTTTTGTAGAAACTGTGGAATCTGCTGGCGAGAAAGATGATCAGCTAAAACATTATCTAAGCCAGGTACGTGTCTTGCTTGAAATAAAATATTCTGTTTTAAACATTGCACTAATAAACGACGAACTAGGACCATGACTGTTTCTTCTTTAGAGGTATGTTTGTTGATGATGTGCACTTCAGCATCATTATCCGTGAAAAAATAATGCACCGATTTGCTAACTGATCTGCCCAAAGCTGAACTGCAAGTACAATGGGAAATAACTCTTTTATTGTAATAGGGTAGGTTTTCCAGGTTATAGGCCATATACCACTAAACTACTTATTTTCTAAATAACCACCAAAACCAATGTTACTTGCATCCGTGTACAACTGTAATGAGTCAGAATTTTCCCCTTGCTCTGATAAAAACAGGGACTTACCATTGAAATGCTCCAAAAATAAACCCCAAGCATTTAAATCTGCTCGAGCTTCCTTATTCAACCTTTTATGATGAAAGGTTGAGTTAACCCAATTGAGAGATCACTTAGCCGCCCCAAAACGGGCGTCATGTAATGACAACTGAACAGGCGAAGTTTAACAGACCTATTATAGACTGTAACTCTTGTAATGTTATAGATTTTTTAGACTAATGAATTTGTATTAACCCTTTAACGCCCAGTGACACCTTTTGACGCCTTTTCGGCATCACAGATATTTAACTGTTGGCGTTTTGTTAATAATTCGGATACAACAAAACAATTGATATTTTCTGAAACAAGAGAAGAAACTGAACATTTTTTTACTCAAAGTTTTTCTGTGCGATGTTAAGAAATTATCGAAAACGAAAAGTGAATATTGCATATCGTTGCAGGAAGTTGATAAAATTACGCATAAATGACTGATTCTGTGCAGCCTTCTGTTGGCTTCATCCTAATTACAACACATAATAAAACAAAAATTAATGCTATAACCTGAAAGCGTGGAATTTTCACAACAGTTTTTATTATGGACATTATAGGGTACGTGCATCCGTTACAGAGATACTTGTTGTTGAATATTGGAACTTTTATAAGTAAAACACACAAAATGCACTATGAGGTCATTTGACGTTTTACATGCACATTGAAATCGTTTATGAGTGCTGTATAAACAAACTGATTCTTTTGATAAATGGAACAGATTTATTTTTTTGTTTTAAAATTAGTTATTTGTAAAGAAGAATTAATGTACAACACGTTTAGAGCTATAACCATTTAATAAAAGGAATTTTCCATAGCGTTGGGAAGAATATATTATAGTAATCGTCTTTGGCCTGACGACCCGATTGCGCGCACCCATTGTATTAGAAATCCGTCGGATTTGTGCCAGTCCTTCATGTAGTAGGAATAATTAATCAAATTAAAATATAACTATAACCATTTTCCTAATCTATAGATTTATTATTAAAAATTTTCAAAAAAAAAAATACAAACAAATCTCTCTCTTTTAAACACCATTTTAAACTTGCTTTTTTCTTCGGGTATTTTTAATATATTTTGAAGGAAAGTGCATTTTTACGAAATCGACAGGATAGATAATGCAGTTAGCCTTTTTTTCATACGATTTAAAGATGAAAAAAACTGTCACAATAAAAAAAAATTTCAAAAAGCATCCAAGATTATAATGGAAATGATGGGGAATACTAGTAGGTCTTAAATTTTCTTGTCGATGAGGGATTAATTGCAGATTCCCTACTAATCAAACAAACAACAGATATTATTTTGCTTGTTTAATTTGGCGCTTCTGGGGCTACCACAGGGCTGCCCCACAATCAACAATCAATACAACAAATGTGACGACCCAAATCGGGCGGATCATGCACTGGGTAGGTCACAAGAGCATGAACGTCACCAATTCAATTATCAATCAAGTTCAATCAATCAATCAATCAAATTCAATCAATCAATCAATTCAATATCAATCAGGTCAACTGCTTGTCAATCACAAGCCAATGCACAAATTCAAATCCTGAATTTCAATTTACATGTGCAATAGGATAAACAATGGAATGAGCGTAAGAATATGTGTTGCACTCTTCCAGTTGCGTTGAGGTGCGACGGAATACGCCACTTGCAAGGGCCATGAATACTCGTGTCTACCACGAGTAAACATGGAACTGCAACCGCCACCAATGGGGTGCCAAGAACCATGGTGACGGCGGCAGTACCTCAACGCAAATGGTCACCGTCGACCAGGGCCTGCTCATTCACCAATACAATTTATCAAACAAGTGACTTATTAGTCAATTTACTATTCAATGCATTAAAACAAAATATGAATTTAAATCGCCAACGGTCATTCACCTATTCCGTTATAATTATTTTAACAAATGTGTTGAAATGCAATTATGGACTTGCGAGTATAAAACAACTCCCCGTTTAATCTAAAATTGTGGATCCTTACCTGCACTGTATTTCCCGTCACGTTGGTTTCTTTAATCGTCTTACTTACCTACCAGGCTGTTACTCCTGTTACGCATTTTTATGGCTTTTATAAAAAAATTTTAAACTATCCTTGCAAGTATTGGTTATAGTTGTACTAAAAAGTTTGGAGTGTATCAGACCCATATTGAACAAAATCGAGATATTTACGCGTACGTCACCTCTCAACTTTTAGAATACTTTTAAAACTATATGAGTGTCCTTAACCCCCCCCCCCCTTTCTCATTTCCCCAGCTGCATAAATCGAATTCCCTCTTCGCAATTTATCAAACAACTATAATCCATAGCAAAATTCAAAAAACTAAATTATTGGAATGAAAGAAAGTAAAAATATGTGAGCCTTGTAACAACTACTTAATGGATGCATAAACATGTGCATTTTATAGCCAGCGTTTTAAAGCTAAAATAACCTCCTGTTGCATCTTGATGGCAAATGTGCTTTAGCGGTTGCTCCCTCATTGTAGTGAATGAGATTTAAATTTTGTATTCTACAAATAATAAAACATATCGGCATGATATACAGTATCCAATACTGACTCAACCTGCTCTCAGTTTCCCTGAAAAATGATAAACGCCTTATATGACTACATTCGAACCGTTACCTTTTTTTTTATTACCAATAACTACCAAGGCTTATTAATTTAATCATCACCTATTAAGTGTTTTAAAGTACGACTAATTTTAGCTTTATATAACCTCATGCTCATGAGGGTACTTTAACCTATTTTAAACAAAAGAAAGAATACTTTATATCGCTATTACTTAACGTAATGAAACTCTTTTGCGTTGAAGGTAGGATACGTTGATTAATAGCTAAGGACAATGTGCTATAGCTATTGACTACACTATGAGATTGATCACTGCAGATTTTTAAGGGACATATAAGAAAGAAGCCCTGATGAAATACCTTGCTAAATGTTCGGTGCACCACGCTGCTGAAATTAAAATGCTAGCTCTCTTGTGTAAAATTTTTGTGGATATTTCCCTCTAAGTAGACTATTCTAATAAAAAGTTTAATCATTTCTTTCTGATAAACGTTATTTTGGAAATCAAAAAACTCCGAAAACTTTGACTTGCTTTCTGATGTGCAACCATCGGCATTACATTGTACATTCGGCATACTTATTGTTCGTATCATTCCATTGTCGCTAGCGTAAACAATATATGTAAACAATATGTTATGCCCCGAAAATGAAGGGAGATTTATAACTTTCTTGACTTTATCGCAAAACAGAGGCATTAAGTTATATAATTCGAGGTAATTGCGATACTAAATGTTCTGAGTATTCAAAAAAAAGTCTACAAGGGAGTAGTTTTATCTCTGGGAAATTTAGGTATAAGCGTGGACCATTGTGTATTACACACAATTATACATGTATTTGGTAATAATTAAACAGAATGATAAAATTAGTCTCAAGGCTTAAATCCCCATTAGACACTGACATAGGTGCGTAATAAAATAAACAAGCACCATAAAATATCCGAGAAAACAAAATCTTGAGTATGTTGCAACTCTTTGTCCACGGGTATGTGCGCTGGACAAAACTGGTTTACTTGATAAGGCATACTTCTGGACATATCTTGGATATCCCTTACCAGATTAGCTTAAAATTGAATATCGTAGTGTACCTTAAATAAATGGATCAATATTGTTTTCACAACATATTATTAACTCCTTGGTTTTGACTTTTCTTATATACTAGAAAATTCAATATACTAGTTGATATTCAATATTGCAATTTCATATCAACCTATTTTAAATCTTTAGATAATTGTTAATTCATATATACGGTAATTTATATCAAATGATTATTCGACAAGCTTTGTTTCCCCGTCTCGTCGCACGCGTTACATGTAGCAGACTATCCATTCAAATAAAGCCTGATAAGCAACATACGGAGAAAGTGGTGGGTGCTGCTTATCCGAGTGAGACTCCTGACCAATCACTTTGTTAATCTGCCTATCACAATGGCTTAACTAAATATCAGAACTCAATCGATCCGAAGGAGATGAGGAACCAATTTGATTTTGACCATCTACTTAAAAAATTACCAGTTTACTTGAAATATGCCCCCCCCCCCCCCCACACTCACACACAAAGACCGCTTAACCAAATTATACTTTCCCTCATAATGTAATCTAATAGTTGCAATTAATTGTAGCTGGATTAGGATATATATCATTTGCCAATTCCACTTTTACATCTAGTTTTAGCACAACTGCAACATTTCCTACTTATTTCTTTTTTGCAAATCTTTAATTACTGTTCTAATGAATTACTGGGGAAGTGATAAGGTCATGCTTTGTTGGAAAGGAATCTTGTTCCCACTGCAGCTGTTGACTCACTGATAAAGCTGTCTTAAAAAAATAAAATTAAAAATGTTGACCTGTTTTTGGTAATGTAGCTGAAAATAATTAATCATGGTAACATATATCTGCAATCACTATCACTTACTTAAGGTTTTTTATTGTACTTACTGCCTTTTGTACCAATATCATTTGCTCCTTGCTTATGCCTGAACCCTGCAAATTTGCATACCTATTCTAAAGCATATGAAGAATACATTTCCACAGCTTTGCTACGGTTTGACTGCTCACTGTGAGACAAATGCTTGCAAAATTAATAAGAAATGTTTTCATCCTATTTCAATAAACTGTGATTTTGCTTTCATTAGTTGGATTTTTATGCAGTAATTGACCATGTGGACCACATGAGTTCCCATATGTTGTGTAACATAATATACAAATTAACTCCCCTCCCATTATGTAATAGGAAAATCGGTTCATACAATATCACCTATAAAACCTTAGACCTTTTTGTTTTCTTGGTAACATGTTCTATGTAAATGCCAGGATAACATGAAAAAAAAAATTAAAAAATTGGAAAAGATAACAAACAGTACTGTTCCATACTTTTTCAAAAGACCAATAAACAAATGAAACGTTACAAGTCTGCAAATAGAGCATAACACTACTACAACTTAATAAATCTCCTCTCAGTACATACAGTACTTTGATTACTTCAGAAAGTGAAAGTGCACAAATTCTCTTGAATTCTTTCTCCGATTTAACGACGATTACATTTTGTAAAATGCGAATCAATAAACTTCCTTCGAGCACGATAAATCTATGTAGAAAACACACTAAAATCCACCTAATAAGCCCGGCTTCTTAGAATATTCCGTGTTTTATGAAATTATCCCCCCCCCCCTCCCCCGTTATAGCTATGATGGACTCGAAGTTTAACATTTCGCTCCTAAAAATAATAACTGAAGATAAACAATCCTTTGACCCCCAAACTGATCTTAATTTATTCCTTTTATCTGTAACTCACACATTACAATATCGCGTAAAATCAATTCAGTTTACGAAAAAGTCCAATCAGGCCAAATCCAAAGTCAAACTTCGCCATCGATACGTCTAACTTGCTTTGAAACTACAAACCTCAATAGTTATACTAAAAATCAAACTTATTTGATTTAAAAAATTTAAAATATTGCCACAATTTAACTCCCAAAAATTTTCCATGACCTTACCGTTTAATCGATTCTTTGAGAAAGGAGGTAGAAGAGAACATATTATTAGACTATATACGAATGAACCTCAATTATCCGGAATGATAGCTTGTGACTAAGGGTGAAAATTTATATTTATCCGAATGTACGTAACTTATCCGGAATAGATAATTATTACTAGGGTTACTGAAATAAACTCACTTATCCGAGACCAGGTTCGTATAAGTGATAATATTTTTGTTACCTGCATGCATTGCATGGAAATGACGCAGTAACTTTTTTTCTTTTTTTCAAATATGAAATAAAGGTTTAATGTATAGAAACATGAAATTGAAATAATAAAAAATCCATTGAGATATTTTAAAAATCAAGAGGCCCATGGGCCACATCGCTCACCTGAGAACATTGGCTGCGCAAAAGCACAAATCAGTTCAGTATTGAAAAGATTATCGGGGGGGGGGGGGGGGGGGGGCTTCCATGTCAATATAACTAATGGCTTTGTTGTACTTTAGAAGATTTTTAAAAAAAATTTTCCCATATATTATTAGTAAAAATTTGATCCCCCATTGTGGCTCCTACCTATCCCAGGGGTCAACATTTGAACAATCTTGAACACTACCTGAGAATTCTTCCAAATCAATATGACTAAACATAGCTTTTCTGTTCTTGAGAAGAATTTTTTTTCTATATGTTCCTGTGTAAAACTTTCGATCCCCAATTGGGACCCACCCTACCCCGGGGGGTCATCATTTGAACAAAATTGAATTTACACTACCTGAGGATGCTTCCATATCAAAATGACTAAACATAATTTACAGGTCTTGAGAAGAAGATATTCTCCTATATGTTCCTATGTAAAATTTTAGATCCCCCATTGAAGCCTCACCCTATCCCCGGGGTCATCATTTTAACAAACTTGAATTTACACTACCTGAGGACGCTTCCATATCAAAATGACTAATCATGGCTTTGCAGTTCTTCAGAAGAAGACATTTTCCTATATATTTCTATTTAAGGCTTTGATCCTCCATTGTGGCCCCACCCTTTCCCCGGGGATCATGATTTGAACAAAATAGAATCTTCACTACCTGAGGATGATTCCACATAAATATGATAATCAGGGCTTTACTGTTCCTGAGAAGATTTTTCCTATATATTTCTATGTAAAACTTTGATCCTCCATTGTGGCCCGCCCTACCCTCAGGGGTCATGATTTGATCAAACTTGGATCAACACTACCTAACGATGCTTCCATATATATACGACTCATCATGGCTTTGCTGTTCTTGAGAAGAAGATTTATAAAGGTTTTTCCTATACATTTCTATGTAAAACTTTGATCCTCAAATGTGGCCCCGCCCTTCCCCCGGGGGTCATGATTTGAACAAACTTGAATCTTCACTACCTGAGGATGCTTTTATATAAATATGACTCATCATAGCTTTGCTGTTCTTGAGAAGAAGCGCAGCTATGTTAAGGCTTCCCGAAGCTTTAAAATGCGCTCAAAACATAATATGTCATTGTGAGGTCGGTTTTGGTTTTAATTTATAAGTATTGAACTTTAGTACTTTCCAATTTATATAAAGGGTTTCCTCGGCTATATATTAGCATATTTGTTATGATATCACATGACTTTGTTGATCACGTGACGGTCATTTATAATTTTTTGAAGTGTGTCATATAAATCGCTTCGGCGCAGCTGATTTACACAATAATTATTAACATTTTGTTATATAAATAAACTCATCGTATCCTTGTGTATCCGAAATGTGCTTGGGAAAAGTCATAGTATTACTTGGGTACAAAATATTTCCTGAGAAATTCAACTTACCTACAAATTTGAGGGTATTTTCCACACAATATCGTAATCTGTATTAAAACAAAGCCAACGCACATTTTTCCCAAGCAAGATTCAGTTAGCGAACAACCTCTTCTTACAGATTTCCACAAAAAGTCTCAGATTAATCCTCATTAATCACCTGCGCCAGACTCTTTTATACACACAAAATAAATTCTACCTCCAACCACGGGTATAAAACAGAGTACATTTCAAAAGTATTTTTTTTTCATAAGCATTTTGAACATGATGAATTTCAATCAAGGGTAGGTAAGCGCCGTATTTTTAAAATATTCGGACACATAAGCCTTAAAAAACCTGAAACGACCTGTGAATTTTGCAATAGCTATCTAGCATTTTACATGCAGTTTGAAATAAAGTGTAAAGTTCATGACACTCTCCCCGTCATAACACCTCAAGTTTGCAGTGACCTGACGTCATTTTCGATTATAACGTCATATTTTGGTAGTTCAGAGATGTGAAGGCACAGACTGCACTGTCATATTCTACGGGAAGCCTTAACTTACCTGCGAGATTTTTAAAGGTTTGATAATCAGGGCTTTGCTGTTCCTGAGAAGATTTTTCCTATATATTTCTATGTAAAAATTTGATCCTCCATTGTGGCCCCGCCCTACCCCCGCGGGTCATGATTTGAACAAACTTGAATCTACACTACCTGAGGATGCTTCCATATAAATATGACTCATCATAGCTTTGCTGTTCCTGAGAAGAAGATTTTTAAAGATTTTTCCTTTATATTTCTATGTTAAACTTTGATCCTCCATTGTGGCCCCGCCTTACCCCGGGGGTCATGATTTGAACAAACTTGAATCTACACTACCTGAGAATGCTTCCATATGAGTTTCATTTTTCCTGGCTCTGTGGTTCTTGAGAAGAAGATTTTTAGAATATGCTATTAATTTTTCACTAATTCTTTATTATCTCCCCTTGAAAGAGGGCGTGGCCCTTCATTTGAACAAACTTGAATCCCCATCACCCAAGGATACTTTGTGGCAAGTTTGGTTGAAATTGGCCCAGTGGTTCTTGAGAAGAAATCGAAAATGTTAATAGTTTACAGACAGACAGACAGCTAGACAGACAGACAGACAGACAGACGGACGGACGCCGGACAAAAAGTGATCAGAAAAGCTCACTTGAGCCTTCGGCTCAGGTGAGCTTATAAAAAAAAGTCAGGAAAATTTCGTTTGAAATATTTCCCTTTCTGTTACCATGGTTGTTATGTACACAGGGGGGAACATAGCATGGAAGTAAGTTCGGGTAGCGATTCAGATTCCGGCTCTGAATTAAAAAAATAGAAGAAAATAGTGTTTGTCAGAGACAGACAGAGATGCCGTCACTGAGTTGCAAGAAACTCGTTTGTCCGTGCAAACCATAATGAGATGGACAGCCCCCTCCAATAACCATTCTCTTTACATGTATATCGCTGGTTCAAATATATCACTCTGCTATCTATTATAAATATATTTATACATGTACCAAGTCTCCAAGGAAAGACATTTGCATGCAAGTGTAAGTTTCATATGTCACCTATGAACTAAATATCTGCGTTTGTCGTGAATGTAGGTTTCAGTACCTAATTTTAAGTACTGCGATAATCATCATCTCAAGCCACGGTCCATAGTCCGCTTCCAAATTGGAAGTGGATCTTATTCTTACATTTTGGCCGTGGTTAGATCGACACCAGTTTTGAAGTAGAAAAAGCGAAGTGCGTGTCACCTGAAGAATTTTTCCAGTACATGTATTTTACCTTAGATTACAAAGTATAAATACGGGGTGTGTGACGGTACATATTGTCGTTTTGTACATATTGTCGTCGGCGACAATATGTACCTACCCTCACTGCACATATTGTCGTCCATCGGTATATTCTGTCGCCGGCGACAATATGTACCGAAATGAGCCTTATTTTCTTCCTGCATAATGGACGACAAAATGTACAGTCAAGCACCAGCACATATCATCATCGGCGACAATATGTACAGTCAGGGTCGGCATATATTGTCGTCGATATATTGTTTTGACGAATACTAGTATTTACTTGAGAATGGAAAGAGAGATTTACAAACACACACACGCACAGAGGGAGACAAACAGCATTACTAGCAATACTGTAGGGAGAAAACTTTCTGGGCAGAAAATTGTGTCCAGGATTGATGTACATCACTATGATATGTCAAAATACCGGAATTCTTGAGATATCTGATAAATCAGCCTATTCTTTTTTCTTGTAAAATATACTTGGAGAGTGAATACACGTATTAGTTTTTTTGTTCAGTAGTAATAATTTTTTTGGAAATTATTTTTTGCGTTTTTCTTATATACAATAATGTGCCGATATAATTGGTGTTGAGGTTCACATTTTAAGATCACCTGAGGCGGATTTCAAGTGAGCTTTTCTGATCACATTTTGTCTGACCGTTCCTCTGTCTGTAAACTTTTCACAATTTAAGCTTCTTCTCAAGAACTACTCGGTTAATTTCAACCAAACTTGCCACAAAGCATCATTGGATAAAGGGGGATCAAAGTTTGTTCAAATGATGGGCCAGGCCCTCTTTCAAGGGAAGAAGTTAAGAATTAGTAAAAATTTAGTGACATCTTTTAAAAATCTCAAACACCACTGTATCAGAAATGATGAAACTTATGTGAAAGCTTCATTATGAGGTGTAGATTCAGTTTTACATGTATTCAGATCATGTCTCTCGAGGGAAGGGTGTGACTACAATAGGTGATCAACTTTTTTTCAAAAAATATTTAGAAAAAAATCCTTCAATTTTTGTGCTGGGTCAGAAGAGATGATACTTATGTGAAAGCTTCGTTTTAGAGCGTACGATCAATTTTGCGTAGCTGGCACGAAAAAAAAATCCCTCACTGTTCAATGACCATGAGTACTAAGTGTATGTCCAAAGAACTACGCACGCTAACTCTCGATTCCCGCCTACATTTTACACCCATTTCATTCAATACTAATGACAATTTGGCCGTGAAATCTTTGTTGAATGCAAAGAACAGTTCAATGGTAATTGATTGATAATTTTAATTCCAGTGTTAAATAGTTATTTACCCCTAATTCCAGCTCTTTGAATAAGGGGGTAGACGATATTTTTCATTGAAATCGGGCTTTAAAGCATCACTACATTTTAAAATATTCTGGGATATGAATAAATGTTCCTCAAATCTTTTCTTATGTTTTACTCATATAAAATTAAACATATATTATTTAAAAAAAATACAATGTTTTAGTTGTAAACCCCATTGAAACTGGTAAAAAAGAATAACCATTTTGGTAGTTTTTTTGCCTGTAAACATATGCCCCCCCCCCCTCCCCCCGTGAAACAACAAAAGCTTTGGTATGAATTTGTGAAATGACAGTCCATATTACCTGTAAAAAGGAATTTTTGTTACATGGGTTGGGTTGGGGGGGGGTGGGGGGGGGGGAGATGTTTAAAAAATATTTTCCGTTTTCCGTTGATTTCTATAGTGATTCATCATTTCCCTCTTTACCGGGCAGTTGTAAAGCCAAAGCCTTACGGATGACGACATTGTGTAATTGTATATACTCTTTCTTTCTATCAAATAAAATTGACCATTATAACTAAAAACTAATTGACTACATGCTTTGTTTTAATAGTATCACTAAATCCTATGTTATGGAAGCATTATTTTTAGATTTGTTCGTATTTTGGGGAAGAAAAAAGAGGAAAAACATATTTTGTCAATTTTGGGTCTCATTCGTTACCATGGCAAATATGACGTCATTTTACTCTGCATAATTGAATACTTTAAGATTTTACCTTTCAGAAAATATAGAGGTTCCTTTATGTAAAAGTGACTAGAAAATGCCTTAATTTTTATTTGAAATTTTTTAGTCAGTATTGCAGAAAAATGCAAAATCTCTGGTAGTTAAAGGGTTAAGTCTCTAGTTTTAGTTAATTTGTCTTGTGGCAAACGTTTTTCCATCAAAACAGAATCCAACTCAATACCCAGAAAAATTAGCGAAGGGCAGGGATGGACAATTTTTGACTCCTTGATTGGAATACCGGTATCCTTGAACAAAAACATTATTTTGTTGAGGTCTCTATTACAAATCTGACTATCTTCTGGGCCAACACCTAAAAAATCATCTTGTAGATAAACTAGTCTCCCACTGAAACCTAACTTTTTTTCTCATACCCAGTGTACTGCAGTACTGAATTCTTCAAATAACTGACAAGTAAAACTAAGTCCCATTGGGAGAGTTTTGTCAAAATAGTATTCATGGTCTATGGTATAACCTAACAATTCCCAATCTGAACAATGTATTGGAAGAATTTTATATGCATTCTGAATATCCAATTTAAACAACCCACAATTTTCCCCATATTTACGCATCAAACCTACGGCATCTTCTACTTCCTAATATTGAACAGATTTGAATTTACCAGGAATACCATCATTGACCGAACTACCCTAAGGATAAGAGAGGTGATGGATAACTCTATAATCAACAATAGTCTCTCCTGATTTTTTTGGAACTAGACCTAAAGGTGAACTTTGAAAATTCTGAAACGGTATTTCCCTAAATGGACCTGCTACCCTATGGTTGTCTATCTCAATCTAAATCTTTTGTTTCAAAATACCCAGATATCCTTAGCTGATTTTAAATTATCACTTTCTCCAAAACTTCTTTGACCTTCAAAAGGGATTCTAAATCCAACTTTAAAACCTTCCACCAAATATTTCCGCTTGTTTCTATCATAACAATTCAACCAATAGTCTAGCCTGTCTGCTTTAATTGGGGTGACAATACTATTTTTCATTAGCAGATTTGTAGATACCAGTAGTTTTTCCTGTCCTACGTGTTTGCAAAGAGTCAATTTATTTTGATGTGTTTGGGCTTTCCCTGACTTACACTGCTTTTTTGTGTGTGTTCCTCCACACTTTTGACAGGCATGTGTGTAAGGAAAGCGTACAGGTACAGAAACTCCTACTGTTCAAACTATAGCAGGAATATTTTGGTGTCCGAAAGGACTGGGATGCTTGAGGTGAGGTTGAAGTTAACCTTTTATTCCCAACAAAACCAGAATTTAGACCTGCTTTGGATTTACCCAAACTGATAGCCAAAGCTTTACTATGGATTTCTGAATTTAACGTCCCAGGGGAAAGATCCAGGGTTAGTTGCTCGCCACTCCCTGAAGTTCCTATCATAATATATTGCTGCCGCATCCCCTACCTGTTTCCCCAATTTTTGTACCATATCTCCATATTTCATTAAAACTGGTGCTTCCTGTGGGGAATTTTCTGTATAAATTCCAACAAAGACAAAGAAGTCCTGGACCCATTGGATAATTGCTCTAATTTCAAAAGTGTGCTTTCTGGGTTTGATTTCACATTCCCCTTCTAGATTTTTCTGATTTCAAAACTCTTGTTCTTATTTTTCAGCCCTAAGAAAGTGCTAAAATCCACATACTCATTTGCCCAGATCTTGCTTTTTAAATTAGAGTCCACACCGAGACCCAATGGCCTACTGATATTGGATTCTAAACTTCTGCATTTAGTGATAACTCTTTAGATGCTGTTTGTTGATTAGTACCTGAGTTACTTGGTAAGTTGAGATTTTCTGCTTGGCTTGAATGATTGTCGGTTGTGGGAGTGTCACCTGCAGCCTCCTTTTGTTGTGCATTAACCGGATTTGGAACTACCCCCATAGCCTGGAGAGCTGTCATCACTCCTTTCGTTACTTCTGGGACTAGGGCAGCTACTAACTCTTTCTGTTCATCTCTGGTACTGCTTGCATCTCTTTTTCTTTTTCGACTTGTTGCTGGCCTTTTACTCATCTCTGTAAATGGATGTTAGCACATGCCTAGATTATACAATTTGTGCCAAGAACTTAAGATGTTTCAATCTATTTTTTACTGATAAAATTATCAGCTTTTGAGTAATGTGACAAAATTATCACAAACTTACTCATATAAATATGAATCCATACATATCAGACAATAGGGTAAAATTACCCACTGACCCTGACCCTAGGGTAAATCTATATATGAAATATTGTTTATGTTTTAAATTAATCTGTAGAATTGCAGTGCACTAGTGAAACATCGCATTTGTAACTTGATAAAATTATCAAGTTCAGTACTGATCAAGGCATGATAAAATTATCACTAATTGCCCTAGTAAAACATAGGGAGAGATTTATCCCATTTTGTAACTTGACAAAATTATCAAGATTCAGTACTACATAAAAATACCACCAATTGTTCAGTAATGTGGCAAAATTACCACACATACTTGAACATGTGGCAAAATACCACAGACCCTTCTGCAAATTATGCGAGAGAAAACTTTCCTGACCTACTGTTCTAAATGGAAATAAATGACCTGCTCACAAAGGAATGAGAGGACTCTTGTCGTATTTCTCACTTTTGGACTGGCTCTCTACAATACAACTAATATGTAAATAAACGATATAAGGTATAAAATTGTGCCACATATAAATAACAAGATAAATAAAAAAAAAATAATAAATACCAATTTTGTAAGCCGTCCCAAGTTACACTTTAAAAATTTCAATGTGCATCGTACTTTTATGATAGATTGAACAAAAACAAACCTTGGGACCGGCTAAGGTACACATAATACATGTTTTATATGAATGCAACTTAACTACAACAATTTATTGTTATATGGCTGAATGACACACGAAAATTTATCTAGCTACAGTCCCTGAAACGTTCTACTTTCCCACTTGAACGGTGAGCGAACGCTGAACGAACGGTGAACGAACGCTGAACGAACGCAGAGCGAACGGTGAGTGAACGATGTGTGAACGCTGAACGCAACTTGGTGAACGATGTGTGAACGCTGAACGGTGAGCGAACGCAGAACGCGAACGGAGCGCAAACGCGAACGCAAAGTGAACGGTGAACGAACGGTGAACGCAAGATGAACGATATATTCGGAATGCCTCTGATCTTTTCCTTGCATTGAAACTATTTTATTGTATTATAATGTCAGGTGCCAAAAAAAAAAATAATAATAATAAATAAATAAGTAAACCAATAAATGAATGAATAAATAAGTAAATAAAATAAATTCTCCAAAATTGTCCTAAGAAAGACGATTCATGCACATTAAGTTTTTAATCACACGATTTTTAACGCATTAAAACATTGCAATTGTTGCCGAACGCTGAAGTATAAAAGATTTTTTTTTAGTTGGAAAATAAAAATGTTTATTCTTATTTGATAACAAATCAGAGAAAACTTCTGACTTATAGAATGAATTAAAGCGATTGTAACATCCATTCATATATGTATCTCCGTGTCAAGGCGATTTCATGTAAAGTAATAAAAAAAATTAATTACAAAGGTCAGTGGACGTTTTGCATTTATACGCTCGTATTTTAAATGTTTAATACAATAATATATTATGTGTCATTTCTATTTTTCATGATGATTAATTGAGCCGACTTCTACATGTATCTGTAGATGGCCGTGATTATACTAAGACAAGATAATACAAAGATACATATTCATATTATTTGTTAAAAATTCATTTTTCAGAACTTGATATTTAAGTAATATGCTGTTATAATTTTTATCAAACAGACAAATAAGAGAGAGAGAGAGAGAGAGAGAGAGAGAGAGAGAGATTCCGTTTCAGCCCCCCCCCCCCTTCTTTTCAGGCTTCACTAAATGTTTGCACCTATATCAAACAATAACTCTGATATTTTTTTCTAAATATATTAGACAGTGAAAGTAACTTTTTTTTTATCAACAAATCATATCCATCTGTTTGACAGTATTACTCGTTTTTATTTTCCTGCTTCAAGTTCACACGAAGTCCACGTGCTTGTCCTGTCAATCAAAATCATTCGACACTGTGCAGGTGTGAAAGTTTCGTCACATCGAAGACGAAGTGCGAGTATTTCCAACAAGTTATAACATTTATTTTTATCATTTATAGATTTGATACCAACATTTGAATAATTAGTGAATAAAATATATTGGGCATTAACACTTGAATTTGAAAAATACTCTCTGCCAATTCCAAATACCACCGCCGACACGTGTACATTTTGAACTACTATTGTTTTGTGACTTTTTTAGATGCATGTTTGTTTTGAGACTGAAATTTTTGTTCTAAAAAGACCTTAACTTTTTTTTAACAGGTTAATTAAAATTTTCTGGAAATACAGTACTGACTAAGTAACAGATTTAGGGGAAAAGGGGGGGGGGGGTATTAATAACATATAAAGTTACGGTGAAGAAAGATTTTTTCTCTATAACTATAGACTTTACATACATGTATTATAGTAGCGAATATTCTGTAGTGCATTACATTTTAAATAAACACACTATCAATTTAATTCGCTCCAAGGATAATAAATTTACAGGATATCCGCAGTACTATGTATAACTCTCAGAACTAGTTCTATCATATTTTCTGTAGTAATTGAATAAAAAACGCGGTAGAAATAAATATTTTCGTAATTTTGCTGCGTAATTATTTGACTTGGATAATTATATCTCCATTAACGGTTTATCGTCTTTAACAAAACATCAAAATGTTGCAGTGCTTGAAGTATTTGCACATTGGCCTTAGTTAAATTTAATATTTCAGCATCGTTCTACATAGGTACAGGATGTGCTTATAACAACTTTTTTTTCCAGAGTAATTTAATAAATAACCTAACAGCTAAGTTAGAATAATAAAAATATATATCTTAGATTTTTCCCCCATGAAATAATGATTCTTCAAACACGATATGTTAGTATTAAATTAAAAAATCTGTAACTCCTTACCTACAAAAAGGTAAGTCCTTTCACTTGGGAGTTCCGAATGGCAATGACAACTGAACGATAGGTGAACGCTGAACGCAAGGTGAACGCAAAGTGAACGGAACGAAGAGCGAACGCTGAACGCTTTGTGAACGGTGAACGCGAGCGCACGGTGAACGGTGAACGCAAAACTGTGAACGGAGAGCGAACGGTGAACGCACGGTGAACGAACGGTGAACGCACGCTGAACGAACGGTGAACGAACGGTGAGCGAACGGAAAAATGGGAAAGTAGAACGTTTCAGGGACTGTATCACTTCTGCCATGTATCACAGCGTCCCCGATTGCACTGTAATCTTTTACACTGCCAATATGGTTCATATGTACACCATCACAAAAATTATTGACTTCTGAATTCTTCAAACCCTTCAACTTCCAGTACACAACATTCTGTCTATCTTTCACTTCCTGTTTCAAAAGTTGATTTGCCAAGACTATTAAATTATTATATAAAACAACTCGGCAATGTCTAGTGGAAAATCTTGGTAATAGCTGACATACATATATATTGTTTAAATGATACCGGTTTAGAAACAAGTCTCATATCGCCATTATTTTAGACACAACATCCCTCACCAAGTCCTCGTCTGCCTGCGTCTGGTCTATATCGTTTCCCGCAATATGTAAAATTAGCTTTTGCGGTCGCTTCCTTTGTATCTAAGCTTCCAAAACTTTAATGTCCATACTCCTACCTATTTTGCCACCACTAATCTCGACGATCGAAATCGCTACATTTTGTAAATTAGATATATATATTATTTGAGTGTCGCTGTATTTGATTCGTTGCATAATGGTATAAACGTCGAATGTTTGTGTCACCAAATATTAATACAGACATTTTGCTGAGGGGAGAACACAAAATCAAACACTGACCGTTACAACATCGCAAGTTCTGAGTAAAGAAAGTGGCACCACGTGCATCGCGACCGAATCTCAATCTCAACTCTCTCTTCTTTGAAGTGAACACTTACAAATGCGCTAAATTCCTTGGAAATCCAAATAAATCTCAACTCTCTCCTTTGAATACTTACAAATGAGCTAAATTCCTTGGAAATCCAAATGTTGTTTGTAATTTAGATTGCAGCTTACACACACAATATGGCGCTGACACTGATTCTGCTCAATCTGATACTGATTCTGCTCAATCTGATACTGAGGCTGTTCCAAAAACAAAAAAAAAACGAAAAAAAAAACAAGAACGCACAAAATATCAGAGTTATTTCGCCTGTCCAACTTTCTATACACAAGAAATGGGCATAAATTATTTATGAACATAAATAGCATTTACCTATGTGCACATGTACTATTGGTGATTTCTTTTTTGAACATCTGCATCCACAATTACAACTTAGGAATCTTCATAATTTTAAAACTTTATTCATGCCATCAGTGTCTTTATTATTTTATTCCATCTAGTGTTGATTTATTTTATTGGGGTGGGGGTTGCTATATTGTTCCCGAATGACCGCGAATTGAGTTTCTGTGTACCCAAGCCACAACTCCAGCGGTAGATAAAAGAGGTTGTCGCGTGGCCAGGTAGCACATCAGGTAGCACAGGTAGCTGGCCTGTCAATCAGATCAGTAGCTATTTTTTTTTTTTCTTTTTCTTTTTTTTTATGATTGGCAGGTGGTATATAATTGATCTTGAATAGATTTTAGGGGCGTTAACATAAAATCGGGTGTTTAAGATTTATTACATATTTGTAAGAACCACTTTAATTTATTTACAAAAGCAGTTTTATCCTTTTTTAGACATCGTGATATATTTGATAGGCTGTTTAATTACTATTCGGATATATTGCCATTCAAAGGACCAACACATCTTTTCCATATTATCGAAGTGCAAAAAAAAAGAAGAAAAAACAAAAACATATTGGCCAATGAAGACGCATAAAAAAAAATATAGGTCCTGGTCTAAAACACACTGACAAACCCAGTCCATGCGGTTTAATTTAGAACACTAGGTCTTGTGCGGTGAAATAAACACGTACGTTCATAGAAGTTATTTTGGGAAATTTTCAACTATGCGTTTTGTATAATATACCGATCTTATTTTCCGTATGGGGAAAATGCATGGACGAAGGATTTAAAAACAACGTATGCTGATTGAACAAGTACACATAGCGATACCTCAAAATAAACGGAAATTCAATAATTAAGAAATAATTTAATTAAATTGATATTTTATTGCAGAGATAATGAGAAACATACACTAGGGAATTTTCTATTTTTTCCGTATTCTGAAAGCTCGGGATGTATATATTTTGGGCACTCTTCTATGTAAAACACTGCATGTACTTACATGCAGGTACCCGTAAAATCGTGTCATTGCGATATTCTGTTTATTGGACGAAATAAAAGAAATGCATAAGTATATCATTCTGTATAATACAAAAATAAGTTAGGTAGCAAATAATGCAAACTCAAAAGTGCTTAATCAGAATTTTCAATTTTCCATAGAATTGGAAACATCACCCACATATATAATTATCGTGCATGTGTACATGCAGTTTTATGTTCATAAAACAATTAACAACTCGATTAAAGTAACATGAAACAGAAAAGTAAATTTTTGCAAACCTAGTGGTTTAGTCGGCAATTAAAAATTATGAAATATGAAATGAATAAATGCACAGACGGTTAGGATTGACTAAAGCATTTAAGAGTGAGATGATGAGTGAAATAAAATAATATGAAAGATTTGAAATAGTTCCAAACCCAATTTTCCATTAATCGTTGTGAGTACACGATGCATTTTAACACCGATGTTTGTTTTGTTTATGACCTCGGGTCGGTGATCTCTGCGGCCACATGTGAACGAGGACTGGGTTACGTAATTGTAAACACAAAGGAACGGAGCTGAATGTAAACTGCGTGCTTAAGAAGTCGTGAATTATTGTATGTTTAAATATATTTTATGTATATTGTCTGTTTAATTTTAAACGAATATTAAATGAAGAAACAGGAAAGTGATAGTAAAAATTAAACATGTATTACTTTACACAGGTATTAAGAGTTCCATCGCTAATAGTCCGAAGTATCTGACGTTTTCCAGGCTTTTTCCACGATTTTGATATTTTACGTGCCAGGAAAACGTCAGAACCGGTACCATTACGAAAACTGGAAATTTCACCGTCTCCAACCGGAGCTAATTTCCCATACTTGCAAACTGAATTAAATGCCGAATTTACAATTTATAACTTACAATTTATCAGTAACACAATGTTTCTAGTACTCACCAATATCGATGAAAAGAAAATGTCACTCCACATTTGCAAGATGATAAAATGCACGAAATTAAAAGAAAACTCGACCGTCTGATAAACTGTTTTCACCAGACTGTATGTTTCACAAACAAACCCATACAAACGATGTTGGTGAGTACTTAAGACATTGTACTATTAATAAGTTGTGAATTCAGCATTTAAAGACGCACAACACACTGGGGGAGATAACTCTTGCAATTTCAATTAAACGTTTAACTTGACGTCAAATTTGACGTTTATAATAAAGCGTCAAAATGACGACCGAATTGATCCCGACGTGATTAAAAGAAAATGGGATTAGGGACTTGATGTGGTTTCTTTAGAAATACCAAATCGTATCTTTGATTGTTTGCGCTTTTGATGTAAAACCCACCCCTCCTTCCATAAAAAGGGAAGAAAAGAAAGAGTATGTCTTAAAATTTCTTTTATTTTATAAGAAACTCGTATCCGTGATCAATATTAGCAGAACAATATTCTTTATTTTTTTTTATGATACATTGCTTTCTTTTGTTACAGTTGGCTATATAACATTCGCATTACCAGATCACGGGCCTATCTTAAAATTAAGAATTAGCCATATAAATACTCTTTTGTTCTCCTTTTTAGAAAAAAAAAAGTTTTACTACCCGTTTCCAAAAGTTCACTGGTCAAAGAGGAACAACTCTAAAAATGTGGGAGATTTTCCCCTTCCCATCTTGAGTTATTTACTCCTGTTTGCCGATCAGTTATGAAGACACATTTACAATGAATTCTGATGAACTCAGGAACTGAAAACTATAATATATACTAAGTAAGTACCGAAAATGCAATAGAATTGTTTACTGAAATGGTCCGAATTAATGAATATGTTATATGCGGCAAACTGGCCATATCCGACCATCTAGATCTACGATCAATTTCAGTGCGCATTTCCTCGAATCAAAACAAAACGTTAATTTGATACATGTATCACTGTACATGAATATTTTGACACATAAATAATTTACTTTAATTTAATTAAACATAGATGGAGAATTTACAGTTTGATAAATTGAAGTTAATGTGGACGAATACGATATATTTCCATTTTATCTACGGAAGCAAAAGAAGGATGCATACATGTGTGTGTGTGTGATTGGGGGGGGGGGGTTACTTTTAGACCCCTCTCTTGTTTGAAATAAATAAGAAACAATATATTCCATTTACCAGTCTGTTTACATCATAGAAGAGTTGAATTTTCAACATTGTGCGTTCACTTTTAATGAAAAATGAGATTAAAATTCAATGTAAGTTGAATTCATACGCAGGTATAAAATTAAATGCATTTCAGCCATGTGTATGGACTACATATTGGACACGTGGAATTAAAATCCTTAGAGAATAAGTTTTACTTTTATTCTAGTAGTTGATAGTTTAACTCTTATTCTAGTTGTCAGAATTTTAATCTGCATGAATGAATGAATGAATTGGTACTTCAGGGATTTAAAAGATTAAATATATATCTCGAGGTAACCCATGTTTCATCAAGTTCTAATGACTGCGTCCAAAAAAAAAGGGGGGGGGGGGCTTCGTCAAAAATTGCCTATACATCTGCATTTCAATGAACTGAAAAATTTTAAGAACTCCGATATATAATGTAAATAATTTTTTTAAAGCAAAAAATATTTTCTAGCTTGGTATTTTTCATGTGTATTTGTAGATCTAACAATGTTTTCGTCCCACGTCTGAAAGACGCTTGAGAAACGTGACTAAAGGAGAAGGGGGGTGGGGGTGATTTTTCGCTATAAATTCAAAACGGCTCGTTTAAAAAAATTACAAAAAATTATCAAGATTACTTTTGCAACCAGTAACGTGAAAAAAGCATTTTTTCCAAAATTAAACGATAGGTTTTTTCATAAAAAAATATTTAAATTAAAAAATACGCATTTTTTAAGGTTTAAATGAACCATAGTTTTTCAGTTTAAGTTCTTCAAGAAATATTTTCCCAATGAGTACCTCTACAAAAATACTTTATTTGAGTGGATAATGGTTATATGAATGAGTCGATGAAATTTGACGGCCAGACTAGCTCAACTTTTTTGATAATCAAGGATTTTATAGCCAGCCGAATGAAAATTTCCTGTCCAAATACGACTCGAACGATTTTGTCCAAAATGTGCATACGCATTGTATATATAGTCATGTGTAACATATTCAAAAAAAGCGAAAATTAAACGACAGGAAATTTTTCGTGGTGGGTGTGTTGTACGTCCTTAATTCGGTTCGCAAGTATTATTTATAGAAAGTTTGTTTAATTTATTCACATGTCAAATGAAAACGGAAACCTGCTTTTAACTCACATATTATGCAATACTCGAGCAAAATAACATTTTTATGAGATCAATGAGATTTTAAAGAGTAATTTTCTTAGTGAAAGCCATGTCGAAATATTTACCTTTTTTTGAGTTATAAAGCGAAAACTTTCAAGGACTCTAGATCCCTAATTTAAGGGACCACCCCCTTTTAGTTTAAAAATATAAAGGAAATTATGTCACAATTTTTGCTTTTTTCGCGTTCTAAATTGTGACCCCTCTCTAGCGCCATTTTGAATGCGAAAAAAAAAAAAAAAGAAACCGATGTGCATAGCTACAATGCTTCTTCTTTTCAAATTCAATAGTATTTGTGCTCTTGCATTTATAGTCTCGGAGCCTTTGTCTGGAAACCAAAGTCCTTAAATTTTCAATCAAAGAGAAATATCTAGTAAGCGGAAGAGAATTTGTGAAGTGTTACATAACTTCAAAAGAGTTTTGTCAACTCTGAAACTTTGAAGAAAACCCGTTCAGAAATGTGGAAGATATGAAGCTTCAAAGTTAGCGTCTTGGAAAAAAAAAAGAATAATAAGAACTAGATGAGATCTCGTTGCGAGCAACGAGTAAGTCTTCCATTAGATTTCTGATAAGATCTTATTTGGGGAATTTTGATGGATAAAAGAAAGTAAAACAACTTTAAATGAAAAAAAATATTCATATTAATTCTTCAAAATATGTTTAGCAACGCATAAATGAGTGAAATCAATCAGTTTTAAACAACTTCCGATCTTTTTCATTCACTTCGGACCGGAAGTACTCAAATGACTTTTAACTCCTCACTGAGTGTGGAAGAATCATCCCTCAAAGTTTCGAGGAAAAATGAGCAATTTTTCAACTACTTCCGCTTTGTTAGAAATAACTTCCGGTGGAAATAATATGACTAGAAACAGTTAATTTGCCTCTGTTATAAACATTTCAAAAGGGAAAAAAAATGAAAATTTGCATATTTTTAAACTACTTCTGGTGGACAACGGACATCACGGCAACAAAAACTAAACAAGTTTCTCACATCTACGAGTCATAATCTATCATCCCTGAAAGTTTCTAGACTCAATCTAAAACCATTTTTGAGAACACTCGCGGACAAAATGCCATTTTAATATTGGAAAATTAGCCGTATCTCGCGACCGGAAGTGACGACGGCAAAATAAAAAAAACGCATAAAGTTCAAATGATTTGCCATCATTGCTGAAAGTTTCATGAAAACCTATTCAGGCGTTCTCGAGAAATCGTCTGCGCAATATCGGTAAGAAAAAAAAATAACTAGAAAGTCTGCTATTGCAAGCAATAGCGTATGTCGCCCCGAACTGGCTTTATTAGAAATGGTCTAAAGGTGTGTTGTTTTGGGATATTTTAAAAGAAGCTTAAACAAATGGTCCAACTGCTGGGATTGGACTACCGACTTTTGAATTGTGGAGATAATTGTTTTGACAGGCAGGATTGGTGATTAATGAACATTTTGATTTCCCGAAAACCCCCTTTTTTGTTTTATTTCTGAATGGGTGAACATGAAATATACTAGAGATGTTTATACATGTAACTAAAACTAACATATCCGGAGAATTGGATTATATTGAAGGATTAATGTCGCTAGTTTTTAATCACCACTGATACAAGAAATAATTTATTTAATACAAGTGAAGAAATCGGAAATAAGAAGATTTACACACACAACAGATAAAGCATCACGGCAGTGAAACATAAACTCATATATATGGAAAACTTTATTTTATTAATGAACATCAGAATAACTTTTAGACAAAACGCACATTTTATAACTCTGTTCATCTGTACAGAAATTCGCACATTAACTAGTCAAAGGGAAACAAATTTTCAAGAAAATTTATTTTGGGTCTTTAATAGATTTAAAGTCGACCAGAGGTCGATATCGATTTCGGGTTAAGAGACATATTTTGTTTGTTGTTATTCTGAGTGAGGCGTGTATGTGTGAGTGTGCGGAGGGGGGAGGGGGGTAAGAATGCACAATAACCTTTTTGATTCTACATTTATTAGTTAACAGAATTTTATTTGAAAATTTATTTGATTTTATTTTATTTGAAAATTACATGTGAATATAAAGCATTTCAAAAAAAAAAAAAAAAAAAAAAAAAAAAAAAAAAAAAAAACGACACTTATCAGAAACGTTTTTTGTTAATCGTTAAGAAAGAGAAAAAGTAACGCTGGTGTACACATACAACGGAATGTTTTTTTTTTCCCCTTTTTTTTTTCTCTATAAGCTTTTTACGATGGCATCGAGAAGGTATTCCGTTCACTGTACTTTTTTCACAAGTTTCTACTCAGTTGCACCGTGTTTACTCAGTGCTCTCACACTAAATCAACAGTTCTGACGAATATAAATGAAAATAAAAGTGAATGTTTTTTAGTGTTTAACAGGTTAGAAATAAACAGATAGTCATTTTTCCCCTTCAAAGAGGTTCATTCTGCACTTATAACAAAGATGTATTACCATAGCATATTTACTGTAAACAGACAACTTCGATATAGATAATAAATATAACATTAATTATTTGTAGTTTGATAAAAAAAAAAAGAAATTCAGAAATAAACGTATATACAACGTTTTTGGACATTCGTTCTACGAACCTGTAGATATGTGTATTAAATCTGTAGATAAACTTATAGGTTTATAAATCTCACAAAAATATATTCAATACCAAAATGTCGGAGGAAAAAGTGGAAAAATGATTTTTTTAAATAGAAACTTCTGATAGTATACAATGGTCACGTGACTGCAACTTTTCTAAAATTATGTGTTCTTTATCTGGCCTCAGCGACAAATTTGAAAAAGATAAAATATCTCATGCACAACTAGGGTTGGTCATTATTATTTTTGTAAAGTTTCATGAAGATTTTGAAAGCCATCTACGAGAACTCTCGAGTTCAAAACCAAGGTGAATCAAAATACGACTTCGTTCAGGTGGCTGAAGCGATAGACCTACTGCAATCGAATCCATTTTTTTTTTTTTTTTTTTTTTTTTTTTTTTTTTTTTTTTTTTGCGGAAACCACTTTGATACAGTAGAAGGAATAAACCTTTTAAAGTTTCCAAAAGATTACTTGCATAGTTACTGGGAAAAAAGAAATTAAAGAATTGACACTCTTCGTCCGTTTCCATGGCAACGGTAAGCATTTAGAAAATTTTGGATGTTGATTGCACGTCTAGAGTTTCTAATTATAATTTCTGCTAAGTTTAATAAAGATTGTACAAGCCACCACTTAGAACATATGTGCGCATAATTCCTTTTTTTCTGTTTCGTTTCTATCGCAACTGTGAGCGACCGATTCCGGGTTTTTTTGAACATAGAAATCACTTTGACACAATGCAAGGAATTATCGTTTAAAATTTCAAAGTGATTGCTTGAACAGTTACTGAGAAAATCGAAGTCAAAGAATTTTTACGTTTCGTCTGTTTCTATGGCAGGGATGGGCAATTTGAAAATTTTAAATGAAAATCGCACAACTACAATTACTGATCATCATTTCTTATGTCGATACGATATATCCTGGTGAGCTTGAGATAAAAGATACCACAGAGTCTGACACATCTGTTTCCTATTTGGATATTTTACTTGTAAAAGACGTTAATGGTAATCTAACAACCAAGCTTTATGATAAACGTGATGACTTTAACTTTTCAATCGTCAACTTCCCTTACTTATGCAGCGATATACCGTCATCACCTGCATACGGGGTATATATCTCTCAGTTGATTCGATACGCAAGAGCATGCTCTACGTATGTACAATTTCTAAAACGAGGTAATTTATTGACAAACAAGTTGATGAAACAAGAATATCAGCAGTCTCGTTTAAAGTCATCATTTCGTACGTTCTATGGTCGATACAATGACCTTGTCAAGAAAAACAATTTATCATTGAGTCCAATGCTGACTGTCGTTTTTCATACTAATTGTTAGGTCATATTTACACACTGAATTGTCGACGGATTTTTCCGTTATTTCCCGATCATGACAAGGAGCACACGGTGGGTGTGACCGGTCGGCAGGGGATGCTCACTCCTCCATGGCACTTGATCCCACCTCTTATGTTTAGAGGTCCGTGTTTGCTCTGCTCCTATTTTGTATTGTTTAATGGACTTTTGAGCTTGAGTGCTGTTCGTTATCTCCATATATTTCATTCTTTTAAATTTCATGGCGAATGTCCAAAGAATCAGCAAGAACACTTCCGGACAAAATTATTCACCTTTCGTACATTTCCATGACAACGATAGCCATTTTTTAACAGAACGTTTTCACTGCACAAGTACAACTAGTGATTGTCTTTTTTGAAAAATTTCAGGAAGATTGTCCCAGCCATCTGAGAGAAAATCAGCGGAAGAGGTTTTTAGGTGTACAATCGCAATATGTCGCCCGACTTCTTTCGGGGCGACATACCTAAAAAATCTGCTATTAAAAGCAATAGCGTATGTCACCCCGAGCTGAACCATAAGCTGTAAGATTGTTCCAATGCTTAAGAAAGTAAGTATTCGTAGAAAAATCTCCCCCTTCTCAAGTTATATAAAGTATTGTCTAGAAGAAAATTATTTTTTTGAGAAATCTGATTGGTGTAAAATAAAATTATTTATTTTTCTCTGATATCAGGAATATCTAGAATGTAGTCTGTAGAAGACGAAAGACTTTAACTTACAGAATGCCAGGTTCACGTTAAAACATGGCTGACGCAAAATAGATCCTGAATTCTCCTCTTGAAATCGGGCATTTTTGCATAGGATATGGCTAATTTTTTTATGAGATGATACAATATGTGTAAACTTCTTTTACTTTAGCAGAATCATGAACATTTCTTACGTGCTGAATGCACGATAGTGATGAGGCTTTCACACACCTGCAGGAGCGGATCCCAAGATTTTCAAATTAATAAAAAGATGGAAATTAAATTGAAATAATTCTAACTATCAATGAATGAAATTATTCATATGCAAGTAATACATTCTCAAGAAAATGCGAAATGCTAATGAATACGGCTGACAATCACTACTTTTCAAAAATAAAAATTCTAAATAAAATTATTATAAATTCTACAGACAAAACAAGAGGAAAATGAATGCTGAGAAAATATCGGATCACATCAGAGGAATTGAATTTTATTCATGAAATTTTTAAGATCTTCCATGTCAGTTGTAATTTTTATATCTTTTTCTACTTCGCTAGGAAGGGATGGGGGAGGGATCTTGAAAATAGACATGTAAATTAGCCACCATTTTATAGAATTGTTAAGCCTTAGCATTTAAAGAACTTTATGATGAAGGGTTGCTTATGATATGAAGGTGAAGGTCATTTTATTTAGAATCCAAGACACAAAGCAAAACTCGCAATTATAGAAAGAGATATATTTATATATAAAGAGAGAGAATGTTGGGGGGGGGGGGGGGTGAAAGCTTTGATTTGGTCTTCTATATTTGAAATGAAGGAAATAAAAATGCACCCGCCAAATATATGCTATATACAACTCTTTTTATTCAATAGAAACTTCTTTCTACGGCAAAGCGAAGTCTCCGTCGCCATAGAACTTTTTTTCTGTACACTTCGTACTATGTGTATTACTCAAATGCAGTCCCCGTAAACTATTTACATGAAAATAAAATGAATAATTTTTAGTGTTTAAGAAACGTTGGTCTTGCGTGTTTTTTTTTTTTGTTTTTTTTTTGTTTTTTTTTTTTTTTTTTTTTTTTTTTGTTTTGTTTTGTTTTTTTTTGTTTTGTTTTGTTTTGTTTTGTTTTTTTTTTTGTTTTTTCTTTCTTCTTTTGTATGTTTTCTTTTTTGTTTGTTTGTTTTTGTTTTGTTTTGTTTTTTTCTTTCTTTCTTTTCTTTTCTTTTTTTTTTTTTTTTTTTTTTTTTTGAAATGATAAGATGTTTTATTTCTTCTTTATCATATCAAAAAACTAGTAAAATATAAAAGCTTCATAGATGTACCTTTATGTACTCTAGGAATATTACAGGAAAAAGAAATTAGGAAGACAAAGAAATTAAATAATTTATTGCTTTAAAAAGATCAAACATAAAAGTATATACGTTTTTTGGCCACTCGTATCAAAAAATTGCTATAATGATTTTTTCCTCTGTTTTTAAAATAGACATCGACACATAGAAATATAAATTATCCACACAACTATAGGTGTTGACCTTTATTTCTGTGAAGTTTCATAAAGATTTTCTAAGCCCTCTACGAGAACGCTCCAAAACAAAAATAGGGTGATTAAAAAAAACAAAAAGTCGTCCCAGCTTCCTTCCGCTGACCATCAATTCCATTTAATGCAGAAACCACTTTGATAAATTGAAAGGATTAAACCAATAAAGTTTGGAAAAGTTTGCTTTGTTAGTTAATGTGAAAAATGATTTTAAAAAAATCAACTTTTTTCCTGTTTCCATGGCAACGATGGGCATTTCGAAATTGTTGAATGTTGACTGAACAAATAGAGTGTCTATTCAAAATTTCTGTTTACTTTCATCACAACTGTCCAAGCCACCTTGGGAAACATCTGTGTGTATATTTACCTTTTCTTCCTGTTTATTTCATTTCTTTGGCAGCTGTTTGCAAAGGATTCTAATTTTTAAAATAGAAATTACTTTGACAGAATGTAAGGAACAATCCTTGCAAGTTTCAAATTAATTGCCTTAGCAGTTTGTGAGAAAATCGAAGTTAAACAGGTTTTACTTTTCTTCTGTTTCCATGGCAACAATAGGTGGTTTGAAAATTTTAAATGCGATTCGCACAACCACAATTACCGTTTACCATTTCTATGAAGATTCATTACGGATCAGCGAGAACACTTCAGGACAAAATTCATTCTTCGTACGTTTCCATGGCAACGGTAGCCATGTTGAAACTGAAAAAAAATATTTTCCGCACAAATACAGCTGGTCATCATATTTTATTGAAAGTTTCAGCAACATTGCCCCCTGCCATCTGCGAGAAAATCCGTGAACAATGTTTTAATGCGTACAATAGCAATATGTCCCCTGACTTCGTTCGGGGTGACATAATAATAGTGGAAAAGAAACAACAGAATCAGTAGAAGGTCCTGGAAACGGAAGACCTTAATAATCTTAACAATTTAAATCAATAGAAGATCTTCCGTTGGAACGAAAAACCTTAAAACATAGTTATTACACTTAATATACCGATTGGAAAATTAAGTTAGATATATACTATCTCATTTTAAATATTTGGTGTTAAATATCAAAAACATTGCTAACCAGTCGAGAATGAAAGTACAGATGTTTTCATGGGAATTGAAGACCTCAAGAAATCAATGAATTATCAAAATCAACAAAGGTAAAGGTTTGAAACTTTTACTTATATAAATGAAGCTAAAATTAGGATGATATGAGCTGACAGGCAGCGTCCACCAAATGTGAGAAGAATGTTTACCACGTGATACACGCTAAGACAAACTAAATTGTATCCATCCAGACGGGTGAATTAGGTTATAAAAAGGTCACGCGAATGTACACAAGGGCTTCGTTGAAGATCTTAGGGGCTAGGTTAAAAATTCTAAAGAACCATGTGGCTAGAAGAGGTGAGACTTAAGTATAAGCTTTATTTAAAATTTAAATTGTTCAATTTATGGCCCCGGTGGTTGGTTTTGGCCACAATAGGGAATCAAAGTTGTACATGGGGCATCATAGGGAATATGGAATATTTATTTTTAATTTACTTATTATTTAATTCACGAAGATGTAGAAAACAACCCCCCCCCCCTTTTTGTTAAAATCTTTTGTGTCCCAAAATGGTTACCAAAGATACCAGCTGTGATCTTGTATTAAGCATCAAATATTTATGCTACATGTAGCTCGCCCTAAGTAAAGACTAGGCAAGCCAATATTCAAGATCCTAGCTATACATACGAGGGTTGTTCGGAAAGTTCGTGGACTATGCCAATCTTCGTTTTATTATCTAAAAGAAATTTAAAATGATCACATTATCATATGTAAAAATATTTATTTTGTTTAAGTGTGAAGTTTCATTCCATGTGATTAGATTGATTGATTGATTGTATATTGTTTTACGTCCCATTCGAGAATTTTTCACTCATATAGAGACGTCACCATATACCGGTGAAGGGCTTCAAATTTTGACCTTTACTCGGCACTCAGGGCCATTGAGCAGTGAGGGATCTTTATCGTGCCAACGCCTGCCGTGACACGGGGCCTCTGTTTTTAAGGTCTCATCCGAAGGACCCGCAACTTTCACTTCAAAGTGCCGAGCGCATGGCGAAGGAACAGTTGCTACCTATTTTTTATCGACTTAGGTCTGTCGCGGCCGAGATTCGAACTCACGACCTCCCGATCACGGAGCGAGCGCTCTACCGACTGAGCTACCGTGAACGGTCCATGTGATTAGAATTCATGTTATTTGATTTTAAAATCAACAGGTTTTGTAACCACGGAGCAAACTCAACAACACTGTAACGTCAAAAACATATCGACATGAGGTTCTCAAAAATACTATCCCTATACATTTCACTCAGTGTTGCCCAATACCAGTGCACTCATTAAAAACGTTTCTCTATCACTTGAAATCTATTTTGGGAACAATTGTTCCAGCAGCATTATTTGTCAATTTTATATTTTTTTCACTGCATAGGTGTGCTTTCATAAGATCAGCATCTATTAAGCCCCAAACTCTTAACACGACGATGTTAACTTTTTAATGTTTTTGATAAGATTTTTACAGATAATCCGTTTTCTCAAGATCACTATGGCCTAAGCGGAGTAGTCAATCATTCAAATACCGCTTGTACCATGTACACACACATGCATGGCTCGCTTTTCACATATTTCTTACTTCCTCCGGCATTTTCAGAGTGTTTTCTGGAGTTTTCAAGAGTACAGCACAAAACTGTGTGGTTATCTGCTGCTCCTGACGTTCTACGAAGTCATCTTTTTTGCCTTTTCAATGAGAACTGCCCATCTTCTGAAACTGATTTCTTTTCAACGAAGCAAAATATTAAGTCATAATTTGGAATCAGAAACGATGAAGCAATACATAATATGAATATGTAGAATTTTTCAGTTTTTGTATCATTTTACAGAAGATATGACTTCAGACATTATTTAGTGTCTTGATTGTACATTACAAAATTTTGACCTGCCCAGTGATCCGATTTTCGCATTTTTAAAGTCTTAATAAGTTTGAAATAAACCAAGATATTTTAAAAATTGTTAATGCACATCATTTGAATTTACTGTTGAAATATTTATTCCAAATTTGGATATAATATGACGTTAAGTAAAAAAAAAGTTATGACGGTAGTTCACGAACTTTACGAACAACCCTCGTACGTAGAGACTACGTACCGGCTCCTGAACGTATCCCTGGTAAACAACAGGGATATAGGGATAACCATGCTTGAAATCAAATGAAATGAATTCATTGGGGTACAGTTTTTTTTTCCTTTCGCACATAGGTATAATTTGATACGATACAGTGATAAGCCAAGAAAGTCTAAGAGCTGTGTAAAGAAGGGCGGGGCTAAAAAATGAATGTGATTGGATGTAAATAGTGTATCCCTTCCTCAAATTAAGTTATATATTTTACATATGATTTTCTATGAAAGTGGTATTTCATGAAGGTACATTTATCAAAGATTAAGTATGTACTAAAATTCATTTAATATTCTGGTTTAATTTTTGTTTATATTTGTATTTCTTTATTTCTTTTTCTTTTCTTTTCTTTTTTTTAATTTTGTTTATTCTTTGTTTTTTGTTTTTGTTTTTGTTTTTTGTTTTTTGTTTTTGTTTTTTTTTTTTTTTTTTTTGTTTGTTTGTTTGTTTGTTTTTTTTTTTTGGTTTGTTTTTTTGTTTGTTTGTTTTTTTTTGTTTTTTTTTTTTTTATTTATTTATTTTATTATTTCGTAATCTACCGAGGGGTTGTTTTGCAAATCATCCTTCTGATAATTCAAAAAGATGCACGCAGCTAGGTTAAGGACTACCGTATTTACGTCAGCCTATGCAGAGGTTCGGGAAAGCTATTATGACGTCACGTTAACACAATACAAATGAACCTCGGTGAATAATTACTATATGTTCATTCTGAAACACACTCAAATACTTTTCTCTCTCAAAAATATAATAAAGATAGATGGATGCGCAACTTATTTTGCCAAAATAGCACTTAGCGTTTGTAAAATGAAAGCCAGCTTGATCTCGCTGTACTTAGTGAGATGATGCCATTTCTTAGTTTGACACGCAATTTCTCTGTTTTTGAGGCGTGGATCAAACTATTATCGTAGTTTGTACAAATAAAAATAAATAGAAAAAAGCTTAATTGGACCAAAATAAAGACGTATTCTTCAATATATTTATATACATTTTATTGTCAAACTAAATTGATAATGTGTTGACTTTATATATAGCCCTAGGGAACACATTTGTACAGTAACGTGCTAGAATGCGGGGTCCAGCCCCTCGAAAATATCAAACGTTCAGCGATATCCGCTTCACTATAAATTCTGAATTTTGAAACACGGTAGCTATTTTCCTACTATTCTGAAAAGTGATGGGAGCTGGTTGTGCATTGTTTATTTATTCCTTAATGTAACATTATTCCAGTACGTATTACATCTACATCTGTAGTTTATAGAAAGGCGGCTAAATTTCACATAATTCCCGAGCACGAGGAAGTTGCTCCCAGCACTTTATATGTTAAACAAAACAGAATAAATTTCATAGCTGAAAGATACCTGTATATCGTTGAACTTTTACGATCTTTGTAGTAGTACGTATATGTTGTAATTTTAAACTGTCAAGTGACAAACAGCTGATGTAAGCGATGTCGCTTTGGCCGAACTCAGCAGAGACCCGATATATACAAGTGCAAACACCACAATTCACATTTTTCTAAACTAATGCTGTTAAAAAAAAATAGTAAAATTGTATTCATTTTCTCTGAATATATTAAGGCGTATATTCCAAGGGCGTCCTTAACCTAGCTGCATGAACAAAAAAATTATCAAGAATATTTTTTTCATTTTAAAAGATGCAATATCCACAAGGGTTTCTCTTGTAGACAGATACTGAAATGTCCTACAAGGGGTTTGGATATATGGCGGATTCATGTCCTTTAAGTAAGGATGAGATGGCCAGAGCAGCTTTCAGATTAAAATGTAATGAGGATGAGAACGGACGGAGTCAGTATTTCTGTGTTCCTAATGAAAATCTAACGGCTGTAGTAGAGTTTTGTTATACAAAAACAGTTGTTGGATTCTTCCAGAAAGGTGAATCTATACTTATTTAATCATCGATAAAACAATGAGACGACTTTATTGCAAGACATGACATCAACTTTTCATGTATAATTGTCATGTTTTTAGTCGATTGTCGGATCCTGTTAAGATGTTAAAAACCAGCTGTATGTAACTTTTGAAACAAAATAATAACTCATATGTACTTCCACAGCCAACCCGTTTCTCAATTCTTATTCTAAATCAAAATAATTAATTTTAAGTCATTCAAAATAGTAATGTGCAATCATCTCCAGCATTCTAAAAAATGTATAACTTATATTCATTAGTAATTAACAGATAATAGTTTGGGTTTTTTTTATTGACATCCAATCAAAATTAAAGTCAATGGCTGTTTTCCCTACTCAGGTAATTGTCTTAAAACAATCAGGAACGGATTTCTTCACCATATCAGCTGTAAAACTTTTACAGAGGGGTGTCCGACAGAAGATTACATAGGCACGGACCTGTATAAATGTAAGCATCTTCAAAAATAGTAAAAATACAAACTTAAGATCTTAGCATGAATTTTAAAATTTCCATATAAACTATAATTTATGATAAAATCATGGACTTTCAATTATAGATCCAGCTTGCTCCCGTCTAAACGCAGAAGACCGATGTTTTGTTGCGGACCCCTTGTGCAATGCGTGAGTTTTGAATCATTACCTCCGATGTACAATTTGTTCGAATACCTAAGGTACATGTAAAATCTATCTTAATTGATAATCATTATATGATGCTAATATAAGGTAAAAATCTATAAATTCAGAATGAGTTCATTTAACAAGTACTTTGATTGTTGTTATCTATATTCTACAAAATATTAAACATTTAAAGGCCAGAGTCTGCACTTGGTGTCTTGAAAACGACTCCATATTTCACCAAAGTCTACCCAGCACTTATAGGTGTGTTTTTACCTCCTCTGACACTTATAGGAATTCTCTTCATATGCTTTGTAATTTCGAGAAGTCAGCAAAGTCAAGGTATGTGACTTAAATATACCAATTTAACATTTATTTATTTACAATGCTGGAGATAAATTCTTACACAAATCGAATTTGTTTTGTTCCAAAAACCATAATTGATTCAGATGTCAATCGAAAATTCATTTTAAGATACTCCAATACTCATAATTTTATAGGTTCAAAGAGGATTTAATTTTTACTGAATGTAGTTTAAATCAACTCGTTGTAATAACAAAAAATGCATTTATTAGGTTGCAATATATATAAAAATGTCAGGCATAAATTAAGAGAAGTACGAGGATGTAAAAAACAATCTGAGACTTCTTCCATAACTAATTAACTTAAAAATAATATTATGTCAAAATTTGGTAGATATCGTATGTTTTAACAATAAATGAGAAGGATTTTTTTAAAAAGAAATTCTAAAGATAAATCGAAACCAATTTTGATGCATCAGATGCGCATTTCAACAAATAATGTCTATTCAGTGATGCTCATGTCTAAAGGTCGGAAACCCGAAATAAAAATATCATGACCCATCTTAAATTTTGCAAGAATCTAAAACTGTTGAAAAGAGATCATGGACCAGGTAAAAATCTACTAATTTACAAAAGTAGTGTAAATATTAATATCATTATTCATGGCATGTCAAAAGGTGCAAAAGCGAAAATAAATCAAGAAGTTCAAATTATGAATTGTAACTTTGTTACGTGCTTGATAAAGACTTAGTATTTTGCTTCATTGAAAAGAAATCAATATCAAAAGACATTGGGTCCTTATTGCAAGATGGAAAAAAAAGACGTCGTAGAACGTCATGAAGCAGCAACTTTAGCGATTAAATTTTGAGTTTCACTCGGAAAAACTCCAGAATAAACTCTACAAATCCTGTAGGACATTCGATTTTTTTTTTTTAGCGAAAACTCTGTACCAGATGATGCGCCATCTGAGAGGAGACGGGATATGATTAAAAATCTGAACATAACTTTTAAGATTAAGAACGACCAGAAAAGAGATGGGTGCTTGACTGTTACAGATACTGTAAAAGCACAGTACGCTTTACAGAAAAATGTAAACATAGACAAACAAACTTGCGCTGCTTATATCTCCGGCTCGTGCACTATGAGTCAAACCCTGACTACTTTTTCGGCATAGTACATCCAACTAATAACACTATTATGCTTACAATGCTGAATGTTGTATGTATACAACACTTTGATTAAATTTGCAATCCCAAATCCGTTTGCAGACGTCAAATCTATATGAAAATTTTCATCAAGCGTTTTATGGACCGAAGTAACAGTTCATGTTCGGTTGATTTTAGTAAACGATAAATTCGATTATATGTTGTAAAACATCTTAAAGATCTTTGTAAATCATATAAGGTTTGTTTTCTTTAAATGATATTCATTTATTTCTTCTTTTGATTCAAATCTGTGAAAACTACATTTATATGCTTCAAAATATAATTGCAAGTAAAATTACAAATTACGAGCCCTTGATTCTTGGTAGTGAAATCTTTATGAACCTATTTGAATATTTCCTAATTCAAATAATTAATGTTTGATGCTTGGGACGTATAATAGAAACAATGGTTTTGGTGGTGGTGAAAAAGTTTTAAAAGAGACCATAACAAAAAATACTATAGTAAACAATAGTTAACTATATTTTACTATATTTAACTATAGTAAATCAAAGTTTCTAAGTTATCATTATAGTAAATCAAAGTTTTCAAAGTGATCACTGCAGTATTATAGTGATCACTATTGTATATCAAAGTTTTCAAAGTGATCACTATAAAAAAAACAAAGTTTTCATAGATATCACCATAGTAATTCAAAGTTTTATTAGTGATCACTATAGCATTTCAAAGATTTCATAGTTATCACTATAGTGTCGTAGTGATCACTATAGTAAATCCAAGTTTTCAAAGTTATCACTATAGTGAATCAAAGTGTCGAAGTTATCAATATAGTTTACTATTGTTTTCATAGTGTAAAAGTTATTACTATAATTCTATAATTAACTATAGTAAACTATAGTTAACTATAGTTTACTATAGTATTTTTTGTAAAGGTAGTACAGCATGGAAGTTATGAAAAGTATAAAGACATAAATATGATACTGTGATCACAAGAATTAGAAGGGGGCTAGGTGTGTGTACTTGGGAAAGGTGAAAAAGAAATGGATGTAAATGTAAATTACATTTATAAAAGCAAATTTTCAAAGCATGATTGGCGTTCGAGGATTGATTGTTCTTTGTAAAAGTAGAATGCAAGGCACAGATGATGAAAGCCGTGTCGTACAAGATTATTGCAAGTTTTGATGTAGAGGTAAGTGATGTTGAATGTCAGTGTGATTGTGCTGTAGGAATGGGTCCAATTGCAGCATGTAAATATGTATTTGTACGTTTGGTTGCTCCACGGAAGTTTAGTGAGAGTGGTGATTTGATTACAGATGAAACTTTCACTCAAAATTTGCAAATATTCCCCCATGTTAAACCACACAAAGGAAGTCCAACTAAAGCTAAAGACCTTCCTTTAGCAAATGTAAAACATTGGTATGCAGCATTCATCATAATCAACATTTATTAAGTAATATACAGAAAATTCAATAAAATATCACTATAAATAAATCTTTTTCAATGATAAATGAATCATTCAAATTAGCGAAACACTCGTTTATATCTCTTTTCCCCGGCCCCGGCGTGGCGCAGTGGTTAGAGCGTCTGCTCTGGAGTCGCTTAGTAAGGAGTTGATCCTTACGTCGAGGGTTCGAATCCCACTGCGGGACGTGGAGACCGGTCCTTCGGATGAGACTGTATAAACCAGGGTCCCGTGTCACAGTAGGTGATAGCACGTAAAAGATCCCTCACTGCTCAATGGCCCCGAGTGCCGAGTATAGGTCAAAATTTGTAGCCCTCAACCGGCAAGTCGTGGCGTCTCCATATGATTGAAAAAATTCGAGAGAGGGACGTTAAACAACAAATAATTGATCAATCTCTTTTCCCCGTATGAACAGGTGTCACCTGAATACCCTGCTCAACACTGCTTTGAATGAAAATTTGATGCTATGCGTTACCGCCCGATATCGCTGTTTTTTTTTTTTTTACAATATGTTACCTTTACTGTTTATACATATGACGTTTTTTTTCTATTTATTATGTCAAAATAGTGATTTTTACAAACGAGTTTTCTACATCATAAAATTGCAAATGTTATAACATTATATTTCTGTAAAGCATAGTAATAAAGAGCATATCGCTGGCAATGATATTTTTGAGGGTCAAAAAAAATTCCGTTAGCCGACCACAGGTATTTTACAATCTTTAGATGCTGTTTCTAAATGCATATGACATCATAAACTTTATAGTATTTGACAAAATGACGAAAACATCATTTTTCAACATGCAAAAAATGAATAATTTTGATCTGGTAGTTCATGAAATATTTTAAAAGTCTACGTTTTTCTAGGATATCCCTCGTAAAGACCCTTTTTTTTAATTTTACAAATTGAGTGATTTGCTATTCTTTAGAAGAATAAAAATGCACAACTTTGGACCCCTTTTCAATATTGTGACCAAAATCTGACCCCCAGGGGACATTATTTAATCAGTTTAAAATCTGAACTCATTATAGATGCTTATTGATTTGACAAACCATAAATTTGGACACATTGTTCTTAAGGAAGATAATTTAACAGATTCTACTCTACATGATTATTATTTAAACTTCCAGTTATATCCTTGGTGTGGCCCCACCCTTTCCCAGGGGCCAACATATGAACAATTTAGTATCTACTATATAAGGGAAAAAAATTGTGGAATGCTACAGACAAGATGACAATTCCCACACACATCATAAACTCATAAATATTGTAATTTATAGAAGAAAATTGTTGAAAAATATTTACAAATGGAGCAATCAATTACCTGACCTGAAATGACACTCAAATGGTAAATTATACAAGAAAACTGAAGGAAAAGAAATATCATGCATAAAAAAAATACCGCACCATATAACACTCAAATGATAAATTATGCAAGAAAAATGAAGGGAAAAATACATATGGAGTGGCCTATTACCTCACTCTCTGGGTGAAGATTAAGCCAATTTGCAAGAACTTAAAGAACCATCTATACACTGAACACTAAAGAGTTATGCTTCTTTGGTATTTGCATACACAATTACAGTTATCTGCCCTTTTCGTTAAAATAAGATAATTTGAAATATTCAGTTAATTACTCAATAGTTAATTAATTCAAGCATTTTTGACTTAAGAAAAGGCCAGAATAAATCCATTGAACATTTGCATGTAACAAAAACAGTGATTTGATTTCCGTAATTTGCCAAATCATGCTGATTTCCGCAATATGCCAAATCATGCTGATTTCGTAAACTTTTTCCTCCGGTAATCTGACCTGCATTTTCTCTGTATCAATTTCTAGTCCAAGAAAAGTAATGACCTGTTGGGGACCATCACTTTTTTCCCATGCTATTGGAACCCCTATTTCCTTGCATACTTGTATAAAAGTATCAACGATCAATTAGCACTCGTCCGCTGTATTGCCACCGAACAAAAACAATCCAAATAATGTAAGAATTCTTTAGAAGTGGCGCACTCACGCACTAACAACTCCAAAAAGGAAGAAAATCTCTCAAATGTAGAACAGGTTATCGAACACCCAAAGGGTAAGCATTTGTCAAAATAATAACACTTGTCGAATATGAAACCCAGAAGCTCGAAATCACAATGCCAAATGGGTAATAATATGAAAGCACTTTTGATATCCGATTTGGCTATGAAACGATCCGCGCCCTAAACGTTTAACCATGCTAATGGCCTCGTCAAATTTTGTGAAATTTATAGAACAAAGCGCATCGTCAATAACGTCATTGACAGAGTTATTGGTAGAGTAGGAGAGGTAGTGAATAACCCTGAATTCCCCTTCCGTTTTCTTGGGCACTACTCCCAAGGGCGAAACTCGCAAATTTGACATAGGTCGCAATTTAAAAGGACTGGCCATCCTTCCTTTAGCAATTTGCTTCTCTATGTTATCTCTTGCAACATCTGCATGTTTATAAAATGAGGGCAAATTACGTGCCTCCGTTTTTTTCTCGAGGACCATGATAATGCAAGCAAAAACCAAATTGAAAACCATTCATAAGTTCTTTTGCTATTTGTAACTTTGGATAACGTGTAAGGACTTTTCTTAAAGCTGAAGTTTAATAGGGGAGTTTGCCAATTCAAATTTTCTGGGTTTTATTGCTTGCAGTGGTGCTGTATGAAGCCTTTGAGGTACAAAAAGTGTCATTTTTTCAACAACTCGATTTCGTGTGCTTCCCCCTTCAAATAGGACATAGATGCGTATATCTGCAGTTGGCTGTGTTGCAACGGTCCCTATTGTAGCTAAAACAGACACAGGTTTGGGTTGGCTCGTGCGCTGCAGCGAGGTTAGATTCTGGCTTGGGCGAGACACGATCAAGCGTAACTATAAGTCAGAATTCAATTGTGACCAATTTCGGTAAGAAATTGCTTAACGCATTCTAAATTGCTCGTCATAATTTCTCCAACCCATGCCGGGAAATAACAAACATATACTGCACCAATTCGGCCGCCCTCCCTGGATGTCTTTGAATGTAAATATGCAAAAATAGAAGAAAGGCATCTGTCCATCTATCGATGGTTGTAATTTTCTCCTTTAGCACCTTAGGGTTAGCCTCAAGCTCGCCCTTTTAATTTAATACAAAGTTATTCCTGGCAGCAAACTGATGCAGCTCTGCACTGCACTTTGTAAGGAAGGCTAAATTGATATAATTAGTAGCCCAGTTTTTTTGTGTTTTTTTTTTTTTTTTTTTTTTTTTTTTTTAAATGAAAGTGGCACATGGGCACCTATATCGTCCCCAGCGCAAACCTCCATGTTTGGCGTAGCCAGTAAATTATCTGCCGATGTCACGGCAGCTTCCTCCGGGGCAGGCCTAGAACTAATGAAATCTAACTGCCTACCCTTAATAACCAGCAGCTCATGCTCAGGGCCTTCGACCATCCCCGTGGAGGCTGGACTTACTTCCTTCGAGTACATTTTGTCCCTGGCCTGTAAATCTAGCATTCAGTTGGGCTTGGCGGACGGCCACTAAATTCCTCCTCCTACCTCTACCCTTCTGCTGCTTGGATCCTCTGGTCCTATGTCGTGCTCCTGCCCTGGTGAATTGGCAATGGGATTGGCCTTTTTGGATCTTGTGGGTGGAACGGTGAAGGTTTTCAATAGAAGGATTTACACAATAATTACAAGTGCAGAACGCTGGAGTAGTTGGTTGAGTAAGAGGAGGATGATATTATGTTTTGAAACTCATCCTTTACACTCAAAAGGTATTCTCTACTAGTGATTCAATTTTAATTTAATCAGAATAAGATCTTAACTTGGCTAAAACTTTTGCTACGTAAAGGATTTGACAATTACAGCACTGGTCGTCACTTTCTATTGAATATATGTTTTGCAGCTAAACTTCTGTCAAGTTAAATAAAAAGTTCCAGAATATAGTATATTAGAAAAAAATGACGTATTTCCATTCTTATGTCGATACGATATATCCTGGTGAGCTTGAGATAAAAGATTCCACAGAGTCTGACACATCTGTTTAGTATTTGGATATTTTACTTGAAAAAGACGTTAATGGTAATCTAACAACAAGGCTTTATGATAAACGTGATGACTTTAACTTTTCAATCGTCAGCTTCCCTTACTTATGCAGCAATATACCTTCATCACCTGCATACGGGGTATATATCTCTCAGTTTATTCGATACGCAAGAGCATGCTCTACGTATGTACATGTATAATTTCTGAAGCGAGGTAAATTATTGACAAACAAGTTGATGAAACAAGAATTTCAGCTGTCTCGTTTAAAGTCATCATTTCGTAAGTTCTATGGTCGATACAATGACCTTGTCAGCAAATACAATTCATCATTGGGTCAAATGCTGACTGTCGTTTTTCATACTAATTGTTAGGCCATTATTTACACACTGAATTGTCGACGGATTTTTCCGTTATTTCCCGATCATGACAAGGAGCACACGGCGGGTATGACCGGTCGGCAGGGGATGCTCACTCCTCCATGGCACCTGATCCCACCTCTGATGTTTGGGGGTCCGTGTTTGCTCTGCTCCTATTTTGCATTGTTTAATTGAGCTTGAATACTGTTCGTTATCTCCATACATTTCATTCGCAGTGCGACGTATTTTGAAGTAATCATATGTCTTTTGACATTATATCTATTAGATGCTTACACATAACTATTAATATTGCAGTGCTCATGAGTACAAAGATTCGAAAGATACTGTAGATACTGTAGAACTTTTCTTTGTTGAATTGAACGCAGTATTTGGGACACAAATTATTCTTACATGTACTATAAGATATAATGCAAGCAACTACACACGCACTCGGTTATTGCATAAAATGCAATATGAAATCAACACCTATTTCTTTTTTATATTTTGACTAACTAATTATGATGATGAAAGATTCTTTCCTTTTTCAATTTCAAGCTTTTAAACATGTTGATGTAATTGTATTTTTACGATGTACTTTTTTAACGTAACGACGTTAAGTTAAGAATATGGCCTTCCCATTGCAAAAATGATGGTTTTGACCGTATGACCTTGACTTTGAAGTTTGATCTACTTTTCAAAAACTCTAATATTATGATAACTTTTGAACGAAGATAAGGCTTTCATATTTGACATGTACTTCACCTGTAACAAGGCGTTTCGAATTTTGTAATGCCTTTTGACCTCGACCTTGACCTTTTGCATTATTTTCAAAAAAAAGTTAACATTGGTGATAATTTTTACACGAGAGAAGATAAGGCGTTCACATTTGACATGTGTATCACCTGTGACTGTGACAAGAAGTTTACCAACATACTATGGATTTTTACACTATTGCCTTGTTCTTGAAGATTGACCTTAATTTAAAAAAAAAAAACAAAATTGCTTATTAACTTTATATAAGAGAAGATTATCTAATATTTTACATGTGCATTAGCTGTTTCAACTTTTTTTCATATTTACTCTGGTGTTTGACCTTCTGACCTTCGCCTTAAAGTTAAATCTTTAGTTTTTCATTATCTTTACATTGGTAATAAATTTGAATGAGAGAGGAAAGGGTTTCATGTTTTACATGTATGAAATTCCAGAGGTGAGATCAGGTGCTTGTTTTAATAAGCATTCTCTGTCGATAGGTTATACACGCCTTGAGCACTATGTGCTGATAGGTTAGCCAGATTAATCCGTAATTTAGTTAGATTACATACACCTTAAAATCGGTCTAAAATATATGACTGATGTTGATAGGTTTGCAAACAAGCTCAATCTCATGACCATAAAACTTACAAAATGCAGGCTTTATACGAGCTTGTTCAACTCCCTGTCATATCAACATATTTATCAGTAGCATGCAATGGATGAAAAATTAGTCAAACTCAGAGGATATTCTTGAGATAAAAGTACAAAAAAAGAAAGAGTCTGAACTTTTACATCGTTGGAAAATAGGCCTGATTAAAAAATAAAACAGAATCACATGGCGTTACTGTCACCTGGCTTTAATTGATTGATTTATTGAATGTTGTTTTACGTCCTATTCGAGAATTTTTCACTCATATAGAGACGTCACCATCTTTATCGTGCCAACGAAAGCCGTGACACAGGGTCTCGGTTTTTAAGGTCTCATCCGAAGGACCCGCAACTTTCACTACAAAATGCCGAGCGCATGGCGAAGGAACAGTTGCTACCCGTTTTTTATCGACTTAGGTCAGTCGAGGCCGAGATTCGAACTCACGACCTCCAGATCACGAAGCGAGCGCTCTACCGACTGAACGGTCTCTTGACTTTCTGTGACGTTGTAAGACATCAATTAAAGATAGTGTTTATTGAGTGTTTGATTTTTAAACAAAACAAAAAGCATAGTCATTACGTTTGTAATGATTTTTATAAAATTCATAGATCATTCATTCTTTTTCAATTTCATGATCACATGCTGATTGCCCGATTATCTCTAACAATCGTCTGATAATCCCAACATTTCATAAAAGCAGCAACGACGACAGAGGAAGCATTCGATGATACAGCAACTGGGCGGTACTTGCGGACCTAAATTTCAATTATTGAATAAGGATAATGTAAAAAAAAACAAAAAACAAAAAAACAAAAAAAAAAACAAAAAAAAAAAAACAAAAAAAAAAAACAAATTGTATTATAACAGTTAATGCACTAACATCGAGGGCGTTTTTCACGTAAAGGTTAAGTTTTGATCCAGTTCATTTTTCGTTGTACAAAAATCTGTAAAAAACAAAAATAAGGTAGGTATTGATTCAGATTAAAGCACCAGGGTAAAAACGATTATAGTTTCTCTAAAAACATATTCCTTTTTCTAATTCTTCCTGAAGAAACAATTAGTGAAAATATGTAATATGTACTATATCAGTAAAACTCCTGATGCATATTTTAATGACATGATGTGATTTCTAGTCGCCCGCGTGGCGCAGTGGTTAGAGCTTTCGCTCTAGAGTCGCGGAATAAGGGGTTCATCCTTACGTCGCGGGTTCGAATCCCACTGTGGGACGTGAATACCGGTCCTTCGGATGAGACCCTATAAACTGTGTCGCAGTAGGTGCTGGCACGAAAAAGGTCCCTCACTGCTCTATGGCCCTAAGTGCCGAGTATAGGTTAAAGTATAGCTCTCTACCGGCAAGGGTGGTGTCTCCATATTAGTGAAAAATTCTCGAGAGGGACGTTACAAACAATATGATTTCTGTGTTTTCTTTTTTTTAAGATGTGAGAGGTGAGGATCTAGAATCTCATGGTAAGACCTGGGCAATTCACAACAATTGAGATAGGGAGTATAATTGCGACAAAAAATTTTATCAAAATTATATTTGAAGTCTTTTTTGAAGAAGTGTATCAATTTGAAGAGATAGATTTCTTTATGCAAAACCGATATTCTTAGTGTTTTATACCACTTAGCTTGTTGATTTAATATGGTTTGCAATTACAGAAAACAGAGATGAAACAGGATGTTTACTTCCGGGATCACATTCCTATTTGTCAATTGCAAGTAAGAACTTCATGTCAGATTGTACGGAACATGTCAGCTAACCAAAATCAGATAAAGCAAGTGCAAATGAGAATTTTCTTTGAACTGAAATATATGAATATATTTATCTTATATTTGTTTGATATAATGTAATAATTTTCGATCAAACGACTCAAATTCAATCTGTATAGTTCTTAGGTCGTTTTACTTTAAAATCAGAATTGATGCGTAAGCGTTCAGCTGGATATTTGCCTTTTATGATAAAAATTAATTTTGTTAAAAAAAAATTGTTATAATATAATTATCTACAACAACTGTGTAAAAACATTGGACAGGTTGTCACCATAACATGTAAAAATGCAGGGTTTTTTAAAATCTTATTTCCATTTCAGTTAAAATTACTTTGTTTTTTTTTATTGTTTGTTTGATTAACTTTCCTTCGATATTTTTTTATACATGGTTGGACGCCACGAAGTCTCATTGGAAGCCCATACATTTAAACCTGTTTCACTAATGTGATGAAATATATGGAGATAAGGAACAGTATTCAAGCTCAAAAGTACATTAAACAATACAAATCGGGAGCAGAGCAAATACGGACATCTAAAACATCAGAGGTGGGATCAGGTGCCATGGAGCAGTGAGCTTTCCCTGTCGACCGATCACACCCACTGTGTGCTCCTTACCATGATCGGGAAATAACAGAAAAATCCGTCGACAATTCAATGTCTAAATAATGGCCTAACAATTAGTATGAAAAACGTCACTGCTGATATTCTTGTTTCATCAACTTGTTTAACAATAACTTACCTCGTTTTAGAAATTGTTCGTGCTTAGACCATTCTCTTGCGTATGGAATCAACTGAGATATATAAACCCCGTATGCAGGTGATAAATGTATATTGCTGCATAAGTAAGGGAAGCTGACGATTGAAAAATTAAAGTTATCATGTTTATCATAAAGCTTTGTTGTTAGGTTACCATTAATGTCTTTTTCTAGTAAAATATCCAAATATAAAACAGATGTGTCAGACTCTGTTGTATGTTTTATTTCAAGCCTACCGGGATATATCGTATATACATAAGAATGGAGATAACTATTTTTAATTGACAATACGTCGTCGTTATATCTAAATGTCGAGTTGAAGGTCGCAGCAAGTGTTTTCTTTTCACGCACAAGATTTTGGAGAAATTCTGTTTCATATGAATACAAAAATAGGTCTTCTAATAACGGGACGCAATTGCTACCCATGGGAATTCCAATAGATTGTTTGAAAACCTGGTCTCCAAAAATCACATAGATATTGTCAAAGAGGAAATCAAGCATCTTTTTAATATCAGTTTCAGAGTACTTGTGTGTACAAACAGAATGTTTTTAGCAAAATAATTTTGCAAATGACCAATGACAAGTAAATGAATTTACGAGTTCGGTTTTTATTGAAAAAGCAGCTGTCAATGATAACAAAAAGCTTGGACTTCAATTTGTCGTGGGGAATGGTTGTGTATAAAGTTGAAAAGTCGTAAGTTTTGTGTCGATTTTGGTAAAATTTGGTATCTCAAATTTTCCTAAAGTTCTTTGGAATTTTTAAGTATCCACATCTGATTTACACCACTTCTCGAATATATTGTTGCACAGCACTCCTGAAGATTCTCCTTCACTACTGTTATTATTTTAGTAAGGAGTAAAGAAAGAGGCTTCGTGGAACATTTACTGGAACCTTCTATGTATCTTTGTTTGTAAGGATTTTTATGAAGTTTCTGAACCCAATATAGATATGGTAATTCATATTCATGCTGGTTGTTACGAATATTAAAAACATTCAAAACTGACATATGATTTTGAAGAATTTCCTCCTTAGAAAGGGAGCTATGGGTATAAGTTGGATTACCTGTTGTAGCATTAAATCCCAGTTCCTCTAAAATGCAATTTAAATAATGAGCCTTAAAAACAAAGACAATGTTCCTACCTGCTTTTTCCAGTACATACTGATCGTGTAATCTATTTTTTTCACCTCTGAAATATTGAACACAGAAGGATAGTTGGTTTTCATTTTGCCCCTCAATCTTTTCCATGCAAGTACATGTACCTACTGCGGCACAAACCTCACTTGGGGATTGGTCTTCACGTACAGCATTAGGATTCGTGTCCGCTACGTAGGCATGTCTTTAAAAGTGGAATAATAAAATGGAAATAATGAATTCTCAACTACAAGGAACATTATAGAAAATTATTAAATGCAATACCTGTTACAAACATCATGTATCACATTAAAATTGGGTCAATATAACATTTTGATAACTCATTTAATGAATCTGATGGTTTTTCTTGTGGTCGAGGTATCGAAGAAAAGAATTGGAAAGAAATCCGATCATCAAAGCGCATAGCCATTCACAGAAAAAAAAATCGTGCTCACAGTTTTTGGAGGAATAAATTTCTATTTTTCCTTCCTGTTTGTGTTCTTTTTGCTTGTACTAAATAGAAACTCAATAGAAAAATTACACCGTATGTGGCTATGATCCAGGAAAAGCGTGCTAAAGCAGTCAGTATGGTGTATGCAGGGTTTTACTTTGGAGCTGTTAAAAAATAATTTAGAGATTATTCCTTCTCCTAGAGAGAAAAAGAATTGCAAATAGATTTACAAACATAGAATTAACTATCAAATCGCCCAGTAAGCACACAGTGCCTTGATGTCCATACCCCCAACTTCCAATCGCTCTAATGTTGTGGCACAATCTTGATATTGTCGTATGGTGACAGCTTAATTCATGCCTTATAATGCAAGTTTGGATTATTGTATATTTGGTAGGGCAAAAAAAAAATCAAAATTATGCAATGAGTGTTTAATAAGTCATCGTGACTTCCGGTACCCTCCAGCTGGGAAAATTAGCAACCCTCACAGTTTCATGGATTCCATTAATTATGAAGTTATTTGGAGTTTTCAAACCCCTTTTAATGCGGAGAAAAATGGATCAGAAATCATCACGTTTGATTTACATTCTTGTTTTGCGACACCTTATTTTCGCGAGATAGGTATTTGGTATTTATAAGAAATACTAAATTGCAACGAATTCTGGGTATTTTTCCAGGTAATCTATATACTAAAATTGAACACCAGAATGACATTTTCGCATGCAGATCTTTTTGCATAAATAAAAAATTCTCGCGAATTGTAAGTAATTTGAAGTATTTTTCACTTGTAACAGAGCATTTGTCTACTTTCAGATCTAACAAATGAGGAAGTGGCCGTGTTATTTTGTTTTCTGTGTGCTGACTCCGGTTCTCCAGATTTTTCCGTCAAAGAATGGCTAGACATTCTCAATGAGATACGGAAGAAAGCTTACAAATCACACAATCCTGTTACAAGTAAAGGAGTACAACAAACTCTGAACAAATTAAGATCTCTTAAGCTAATCATTTCGGAGCATGCAGAGAGAGATTACATAAGGAGCGAAGCAGCAAATGAAACCATGTGTAGAATATCATTGGTATGTATTCCAATATTATTCTACTTAAGTAGCTATAACACTGCTTCACGTTACTTGAGATCACAAGGATACCAAAGAAAGCCTGAAGAAATATGTATCATAAGCAGCGACTCGGATTGTGATTCCTTACTTATCCAAAGGCTACAGATGGACATACTCACTCATGTTACTCTAGAGGATAGGGAAATACTGAAGGAGGTGTCAAATACGCGTAAGTTAAAAAAAAACACTAGTTTATAAATACTCACTCCATTTCCCCGTATCTGTCTCTCATGCAATCATGCTCAAAATGATTTTCAATCATGTACATACAACCTCTCTGTTTCAGTAAAAATCCCATATAGTATCTTGGAAGCAAAACAAGATAAGCGGGATGAATTTTTACAAGATTTGACACGGAATGGCGAACCTATTTATTACACAGGTCAATCCCAAGACATTGATCATCAAGTAAAATGGCTGTGGCGAAATGGAAAGTTTGCTAGTCCAGACATCGTGAGATCCTCCATTGGCGGATATCCGCATTGTGATATATTTATCACTGGAAACATCGCTTATAGGAAACAAAGTAAGTGTAAAACAGGCCAGCAAAGTCATGTTGACTGGTTTCAAATGTTTTTGGCAAATTGGTTACATGATTACATTAAGGTAATATGTTCTACTTAAATTGTGATACTTAAATATCCTTGGTCAATGGTTCAATTTGGTCATACATCAAAACTATTCTGATACTTTTATTACTTATGAGAACTATTAAGCTAAGGGTATATTCGGAATTCCAAAAGAACTGACCTATAGGAAGAACAATTTCCCGAATATAGTCACATGTCTATTCCATATTTGTGCATGAAACCTTACCAAAATTTATACATTTTTGTACAGAAGATTGATATTTTTTTTTTATCAATTCATGTTAACCACACGATTCTAGCAGCACTTTCCAAGTACTATAGAATAAAAGCTTTCGATAGAAACAAAAATTATGTTTCAAAGTATGCAGCGTAGCTTTGAACTTTTGCGTAATTTTTGTTAGTACTGACAGAGGAAAGGCTGCTCGGGATTTCAAAACACTTTTATACTTTTTATACTTTTATACTTTTTATACTTTTATATTATGTTTTTGAGTGTTTTCATTCATTTCTACGAACTGAAATAAATCATTTAATATACATCATAACGCGTCTAAACAGAATTAAAACAAAAATTTACGAGAATTTGCAGACGGCGCAGTTTGTATCCAGATATCTGTGGTTAATAAGCAAATATCATATATATTATGTGCGATTTATTGGAGATAAAGTTGATTAATAATAAATCAGGTCTACTTTTTTGTTTTTCTTCACTGCAGACATGCCATTATGCAGGCCAGGATATCTTCTAATATTCTTGACATAACGGAATGCAAATAAAAGTAATAAACAACGTTTATTTATTGAACATGGCGTTATGAATTGCAATAGCTTTGCTGGCATATTTTCCATGCAAGCAGAGCATAACGCCATGTTCACTGAATAACTTTTTTTTTATTTTTTTTAATGAGAACATTATGTTGTATTTCTTAAAAATGTTTATGTTTTTGTGAAAGGATTAGAGACATGAAATCAAATAGGCTTATATCTTCATGAAAAATATTTTGCAGATTTTTTACTATCACACGTTTTACACAATTCTTTATCAAGGTTTCAAGTAAATAATATCGTTGTACCCTTTCATTTATTAAGCTCAGTTCTATAACTTGTCAATTTTGTAAAAAAAAGTTTTTTTCCTAACATCATTAGTAATTATATTCAGGGATATCCTTAGCAAACTTAGAGCTAAGAAAATAGTTTTATAACTGTTGAATAAATGTTTCCCGCCAAACGCAAAAGGAATTATAAACGGTGTGAAAAATCAATCGATTCATTCTATAATTAGAGATAGGTAGATGGAGGCAATGTGATTCCATGTTATATTATGGTTATGTGATGTGTCAAGTCCTTTTTTTAAATCATCATAATGATATAATTCACAATACAATGTACATCTAAACTGAAATTTGTTAGATTTGAAACTTGTTTATAAATGATAATATGATGAAATTCCACCATGCTATAACATTTCAGAATAGGATAGATTCAATGAAATGTGAAAGAAAATTTTTGCTTTCCGAAGCACCAATGAACTAATGAACTTCACTCTTAAAGATTGCCATCCAAGGGAAATGTTTTCGAATATAAAGAAAAACATTAAGTTTATTCACAATGTAACTATATAATTTTTTGCATCTCAAGGTAAATGCATCAAAATAGTACTCCTTAGTACTTAACATGATAAAAAAGGTTTACATGAATTTGTCAGTGCACAGTATGATAGTAGTGCAGTGCGTACTTTGTGCGCAAAAAATTCTATTTGCAGGATGCCTCATATGGGTTCAGCAGTGATCGGACAAAGCCGATCACAAGAATTTACTAACAGACAGACAGATACAGACGGACAGATGAAGCTACCAATATTCTAAATATTACGTCCTCCCCAGGTCCATGCAAGGATCAGACCATATAATTTATTTCAGCTTATCTTACTTTGAAAAGCATACTTTGTCTATATACCTTTAAAACTCGAATTTATTGTAGAAAATTGTATGCATGTATGTATACAGGAAAGCTAAGGTCTTTTGCTGAAATTTGATTTTTGTGTCCAGAGGCCCCAGGCCTAAGATAAAATGAAGTAAATATATATAGATATACAATGCTTTTAGCATTGAATTTCTTCTTAACTCCTGAACTGACAGGGGACTAGCGTCATGAAAAGTTCTCACAAATCACATGAGTAAGGAGTTCTATTTCTCGTGTTTTTTTGGTCAAAATCTGAGAATCTTATAATACTTGGCCTGGGTGATCTTCAAGGCCAATAGGTATCTTGTTTCATTTAAGAAACATATTCTATGCAGTCAATATCAATTATGAAACACTTTTAACTACCTTTGCAAAGGAACACTTTTAACTACCTTTGCAAAGGAAGTTAGGGGAAAAGTCATTTTCTTAGATGAATGTACTTCCCTCTGACTGTCTACTGGTGAAATACACAAATACTCTTTAAGATAACTGAGTTCAATTAAATTTTGACACTTGAACTTTGAATTAATGTTTAAAATATCAGTCGAATGCGATTTTTGACCCCTCCACTCTTTGTTGTTATTTAATACAGAAGCATTGCGCCTAATGTTTTAATTCTTATAAAAAATCTAATTAATGTTCAAATCTTTGACGCACTAAAATATGACTTTGTGAGGGGATTGAGTGTTTCTTCCAAAGAAGATATAATAGACTTCGTTCAGTAAGTCAGACAAAAGTCTTCCAATCTGAGTCAAGAATCAGAATTTAGTACACAATTCTGAAAGACAATATGGATCTGCGATGTGTTCTGAAATCTAATATTAAGGGTTGTTATGGCAACATATTCAGCGGTCAAAACGTTGTGCTTAAATTCATAAATGCACTGCTGAAAAGGGTAAGCTTTTAATCCCTGTGAGTGCAACATTTTACACATATTTGTACTATTCTTAACTGTTGATTTTGATTTGCACATATTTTAAAGGTAAAATCTAGCTCTAAATTTTGTTTTCCATCACAATTTAGCGTACTATTACTTAAGGTGTCCTTCTGATAAGAGCGATAAAAGCGATAACTTCCTAAGGAGATAAACAAAGCGTTGCTTTATAAATCAGAATATCACGTTGTTTTCTGTGCTTGTAAAATAAAAATGCATCCATCTACAAGAGTTGACTTTCTTCAAATTATTTTTAAGAGAAAAAAATATTGATTGATTATAAAAATTCTACATCTACATTTTATGTTAAGAGATAAAAATATCTCAATTTAAACAGTTGAAAGAAACTGAGTATAAATGGTTTAGGTAATCTATTATAATTAATGAATAAAAATATTGGCAATAGAAAATATAGATCAATGTTTGTAACAAAATTTAGAATTATTGAATTATATATTTAATGGTCCTTATCATCAAACTCTGGTAAGAGAGTTCATTGGATTGCTTCAAATATTATCATGGTTTTTAATATGAGTTTAATAGGTATGGCAGGAAATATTATTTTCATATATACAGTCCCTGAAACCTTCTACTTTCCCATTTTTCCGTTCGCTCACCGTTCGTTCAGCGTGCGTTCACCGTTCGTTCACCGTGCGTTCACCGTTCGCTCTCCGTTCACAGTTTTGCGTTCAGCGTTCACCGTGCGCTCGCGTTCACCGTTCACAAAGCGTTCACCGTTCGCTCTTCGTTCGTTCTCTTTGCGTTCACCTTGCGTTCAGCGTTCACTTATCGTTCAGTCTTCACTGTCATTCGGAACTCCGAAGTGAAAGGACTTATCTTTTTTTAAGTAAGGATTTACAGGTTTTGAATTTAATAAATAACATACTGTGTTTAAAGAATCATTATTTCATTGGGAAAAATTATCTACAATATTTATTTTTATTATTCTAACTTAGCTGTTGAATTGGTTATTTATAAAAATTTATCTGGAAAATAAATGTTGTTATAAGTACATGTATGTACCTATGTAGAACGATGCAGAAAAATTAAGTTTAAATACGGGAAAAATACTGATACTTCAAGCACTGCAACATTTTGTTGTTATGTTAAAGACGACAAATCGTTAATAGATAGATAATAATCGAAGTCAATTAATTTACCAACTGCAGCAAAAATACGAATATATTTAATTCTATCACATTTTTTTTTCAAATAATACAGAAATGCATGTTATAGAACTTGTTCTGAGAATGATAAGCAGTACCGCGGATATCCAGTTAATTAAATATCTTTAGAGGGAATTAAATTGATAGTGTGGTTTTAAAAAAAAATATATTTGTTTAAAATGTTATACATTAAAGATTTTTTTTTTCTACTTTACATATATAAAGTCTTTAATTAGAGAGAGAGAAATACCTTTATAACATGATTATCATTTATATAACCAAGGTGATTCTCCAGTAATGATATTTTTCACCGTAACTTATATGTTTGTCATTCGATATTATTAAGAGCCCCCCCCCCCTTCCCCTAAATCGGTTACTTAGTATATCCAGTACATTTTAATTAACATTTAAAAGGAAGTTAATGTGTTTTGTAGCACACAAATTTCAGTCTCAAAACAAACATGCATCTAAACAAAGTCATTAAACAGTAGTAGTTCAAAATATACATGTGCCGGCGGTGATATTTTAAATTGGCAGGGAGTATGTTTCAAATTCAAGCGGCTTAATTATTCCAAGTATTTATTCCCAATGTATTTTATTCATTTATCTATTAATTGTTTTTAGAAATGTTGGAATCAGATCTAGAAATGATAAGAAAAATGCTAAAACTTCTTGGAAATACTAACACTTTGCCTTCGGTGTGACGAGACTTTCACACCTGCACAGTGTCGAATGATTTTGATTGACAGGTCAAGCACGTGGACTTCGTGTGAACTTGAAGCAGGAAAATAAAAACCGATTACGACTGTAAAACAAATGGATTTGTTGATTGAAAATGGTTACTTTCACTGCCTGATATATTTAGAAAAAAAATAGAATTTTTGTTTGATATAGGTACAAACATTTGAGGAAGGGTGGCTAAAACCGAATCTCTCTCTCTTTCCTTCTCTCTCTCTCTCTCTCTCTCTCTCTCTCTCTCTCTCTCTCTCTCATTCTCTCTCTTACCCATCATAACCGACTTGTGAGGAATTGGACGCCTGGAATATGTTGTGGGGAAAGTGTTTTCCTAATATGTTTTTATTTCAATAATGGACAATTATTATAGAAAATACCTGTTTTGTTGCTTTCTCTCCTTTCTTATCTTAAAAATAACCTATCTGTCGTTTCAGTATGTATTCGAAAATTATGGGGAATGTTTTTTATCATTCATTTTTATGGGGAACGTCATCAGAACTCCTCTGGATTTACTATTAAATTAAAACAATATCACTCTTAATTTTTACGTGTATTTTTCTCTACACCTTCCGCTAATTCATGGTTACAATTTAATATACACATAAAACATTTCGATTTATCGCCATTTAATAGCCTATAATATTGAATGTACACAGCATACATGTCAACCTCATTGAGTCATTCTCTCGACCTTCGATATGACGTCACAGCATATGCACATCGTTACGTCGAACATCGAGCCCGATTCAACGTATTGATAAATGATTTTGTTCTTTGATATTTATATTTTTAAACGTTATCATGGTTATCCATTAAAAACATGTTTGCACCTAGATATTATTTTAGTTATGCAATGTTGCTTTAAGTTTTTTTGAAGAACGTAATTCCCTTAATGACTAATAAGACTGAAATATTACCAGAAAAAAAATCTGTGATTTCAATTTTGTACGATGTAATTATGCTTTAATCAATTTTTTTCCCATCGCAATTATAAAATGCAAAAATATTGATTTTTTTCTCTTTAATAATTACATTGAAATAGCAAATTACAATTTTACAGTAAAAAAAAAAAATACAGTTTATATTGCATCAACTATAACTCCCGATCGGCTTTAGGTGCCCCATTTTGACTTACCGGTAATTGTTTTTAAACTAGGTTTTATTAAATTTAGAGGGCACAAGCATATAGTATCTATGTTTACTATAGTAATCTATATATCTATATATCGGCAAAATTATTGTGCCCCCCCCCCCTTTCCGGTTCCTACGGCCATGAAATGACATGCTTGTTTTCAGTCCACGCGTGGGATTTTCACTTTTCATAAAACATGTTGATTGGCTATCAGAGAGTTTAAATGCTCGTGCATTAACGAAACAGGCTTCATTTCAAGTACAATTTATTAACCCAAACCAAAATATTGGTACAAGGGGTATATTAACACCATGTTTATCTTTTATGCATACTGGACATAAATTCCCAAATTACACAATTCTTTAATATTCTGTGTACTAAGTAATTGTACTAAGTTGAAGACGCTTGGTCTTCTGGAGTAGAAGCTTTCTTATGGAATTTTGTCTTTATGTACTATAATGTGGACATTTTAAAACAAATTCTATGTCCCCTTATTCACAAAGATGGTATATTCTATCATTTCTCGAAATTCTGTTATATCTTCCTTGTTCAATCATTAACTTATGTGCAGAGAGTCTTAATCTTGTTATTAGTACTCTATATTTTAAATGTATCAGTTTACATACATGTAAATAAGATGGGGGGGGGGGGTAAAATTATCAACAAGGTGTTGGTAAATGAGACATTTTGGTGATTTACATAAAGGACGAGGGCGCTATTGATTGGCATTCGGCAGGAATCTGTGCGCACTTGAAAAGCGAAAATTTCATTGATCTGTCACATGTAATTTTAGCCTTCTTTTGATATATCGGGTTCCTGTGAAATAGGAAAGAGAAATATTTTTTTCCGATATTGTATTTTGATTTGGTATAAAAGAACTTGAAAATTGGCTAGATTAGTCATTTGGAACAAAATGTTACATTTTAAAACACGTTTTTCTAAAAATTTACTATCTCTTGGTCATCTCTCCATGATTTTGAAACGTTATTTGTGTGCATTTTAACATTTTAATTCAAAGAAACTAACAAACATTTGTATTAAAAAAAAAAAATGGAGATAAGACCCAGAGACGATAAAAAAAATTAAAAAAAATTCGAGAAAAAATTCTAATGTGTAAATGCGGTGCTTCATTGTCGTTTTAAATACCAAATAATATGTGTAACGCTGATACATAATGTAGCTCAGTAGTATGCATTATCCGTCCAGTGCAATGAAAAAGAAATATTTTTGGTTCGATCCTCGCTTGGAGCATTAATATTTTTTTTTGATACAAACAATCAATTCTTTAGTCAGTTTAATTTTATGTAATGATTTATCTTAAAATAAATTCTGGTTCTGTTGTACCGAAAGCGAAAGCAATTCTTCCAACCTACTGATACTTTAACATACACATGTACTTGTAATTGCATCTAAATATACCCTATATGTAGGTGTTCATTATTTATATGAAGCGTTACTAAGTTATATTTACATTTCCAATGTCTTTGTCCGAGATAAAATTACAAATTGTAAAAATACTTTATTTCTACATAAATCTACTGGTTCATCGATAGGCGCGGTTAAAAAAAAAGCACGTGCGGGGCGGGACAAATAGAGACAGAAGCGGGGATATCAGCACGGGAATTTGCAGAATCAGGAGCATGTAAATATAAGGAATAACTGTCTTATTTTTTGGATTCATGACGATGATCAATTGATTGGCTTGCTTGATAATTTTATGCATTAACGCCTTCGGCGTTTATGCAAATTATCACGCAAGCCACTCGATTGATCACATCATGAATCAAAAAAATAAGACAGTTATTCCTTAAATACATGTATATGTAGTAATTATTAAGATAAGCGGACTGATGTATTAAATCTGACAAAGCATTTCAAACTCAATCTAACATTTTCCCATGTGCGTATTTTTGTAAACTATGTCCAGCTGTGGTCAGCCGACCAAATCGTAGACATTTTAAATGTACCAGCAAGATCACACGCCAAACACGCCCATCTTCTTTGACATAGTGTTTTGATATATTCATAACACTTTCTCTGATATACAGTATCAATGGTGTTACTCTTATACAATTACTATCATCCAATAGAATCAATAGGAGAATTTTTCGGGAGGTGGGGGTGGGGGAGGGTTTATACTCACATTCAAAGAATCCAGCTCAACTCCAGCTTCTTAATACATAAGATAATGCGCAAGCAAAAAAAAAAAATCAGTAATTCGTTCGCAAAACGGGGGGGGGGGGGTCTTCTCATGGACAACTCGCCTTTCCTGCATATTACATGCATCTTACCAAGTTACGATATGCTTCGTGATTTAATGGGATGGTGGGGTGGGGGGGTGGGGGGGTGGGGGGTTGTATTTTGTTTTATTTTTGAGGGTGGAAAGAAATTAATTTTGAAAGAATAACGGGTAGAGTTAGTTAATCAATGCATGTAATGCAAATACATATGTATATATTTGTTTAACTACAACAAACGAGAAATAATCAATATTTGTTTGATTATCGGTATCGTTCACAGTGGGGATATTTTACTAATTCATTTTCTGTAGGTAATCACACTTACATCGCGCATGAGGACCTTGCATGGATAACATAGACATTATTGTCGTTAATTTTAAATCCTTAAAATCGCTCCCTTAATAAATCTAGCTATATCTTAAAAGTCTTAACATTTCGTAAGTTTCGCCGTGTGGTCCAAAATTTTTCATTAAGCACAGCTTGATGAGATGTTGGACCGGCCGATTAGATATTGGACCGCTTTGACGTTTTTTAACGTCAACATCATATGGGTTAACCAAGTAGTAGATGCCTGATAGTTTCAGCATTGACCCGATATCATTATTGTCGCAAACGTGGAAGGGAGCAAAAATCATCATAATATAAAGTAAACGATTCTCGGTTTGCTATCGGCCTAACGGCCTCAGGCAAACAGTTTAGGCCTTGTCATAGGTCCAACAAATTGCATGTTGCCCAGTTAAACCCAGATAAATGTACATGTATAATCATGACTGCACATCACGTTTAATTTTTCGTACGAACTCAAAAGTATCTAAACGGTAAATTAATTTAAAAAATAACAGCAAACAAACAAAAACCCAGAACTATGATACGCTGCATTTCATTTCCGGAATTTTGCAGGGAATTCCCGACATTTTTAAATTTCATTTCCGACAATTTTTATTTTCATTTCCGAGTTTTATTTTTTTTTTCATTTCCGGAATTTTGGCTTGATACCTCTCCGGCAATTTAATGTTAAACAAGTAGGTGGAAAAGGAATTTTAAAAGAATCTATTTCAAATCACATTTTCAAAATATGTCTTATAATTTCCATCCAAACATATTTGATTTCAAACTTAAGGACATACGCAACGTACCTTACCTACTGATAATTTTTCAAGATATTCTTAATTTAAGATTATAGTGCCATCAGATGTTCGTAGACAAAAAACAGCATGCATTACCAGGGGTTTTGAAAATATATCAATATGATGAAAATTCTTGTATAATTCAAAGAAAAATACACAAAAATTACTAAACACATATTCTAGATGTTTTGTTTATCCAAACTTGTTATAGAAGAAGTGTACAACAGCATATATAGACATACAAATGTAGCACACAATTCCTTTAAGTATTGATACTCTTCAATTCCAGGGAAAAAGACAATAAAGTTCAAACTACATACGTTGTGTATGTCCTTAAAACAAGATTTTTTTTAGGGGCAGACCTGCTTAGGGTCGAAATTCGTAAAAAAAAATTACAAAAAATGCGAAAACCGATTTCTATCATAGTGGTTTATATCTATGATTTTGGTCAAAATAGTCAGTATAGCTCAGAAAGATAGACTGCAGACTCTCAGCATGAACATTTTTAGTGTCCTGGTTCGAATCCACCTGTTGGCATACTTTTATTTTTTTCAAATTTTCACCTGTATAAACACGAATTTAATTTCTTTTTTATACAGGCTTTTGCATTTTACTTCTATTTTCTTCATTTAAATATATGTTTGCTGTTGATATAAAAGACATTTATGGAAATAAAGATCATAAATTCTCTTTAGCTAAACGCAATCAACCGGAACTATACCCTAATGTAAGCACACTTTGTTCGAGGACACGAATCATTCACTTTGAGTTACTCGATACTGCAGGTGTCACGAAAAAAAAAATCATGCCGAGCAAAAATTGCTGCGTTTGTCTTTCAAGAACATCTCTAGGTAATAGTACTGTTGTGCCAGTGGGAGAGATACTGCGCTATGCAGAGTAGATGCAGTTCATTCCTCGGGAAAATTATGTGCATTGGCGACATTTTATGCCAAAAATGCAGGAGGAAGGTTTACAGATTAGAAAAGAATGTGGTAAGGTCAGTTAAGGTTTTATGTCCCGTTGCCATTACCCAGGCATCAAGTAAGGACCCTCATACAAAGGATGTATCTGTAAATACCGAGGTAGGTCATATGAACACGCAGTTGACTACAACTAAAGCGATACATGAGAAACAAGAAACTACACGCTTGTGGCCTAAAGTCATGCAGCGACCAGAACGGATATCTACGAATTTTTTGAATGACCCTCGTATTATCTAACAAGTCAACATAATTTTCTGACAAGTCGACATAATATATTACAAGTCGACATCAGTATCTGACAAGTCGACATAACATCTAACAAGTCGACTTGTCAGATAATTATGTCGACTTGTCAGAATATTATGTTGACAGATATTTTGATGACAAGTAAATATCAGTTAGTGGCTTTAACATACTTTAATAACAAGATACCGAGTTCCTGGTCCTGATGATTATTATCTGACAAGTCGACAATAATTATTCAACAAGTTGACATAAATATCTGACAAGTAGTGGCAGAAATATGTCACCATAATATCATGTTCATACAGCATGATTTTCTTAAGATTATTTTTAACTTGAATCTGTGCAATCATTTTATTTAATGGCCCATCAGTAATGTGTATCTGTATACTATGGAATTCATGGTGGAAATGCTTTGCAAATCGTATGCTATCTAAATTATTAGTAATAATGAAGAAAATTTTTCATACTTTGTTTTTAGATCATTCAACAAACAGCAACGTTCAAATTCCTATTTCGGTGTTTTGGACGCATACACTATACATCTCGAATTTTCGCAGTTTGCACCATACTCCCTGAAACAGCTAATATCTTTTAGCATCAGCTTAAAAAAATCTTCAGTACGCAGACCCGCAGAGAGCCCAAACATAATGGGATATACAATCCTATATTTTTATGGGGAGGGGGTAACAAATATTTGCACATATAAACAAGGGGTTCTATTGAGGGAATGGGTTAGCTCGAATCTTCACCCTTTATCCACCTGTTTATCTATATTACAAATTGTCACCTCCTCGAAAACCATTTTCAACCTCGGCTGCGCCTAGGTTGACAATCGTTTTCTTGGGGTGAAAATTTTCAATGTGATATATTTAACTACATGCATTATTTAAACATGTATACTACAATACCATATACACGTCTTCTGGTTGGTTTAGTACACTTTCAGAGCAAAAAAAAAAGGCACAGCAAATAAGAAAATACATGTACCTTACAAGTCGCGTTAAGGATACAATAAGAGGTGTTCACTATATACAGGCCCGTAGCAACGGTTTCAAAAGTGTCTGGGGGGGGGGGGGGCAACTTCCCAAAAAATCAGACAAGCAAAAAAAAGGTAATTTACTGTCCAAATCCTGGAAATTGTCAGTGGAAATTTTAATATAGCAAAATAATATACTGAGAAAAGAGTGAGGCGGGGGGGGGGGGGCGGAAAAAGTTGTGCAATTTGATATAATGTAGTGCAAAAAAATAATTATTAATATTCTTGCAAATGACCGCAACATTTTCATCTTCAATTTTCTGAGCCTCAATTCTTTTTTTATTCTCCTTGTGCCACTGAAAGTACCTGTAATACTTGCCGTTTAAACAATTTTTACTAATTTACAGATCAGACCTGGCGCGTCACTAGAGTTACCTAACAACAAAGCTTTATGATAAATGTAATGTCTTCAACTTTTCAATCGTCAACTTCTTTTACTTATGTAGCAATGATACCCTTATCACCTGCATATGGAATTTATGTTTCTCAGTTGATTCGATACGCAAGAGTATGCTCTACGTATGAACAATATCTAAAACGAGGCAAGCTATTAACAAACACGTTCAAGAAACAAGGGGCCCCTTCTCTATGTGTATCTTTTCATTTCCGCCCGCTTCCGATGCCAGTGATATCACTCTTTTATCCATGATTGTTTGGCTTTTGGTTTTAAAAAAAATTAGTCTTTATCCTGAACATTACGATAAGTTAAGCAGTCAGTATAGTTCTAGAAAATTACATTTGCATTCTTCAACGAGAACGATTGATCTACTTTGCTTACATTTTTCATATAAGTATAGATATAACGTGCCTGCGTTCAAAACCCTAGCTGGTAGGATCTTAAATTTCGTTGCTGTACACTGTGAAGGGGTATTTAATTTTCTAGCTCTGCACACATATTAAACAAGAAGTCTGTGAGGCGATGCTCATTAGTAATCTGATGTGAATATACGCTCTCATGTGAACTGCAAAGAGTAATTGTTGAGAAAACTGCGACGGAAATTTGATAAAGACAGACGCACGAATAAACAAGAAAATGACATCAGATTCGTACAAAAATGAATCCCAACATATGACATGCCTAAAGAAAGAGTGTGCTAAAATTTTAAGCATATGCGGTGAGTAGTTGCTGAGAAAACTGCGACAAAAATTTGTTACCGACAGATACACAAAAAGACAGACATACAGACACACAAGGGTAAAACAGTTTACCCCTCCTTCTCATTCGGAGCGGGGGTATAACTTGTATGTGTGTATAAATCATCGTACTGACTTGGAAAAACAACATTACAGTCAAACTTTGCTATCTCGACCTCCATGGGACCAAGAAAAAAACCTCGAGACATCGGAGGATTCGAGATATTAGGGTTAAAATGCATAGAAAAAAGAATTGGGGACTCTCATCTCACCTCGACATATCCATGGTATTAGAGATATCAATGTTCGAGATACCTATTAGTTTAATTGTATAATTGTTTATTATTTGATTCAATGATTGAATAAATGAATACAAACTTGTTAAGCTAACATGCAACCTTTCTTGTTTACAATTGCTGAAGATAAAATAAAAATAATTATATAGTTGTATTAATTTGGAATTACTGACTCTTTATTTTTAATACAATTGAAAAAAAAATATCAGGCACGTTGCATCGATTTTGAAACCTGGGGGAGGGGGGTGGGGGTAAAAAAAATTTCCAAATTCCAAATTTTATTTCTTGTGAAGGAATGTGAATGTACATATTGTCGTTCTGTTCGTATTGTCGTCGCGACAATATGTACCTACCCCCATTGCACATATTGTCGTCCATCGGTACATCTTGTCGCCGGCGACAATTCCTTATTTTCCTTCTGCATAATGTACGATAAATTAAACGCACAGTCAAGCATCGGCACATACTGTCGTCGGCGACAATATGTACTTTGAACATTTGCACATTCTGTCGCCGATAAATTATTTCGTTCAATTATTATTGCTGTTTTTGATTTAGCCACCTGAGGAGTACAATATTCACTGAACCCGAAGGGCGAGATGAATACTGTACATCTAAGGTGGCTAAATCATCGCATTGATCTCAAAAACAGCAATAATTGTTTTAATATATAATTCAATGATGAAATGATATAAAATCTTTAAGCAGTTCATGCCATCTTACTTGTTACTAGCCAATTGCAATGAGAGAAGCAGAATTAAATAAATGTTACCGGTCGTATTAAATTGGATTTTTTGAAATCAACTTTAATTGCAATGATAATAAAAGAAATAATGTCAGGCTCTTTGATAGGATCGATTTTGGCGGGGGAAGGGGGGGGGGACAATAGGGGCATTATCAGGGAAAATCTTTGATTAGCCCCCACGAAAATAGAATTCTATTTACTTCAAATTTTATTTGGGGTTTGGTGGGGTTAGGGGTGGTGTATTAAGAACCATTAGTTGGGGACCAGCCTTTCAATGAACGTTTTTTATTCTAATTAAATTAAAAGTAAAAATTTACGTTCACAAAAAAGTGTTGGGGGGGGGGGGGGTCCCTTCCACCCCAAAACCATTCCCACCCCAAATTATATATTCCCTAATGATATGTTCACCTGAGTGGAAGTCGGTAGCACGTGACATAGCTTTCCAAAACTATTGGTATCAATTTCCCGATCTACATGTATATTTTGACCAATGTAGAGAAAATAAATCCTTATATTCACCTGGAAGGTCAAATGCATGTTAATATAACGTAGCATTTTTTTTCTACATTGTTGAATCTCAGCCAATCGGGGAGATAGGAATTATTCAATCGTGTAATAATAGCGAATATTTACTGGGGCCGTGAAGAGATTGACAAAAAGACACACACAAACACGCACGGAGGGAGACAGACGGACAGACAGACAGACAGACAGACAGTAGAATTACTCGCTAAAAAGAAAAGAGAAAATTTTGTGGTAAAAAATTTTTGTCAAGGATCGGTGTACACGACTATCATTTACAAAGATTTCAGAATTCCTGAATATTCTCTTTTGTCAGTTGTCATTATATATAGTTTTTGAGTTCAGTAGTAATATGTATCTAGATAATATTTTTTGCTATTCTTATACATGTGCCAATAGAATTATGGTGGTGGTCGGGGGGGGGGGGGGTCCAAATTTTGGCTCAACTGAGCTGGATGCTCAAGTGACTTTTTAAATCATTCTTTGTGGAAAATAATCAAGAAAAGCCAAAGATATGGTAGGGTCATTAAAATCTTTTCAAGAACCACAAGACATGGTTAGAGCGTCTGCTCTAGAGTCGCAAAGTAAGGAGTTGATCCTTACGTCGCGGGTTCGAATCCCACTGTGGGACGTGGACACCGGTCCTTCGGATGAGACTGTATAAACCGAGGTCCCGTGTCGCAGTAGGTGCTGGCACGAAAAAGATCCCTCAATGCTCAATGGCCGTAAGTGCCGAGTATAGGACAAAATTTGCAGCTCTCCACCGGCAAGTGGTGGCGTCTCCATATGAGTGAAAACTTCTCGAGAGGGACGTTAAACAACAAACAAAACAAAAAGAACCACAAGACCAAAAAAAAAAAAAAGCTGAAACTTGTGTGGAAGCTTCCTTACTTGGTGTAGATTTTAAAAGAACAGCAAAGCCATAAGGAACCGTACTAAAGAGGAAAAATCCAATGGTAGAGACTAGAAATATTCATTTTTTTTTTTTTATCAAATCACGTCCGCTGTATATTGGGTTGGGTCACAAAAGGCGATCAGAAATTTACATCCGAATACATGTACAGTGTATATTGGGGGGATCTTAATGTAGAACAACAGGCCAAAAGTTTCTCAGTAAGCCTTGTGGTCCATGACCCTTTTGATTAAAAGTCTTCTCAATAAACCTGCCTCCATAGAAGCTACATGTATGTGATATTGATTAAATCTTCAAAAGCATTGGATATCAGTGTAATATTAAAAAGTTAAATTAATAGTAGGATGCAATTTAGATAGATATTTAAGATATTTCAAATTAAAGAGATATGTACATGTATGTACAACCTGTCTGCTACCAAGCCTTCTTAACTTTCCTCATCAGTATCATCATCTTTATCACCAGCATTATCTTAATATGTGCATTCAGGGTACGCAAATTTTGTTGTCGTCTGCAATAAGATATACCGACAGATGACAATATGTGGAGTTATGGGAGGTACATAATGTCGCCTGTGACAATGTCATACTGTATCAAAAAGGGAGAGGAGAGAGCAAAAAGCCTTTCCACGAACATTTTATACTTAACCGATAGTAGACATCGTTCAGAAAAAAGTGCCCCCCCCCTCCCTCTACGGGTGAAATAACTTTTCAGTTCTAATTTTATCAATTAGGAAGTTCTCAATTTATTTTTTAGTCCAATGTAGACAAAATTCATTAACTGCAACAATGTAGCCCTCTCCGATATCTTTTTTTTTTAATCAGATGAAAAATATTGGAGAGGGCTACATTATTGCAGCTAAAAATTCTTATTATATGATTGAATAATTCCCATCTCTCTGATTGGCCGAGATCCAACAATGTTAGAAAAATACTACGTTATATTGACCTGCACGTGACCTTCCAGGTCAATATAAGGAATTATTTCCAGGTCAATATAAGGAATTATTTATTCTACATTGGACCAAAAATAGATAATCATATAATAAAACTGTTATTGCTGTTTTTGAGGTCAATACGATGATTTAGACACCTTCGAAGTACAATGTTCACCTCGCCCTTCAATATTCACCTCGCCCTTCGGGCTCAGTGAATAATGTACTCCTCAGATGTCTAAATCATCGTATTGACATCAAAAACAGCAATAAGTATAATATTTTCACCTGGAAAGTCACGTACAGGTGAACTTAATGCTCATGTTGTATTTTTTCTATCATGTTGGATCTCAGCCAATCAGAGAGCTAAGATTATTAATTCACATAATAATAGTGATGACCTTTGCTTTCTTTCATATTATTTTTTCTTAATAATCCTTGTAATATGTTCCTTTTTTTCCAAGACAAATTTCCCATCTTTTTCTTTATTATTGATACATTTCAGCACACCAAAGTGCTTGCTGGGATCATGACAATTACAACTGTCATGGTAACATGACATTTACAATTGAAGTTAGTAGTTAAAATTATTTTCATATAAAAGAATTATATATACGGCTTGTAAGGCCAAATAAAAAAATATGTATGGTTCCGGTTACCCGACCTTCCCTATTTTATACCCCCGACCCTAAACTTTTTTTATTGGCAATTTTCATATTTTTTCCAGAATGTCCCCCGATTTCCGTCAATGGCTCCAGTTTAAGTTTTAGTTTCAGCAATGACGGCCTCCTTGCAAAACATAGTGCAAGTGTTTAATAGTGTTAAATCCAAAGCAAGCTAGCATGTAGGTGTCCCCTACCAATATTGACTAGTATATTATCACACCACATCTAAATGCCATTTGCAAAGCAGTGATAGGTATTATTTAGAAAAAATTAAGAAAATCATTTTGTTAAATAAATAAATAATAATAAAAAAAAAAAAAAAAAAAAAAAAAAACCTACCTACCTACCCTAATTTTTTTGGAAGTGTAACCGGAACCACACATATTTTTTTGTTTGGCCTTATCTAAAGAAATATGCACTCTTATTTAACAAAAGTACAGATTTATACACAACATAGTTAATATATACCTTTCAAACACTATTTCCAAGACTTCCCAAAACTTTCTTCATCTTTAAATCAAGAAATATTTTATTTATTTATTTTTATTTATTTATTTTTTTTTTTTGATTTCTCATGCTCCAATACATAAGTGTATACCAGTATGACACAAATGACAAAGACAAAAATATTGTTTGACAATCTTTTTTGTATATTGCTGCATTGTACTTTACACAGGTACAGTCCTTTTTCTTGCGATTTTAAGTATAATCATAAGCATTTAAAATCCAAACAATAAAAAGTTGTTTTGCTGTGTTACACAAGATGTGATGGCTGCAACATTGCCCTTGCTCTACATGTATACATAATGGAGGAATTGTGATACAGAGAACACAGTTATATCAAAAGTCATGCATGAACATGCACTTAATATAAATTATGAGGCAAGAAAATCCATTTCCAGATCTGTGGTGTTGTTGACAACTTGACATAATATTCAAAACTCTTCCTACTTCTTTTCTTTATGATCAATGTCTTCATTTTTTCTTCCTAAATATTGATTTTAATTTTTCGATGGTAGTGCTTTGGGTGTTGCTATGTGAAGAGATCGATATATCGGAAATAGGCAGTCCTCTTTTTTCCCCTGTCGTTTGATGTTTTTATATCTGAAAAGAAAGCATCTGTCATGAGCATTTAAAGCAATGTAGGAAATATCAACAAAAAATACAACTAGTTGCCAATTTTTGTAATTGCACACCCTCACCCCCTGAGATGTAAAATGCATTTGGCAGTATTCTAAGTTTGTCAAATGGCACAGAGTATTTGTGAAATACCAACTACAAAATCATGAACTTGGAAGGCATTCAAATGATTAGCATATTAAAAACTTAAATATTAGAAATCTCACAGAATGAAAAGACAAGAAAGATGTCCATAGGACATGAAAGCCCAGCCGAGGGTATATTAGTAATGCAACATGAAAAGAGCTATATAAATCCCCCCCCCCCCCCTTAAATGTCATATTTTTAACATTTCTTGAAATGTCCTGAATTGTATATATTGTATGAACTAGATGTGTCGAATGCCACAAATGACTCTGCAGGCAGTTAAATAAGTTTCAAATGCCAAATTCAGTTTTAAGTTTGTTTGCACAAAAGATTTTTTTTCTAAGTTCAGGGGACATAACTAAATTCAAACTTGACATGTATTTTCTGGTAAAAAAAAAATTAATCCTTATACATACATCCCTACAAAAGTTAGAGAGCAGAAACTGAAAATTTCTTAATTTTTTCTAAATTCAAGAGAGATAACTCTGTCAAAAATCATTGGACCATGACCAAATTTGAACTTGACCTGTATTTTTTGGTAAAAATACCTGCACATGCAATTTCAACCTTATACATACATCCCTACAAAAGTAAGAGAATGGAAACTGAACATTTCTTATTTTTTTCTAAATTCAAGACAAACAACTCTGTCAAAAATCATCGGACCATAACCAAATTCAACCTTGACCTGCATTTTCAAATGACATATCCATATGTCAAATTTGAGTTGAATGTGTCCAACTGTTGCAGAGATAATGAACGGGAAGTGAATAATGATGGAATGACAGAACAGAGTAACACTATATTCCCCTGGCCATTTTATGGCAGGGGCAGAAAAATCTGAATTAACAAAAAATATCAATGTTTCCAAGCAGGTCATTGGCAATTTTTTGGCAATTGGCAAGGTCAAAGTAAAAAATGGTTGATGCAGTTCAATAGCTTACTTCATTATGTATCAGCATATGAAGTTTGATAAAAAATATCTTGAAGAGTTTCTTTAAAACTGAGCTAAACACTAATTTAAGAAAAGTAAGTCAAGGTCAAAAGAAAGGTCATGATCATGAAATGTTGATGCAGTTGAATAATTCTCCTCCAAATGTATCAGCAAATGAAGTTTGATAAAAAGATCCTATCATAGTTTCTTTGAAACTGAGCTTTAAACTGTGCTAAATACAAAGCATAATGGAAGGACAGAAGGACAGAAGACGGACATGACAAACTCTATATGTCCTGACCATATTCATGTCATAAAAATGTATTCTGATGCATTGTATTTATAGACCTATCTATAAATGTCTTTATAGTACTGATACAGGTCTCCCAAAAATGGCTAACCAGTAATCTGAAATGAAGAACTTTGCCATCTATAAATAATACAGTCAGGGTTTAACACTAAGGCACATCAGACCAACTTGGTTAAATGAATGGTATGGTTGTGTGCAATGTATGTGAACTAGACCTTTTGGTCAGGTTGATAACTGTTAATTCCATTTCAGTCTTTTGAATAAATATATTCAAAATTGTAAAAAAAAAAATATCTTATTTGTACAAATGTAAACACAACCATTGCTCTGTAAGTTGAAATTCCCTTCATAACACAATTGTTATTTTTAGCCATAAAATTTTTTTATAATACAGTGCTACCTCAGTATATTGCCAACTTTTGTCCAAGACAGATTTTGGCATTAAAGCGAGGGTGGCAATATAACATATTCTGCCATAAATTACAATTCAATGGGTAATCAAAACAAAATAAATACATGTAGATTACGTAATTTATTTCCGTTACAATCTATTTATGTCACATGATATGAGGGCAGCTCTCATTTCTTTTTGAAAAAAAAGTCATTATTATTTTTTTTTCTTTTTGTTTACAATATTTTGAATGAAAAGCAATAAAAATATCAGAATATTGAACACGTCAATTTCCTTTCGTCATGCACATGTTGAATAAGAATTTAATAACCCAATGACAAAGATGTCAGCGGCCGTTATAGCCTCTTGGTATAAAAAAAAGTTTTTGAGAATTATCATTAATGTCATCTGAATCAAAAGTAGATTATTTCACCGTCTCAAGAATTTCTGAATCGGTTAAAATGTTCAGTTGGTAAAGCATCATGACTGACAAATGGTAAGTCACATGTCAGAGCACGTCAACCCGTTAAATTAGACATGTATGCTCATGTTTGCTAATACCTGTGTACTTCTCTTCCGATTCTGTTTTGATATTTATCAATCAAACCAATATATGCCCGACAAATAAAGGAAATTTCAGGGCTGACGATATCCCTAATATTTTCATGTGCGGAATTATAGTTACTGTAGTCTAAAAAAAGATATGGGGTTTCCTTTTTGATTGATAGAATGGCTTCATAATCTAAGGGGACGCAAATGATTTTTTGCATTTATTATGGTTTTGTGCATTATCCATGATAGGCTAACGATACCCCTAATATTTTCATGTGCGGAATTATAGTAGTCTAAAAAAAGATATGGGGTTTCCTTTTTGATTGATTGAATGGCTTCTTAATCTAAGGGGACGCAAATGATTTTTTGCATTTATTATGGTTTTGTGCATTATCCATGATAAGCAATAATTGGCGATATACAATCAAATAGGTCGAATGTTGATCAATCCTTTTTTTTGTAATCTAAATTTGTACGCTTTCTTTCGCTTTACGTTTCCATTACTGTGATGAAATAATTCTTCTATCTTATAAACACACTCCAAAGACATTGCTAATTTTGAGTTTTATGCAACAATTATCTTTAATCTAGCTGAATTCCTAGTCCAGCAAGTAGCTTCACCGCAACCACTGTCAAAGCACGGGTGGTGTCCAAATTACCGACACACGCTAGATAATTGGCATTGTTACCAAGGATTTTTTCTTACATGATTTGACCTTTTGTTTCCCAAAACCAGTGGCAGATGGCAATAAGCAGGGGTGGCATTATAACGGGTGTATTAATACAGGAGGAAATCTGTTCTTCAAGAATTCCTGGCAATAAGCGAGGGTGGCAATATGATGGAGGGCAATATACCGAGGTAGCACTGTATTTTTTTTAGCTGTAGTAGACAAGTCTGGGCTGAAACGTATTGATATGGTATAAATACTTACCAAATGACACTTTCTGTATTTAATAATATTTAGGATAATAATTTTAGTAAAGTTTGTTGAATGTCTTCAAGGCTCATAATTTTCATGTCCCAATTAATGAACCAGACTCAAAATGGCTGTCAGATTCTTGACACGCATAAGAGATAGTTTCAAAAGTTACCAATTAAAATAAGCAATTAAAAGAAGTTTGGTCAGGGCAAGTGATTTTATGGTTATTAAAAATTAAGGAAGGTAGCCTGACATGTCTAGTACTTGTTAAAATAAATGTCAAACCCTGATACTCAAACCCTGTTATCTCGAACTATCATTGGAACTGTGGAAAAACTTGGAGATATCGGGAGGATTCAAGATGTTAAGGGTTAAATACTTAATAAATATAATAAGTGATTGTGACTTAAAAATTACACACATATCCACTGTATTCGAGATATCAGTGTTCAAAATACCTATGTTCAACTGCACAATCATGTATTCTGTAAACCAACTATTATTCCCGACAATTTTTATTCAGGATTCTTTACCTTGAAATCCATCTGCAACAGTAAGCATTAATTTTTGCAGTGAAGGAAACATTCTACCATAATACACTGTCACAACTTATGATTGGTTTGTAATGAGAAGTAATGAAGGTTGCGAAAATTGCAGATCTTTCTTGCAGGCAAGTCAAAGTTGGTTTACAGTATATCTTGTTTATATACTGAACTTTACAGGGTATAATAACCAAGTCTTACCATTCAAAGTAATTTAATCTAATGTTTCCCTAAGTATGACATCTTCTGTCATCAACTGCCATCAGAAATTTGAATACTTAAGCCAGTTCCAATGTCCTCCTTTGCAAACCCTGGTATTCCATGTGAACTGACATTTGGTCTCCATCTGATTCTTAGCCACTCCAATTCTTGATTGTCTTGATTATCTTCAAAGAGAAAAAGAAGTCAACTGAACCTAAGATCAATAGCTTCCTATAAATTTAAGTCTAATCTTAAATATAAAGATGCTCTAAAAGATGTCAAATGTACAACAGTGCTCACTTGAGTCATTTAAGCTCTGCTGTTCTTCAGAAACTTTTTTATCCCCATGAAAAATTGTGACCTCATAATGTGACCTAATCTAGCTCCAATAATACTGCATCTTTGCTTGCTTTGTAACATACAATTTAATAACTCCAAAAAAATTGGGGGGGGGGGGGGGCTACTTTAACACTTTCGACCACCATACATCCAATAAATGTTTTTAAACCCAGAAAGACCAGCAGGTGGAACAATGTAAACAGAAAGAGGCATACCTTTCTCTCTTATAATGTATAGTGGGGTATTTTTTGTGTGGAATGATTATTCTAGGTTTTTACAGATTTATTCCAATGGTACACATGATAAATAAGTGTAATAAATATAATTTCTGAAAAAAAGTCCAAGTCCTAAGGGGGGGGGGGGGGTCTCCTATCCATAAGTATCTGTGCTGCTGACTTGTGGGGAATATTTTTCACTTTTTATCACTGTTGACTTGTGGGGAATATTTATCACTGTTGACTTATGGGGAATATTTATCACTATTTATCATTGTTGACATGTGGGGAATATTTATCATTGTTGGCTTGTGGGGAATATTTATTATCATTGTTGACTTGTGGGGAATATTTATCACTTTTGACTTGTGAGGAATATTTATCACTACTGGCTTTTGGAGCAATGCATTATTTTACTATAGATTTACATAAAAGATAAAAATTATTTTTTTCAATAAATATCTACCAAATCTAAAATTTAAAGAATCAATCATAATATAAATGTACTGAAACTAAATAATATTCATAATTAAGTCCTCTAAATCAATGCACATTGAACATGTTTGATATGCTGCATAGAGAGTTTTCCTGAACTAGATTTAAATTAGAATTTTATTGCAAATTTTTATTTTTTCTTGCATAAAACTGTTTTCAATTCAGAACTTAAGTCAGTCTATGCGAAAGTTTTTTGGACCACACTGGACATTCAGTCCTGTGTAATTTTTAATTAATGCAATGAATACAAAGGACTGAACCAAATTTTGTCAGACCAAAAAACCTCTTGAGTAGGCCTAACAGCTTTTCTTTTACCAGGGATCGCTCCCACATTATTCTGTAGAGTCCATGCAGTTTTAATGACATTTAATTACGTATTTGGAATTGTGCGACAGTTTTTACTAATAAAAAAAAAACATTGAAATGACTGCGTCGAAATAGTTAAGCTCAAAACCGGACACTGAAACATCAGACATTCCGGTCCGGTGTAAAAATTGACACATCAGGCCAGAAGCACTGCACATCGGTCAGGTTCGACGGTCTGATGTCTTTCGCATAGACTGAAAAGTAGATTAAAGAGAGGTAAAAGTTATAAATCATAGGGGTATAGGTGTTAATTTAATCATTGATGGATTTAACTTAAACCAATTGATTACTCTCAATTATAATCAATCATTTATTAGTACATATTGTAAAATTTTCTGATAATTCAATATTTATCAACATGGTTATATCTTCACAAAGAATTTTGGCTGAAGTAAGTCGGAGGTTAAAGTGATCTGTTCTGAATGACTGAATCATGAAACCCTTGGAATTTATTAATGCATTTAACAAGTCAGTAGTAATGTTACCCTCATCATACTCATCATTAACAACATATTGTGCAATGGGTAACATCATATAAATAGTGCTTATTTTTTAGGGTAAAATTAATAAGAGGCCCATGGGCCACAACGCTGACCTGCGTAATTTTGGCCTTGCTTTTCTTCATCTGATTTTCCCCCTTGTAATACCTATTGTGGCCCCGCCCTACCCCAAGAGGTCATGATTTGAACAATTTAGAATCAGCTTTTTTGCCCATTGGTTCTTGAAAATAAGATTTTTAAAGATATTTTCTACATATTTCAATGTAAAACTTAGATTCCCTTTTGTGGCCCCGTTCTATCCCTGGGGGTTATGATTTGAACAATTTAGAATTTACACTACTCCAGGATGCTTCCACATATGTTTCAACTTTTCTGTGCAAGTGATTCTTGAAAAGAAGATTTTTAAAGAAATTTTCTACATATTTCAATGTAAAACTTGGATTCATTTTTGTGGCCCCACCCTACCCCTGGGGGTCATGATCTGTACAATTTAGAATCTACACTACCCATGGATGCTTCCACATAAGTTTCAGCTTTTCTGGCAAAGTGGTTCTTGAGAAGAAGATTTTTAAAGATATTTTCTACATATTTCAATGTAAAAATTGGATTCCCTATTGTGGCCCCGCCCTACCCCCGGGGGTCATGATTTGAACAATTTTGAATCTACACTACCCAAGGATGCTTCCACATAAGTTTTGTTTTTTTCTGGTTCAGTGGTTCTTGAGAAGATTTTTTAATGACCCACCCTATTTTTGTCTTCTCTTAATTATCTCCCCTTGGAAGGGGGCTTGGTCAGTTATTTTCACAATTTAAACTCCCCTTCACCCAAGGATGCTTTGTACCAATTTTGGTTAAAATTGGCCTAGTGGTTCTTGAGAAGAAGTTGAAAATGTGAAAAGTTCACAGACGGACAGATGGACAGACGGACAACAGGTGATCAGGAAAGCTCACTTGAGCTCTCAGCTCAGGTGAGCTAAAAATGACATACTGAGAGAAGACTTTTTTTCAACTGATGCATCAGTATGTACACTACAGTGTATTATACAGCTGAATGTCTGATTGATAAATAAAAAAAAAATTCTACATCAGAATTAATTTTAAAAGGCATTTAAACACTCTGCATAGGTTTTTTACGCCATTTCTATACCCCAAGGGATCATGATTAAAAAAAAACAAACTTGAATCTACCTGAAGATGCGACCATATGAATATGACTAACCAAGGCTTTATTTTCTTGAACAGCTCATTTTTATTTGTAGGTTTTTCCTATGTTTTTCTATGTAAATCTTTGATCCAAAATTGTGGCCCCACTCAACTGTTACCTCAGGGTTTCACAATTTGAACAAACTTAAATCTGTGCTACCTGAGGATGCTCCCATATGAATATGACTACTCATGGTTTTGCTGTTCTCAAGAAGAAGATGTTTAAAGATCTTTTGCAATATATTCCTCTGTAAAACTTTGATTTCCCATTGTGGTCCTGCCCTACCCAGCCCCCAGGGGTCATGATTTGAGCAAAACTAAATCTAAGGGCAAGAGAAAGAAAAAAAAAACCCTGACCCTGGGGCCATGAAATTCATAATTTTGGAACTCAGGAAGAGGCACTTTGCCATTTTATAGTCTGTCTATTTAATACCCAGGAGAAGAAAAGATTTTCAAAAATATTAAAGAATTTTCACTATACAAATTCAATAGACCACCCCATCTTCAAACATAAGAGCTGCTGACCCAAATTTCACAAATCTGGAAGAGGTACCCTTGATTAATATAACCATGGGCTCAGTTTATCTGCTTTATACCCAGAAGCAAGAAAGATTTTCAAAAAATTAATGCATTTTTAGTGTATATTCAATAGAACCATGCCTTAGCACCAGAACAAGTGGCCATGATATTCACAATTTTAAAAGAGGCACTCTTACTCATCATAACTATGTAGTAAGATTGGTAACCTGATGCACATGATCAAAGAAGGAAGATTTTCAGAGAAATAATGCATTTTCTCTATATAACCAATAGGGCCCTGCCCTAACACCAAAACTACTGACCCCTTGGGGAATAAAATTCAAAATTATGGAAAAGGCGACTTTATTCATCATAACCATGAACTTCGTATTGTTTTCAATACTCAGGAGCAGAAAAGAAATTTTCAAAGAAATTTATACCTGTATTATCCATAGACCACACCCTCCAACCTCTCATCCTGGGGGCTATGAAATTCACAATTTTTGAAGAAGCACCCTTGCTCATTATAACCTGCACTTAGTTTTTTCCCCTTAATAATCAGAGACAGAGAAGAAGATTTTCAAAAGAATTAATGCATTTTAACTATACATGTAATTATCATTAAAGCCCCATCCTAACACTAGAACCCTCTATCCAAGGGTCATGAAATTAATAATTCTGGAAGAGGTGCTCATCATAACTTTGTACTTAGTCTGTCTGCTTCATATCCAGGAGCAGAGAAGAATATTTTCAAAGAAATAATGCATTTTCACCATATTTAATCAATGGAGTGCCACCCTTACACCGGAACCCCTGACCTTGGGGCAATGAATTTCAAAATTTTGATAGAGGGCTTAATGCTTATTCAACCATGGCAGCAATTCAACTACTTGATTTCCAGGAGTAAAAAAAAAAAGAAGATTTTTAAAGATTGCAATAGTTTTAATGGGTTTAGCCCCATCCCTCAGGCCCAAAGGGAGGGGGTGGCAGAGATAATGAAATTCACAATTTTTGTTCCCCTTCATCATACTAGATATTCTTTGCTAAAATTGGTTGAAATTGGTTCATCGGTTCCAGAGAAGAAGCTAAAAATATTCAAATGTTAAAGAAGGATGGACAAAAGCAGATAGCAAATAGTTTATCGGAGTGACTTAGGGTTTCATTTGGAAAAAAGGGCTAAAATTAGCACAAAGTTAATTTGAGTTTCCTTTCAAGTAAGATCAATTGAAAACAAAAAAGTACATTTCAAAGACTGAATAACCATGAGGTCAGCAAATGAGGTCAGTGAATATTTTTTATGGTAATGGAAGCATAGATTTCAAAATGATAATTGTTTACTTATGATCTTTTACAGTTATCTTGACTTACCAAAGCCTTCTGTTACAATACAGAAATCCAGACAGAATGCATTCAGTTATATACTCTTATCCTCCAATTCCATGCAGAGTTGTCTGTTAACATCTGCGTCTCAGTCTCCAACATTTTCAAGAAGAAAGTTGCCTTAAGTTTGTTCTTGTTGTGAAAACTCCAAAATCTGCAATAATAGTTTTTCATTAGTATATGTGTATATTTTTACCCATGATTACAAGAAAAGTCTATAAGCTACATCACTCAACACCGATTTTTGACCCGAATAGCAAATATAATTTGTCAGAGCTCTCAATACAACTAAGTGAACTAACCCTGTCTCGACACACTTAAGAAATAAAATTTAATTTGTAATCTTTGCATCAACTTAGATAGTTTTAAAAGACATTTTGCTTTTTCTGGAGGGGCGTGATCAAGTCCAACATCTGGGATTGAATAATACAGGTACTCATTGAAGAAGAAAAGAAGAACTGGGAAGACCTGTTGTGTACATGGTGTACATGATACTTAAATTTGCACCAGTCTGCAACTTTATTTGTTATTGACATGAACAATATTTCAAATTTTTTTTTAGAAAAGGTTTAAATCTCAAAAGTTCAAGGGGTCACAATCTTTAAATTATACCAGTACGTCATGTATTTTTAAAAAAAACGTGAAAAGTGAAAACAGTACAAAAAAGATGAATGATCATCGTCAAAGCAATAAAGTTCATCAAAAGCAAACATTTTTAAAGGGGTGGGACAAAACAGGTAGATCTTGTGATACAATACGTATCTCAATACATATAACATGATATGATAAATATCTCGATATTATAATAAATATATATGAAAACTATAAAATTAAAACTAGAGTGTTTAAAGGAACATGTGTCGCCTACTCTGTAGCTTCCTTAAAGGTGAAAAAAAAATCTAAAATTGGTCAGGTTTTTATTTACTTTTAGCATGATAGTTCATGCATTTCCCTGCAAAGAAAAACTGCACCCACAGATAGTATAAGACTCCGATAGAATCTGACAATCAAAGAATATATGGTTCTTTAACCCTGGCCTCAAATGAATAATCTAATTGAAATTATTAGAAATATCTTTTTATCATTTTATTAATACATATTTCCAACAATTAATCCTCAAAAACAGATTTCAGCCTGTCCTTACTGCAATTGTCACTCTACACAATCCATTGTGGAATACTGATCCCAATGTATTTTCATTGTATTTACATGTGAGTTAACTGAATTTCATACAGTTTCAAAGTACTTATCATGAGCTAAATGTGTTTCCAATAATCCTCCAAAAGAGATTTCAGTCTATCTTTACAGCAATTGTCAGTCTTAACATGATCCATTGTGGAATACCTTGTCCCGATGTATTTGCATAGTATTTTATCAAAGTATAAGTTTATGTGGTTAACTGAATATCATACAGATTCAAATTACAGTATCATGAGCTCATAAACATGTATAAATGCTAAATATCAAAATCCTGTCTCTCAATTTCAAAAGTCATAAGTTAACCTAAACTCCCAAGGTATTTTTTGTAAAGTAGGTCAAAGGTCAAGGTCAAGTGGATTGTAATGCTGGTATTTTTCATATTGTGTTACAACAAACAGTGCACATGCTAAATGGCATAGAAATACCTTTTAAATGTCAAAAATATGCTGTAAATCGGCCCTATGAACTATTTTGAAAAGTAAGTCAAAGGTCAAGAGGTCGGTAACCATGGTAATTTACAAAAGCCATAGTGCCAAGCAATATATGTGCAAAATATCAAATCCATACCTCTTACAGATCTTGAGATATAGGGTGTGACAGACGGACAGACAGACACCTGGTAAAGTGATCTCTTAGTGCCGCTCTGCTCTGCAGGTGACACAAAAATTTAGTATTTTATTTCAATATTTGTCTACTTGACAATAAATCAAGATTCTATATCACTCTATATCAAACCAAATGTGGTCGCACACGTGGCACAGTGGATAGAGCGTTTGCTCTAGAGTCGCGGAGTAAGGAGTTGATCCTTACTTCGCAGGTATGAATCCCACTGTGGGACGTGGAAACCGGTCCTTCAGATGAGACCATATAAACCAAGGTCCCGTGTTGCAGTAGGTGCTGGCACGAAAAAGATCCTTCACTGCTCAATGGCAATGAGTGCCAAGCATAGGTCAAAATTTGCAGCTCTCCACCGGCAAGTGGTGGCGTCTCCATACGAGTGAAAAATTCTCCAGAAGGACGTTAAACAATAAACAAACCAAATCAAATGTGCTTTGAAACTGATACTTGAAGTTCATCAATTTCATTGACTAAAAATTTACAAAACAGTATTCTAGGGCATATTTACTACCGATATTCGGACTTATTTTTCCTCAAGAGAAAATTTCCCTTAATATCCCATTTTCCCCTTTTGATGAGTACAAAATTCCCCTTACAATAATGAAAAGCACAAATATTTTTTTTCTTTTATAAAAATTTTCAGACTATGTGAAAAATGGTTTACTTTGCTATTTTATGCACTCTACCTGGTCATTAAAATGCTGAAATTGCCCCCCCCCCCCCAGCAGGGCTTGTCCAGTGGCAGTGGCCCCCAGACCCCGGCTGATTTTCCCAATTTCTCAAGTAAGGGTAATTTCCAATTTGTTTCAAAATTTCAAATTCTTTGTAATGAAATTTGAGAATCCATGCTTTGTTACTGGCTGTTAGTGCAGATGGACACTAACTAATAATATTAACTGTTGTGGAAACGATACTTTCTGATGCTTTACAAACTGAACTTTTCTATGTACAGTACCTAACCGTCTTCCGAGGATGCTCAAGAGTGAAAATGTTTTCCCTCTTATCTATGACTTATTAGTTGTAAAGAGCGTTTACAATACCAATATCATCTCTTCACTTGGTAAAATTTCAATTTTTTGATAGGTTGTTCATGTATCGTTTCGTACTGATATTTCAATGCATATATATCATAAACCGTATCTTAGGAGAAAATATTGGTATGTATTGGTTTGTCAGTATATCATCCCACCTCTACCCTTTAAAAAAGCAATATTTATATATAAGATTATAACACTACTAGTCTAGAGACATAATTTTGTGTCTTTGAATGACTGAATTTGAACCCATCTCTGGCATGTCAGTCCAGTGTTCTATCAATTCAGGGACCAACCTAGACCCAAAATTTAGGGAGACTTCACTTCTCCCTCAGAGAAATGTATAAGGGAGAAGTTTTAAATTCTAGGGAGACTTCCTGACGCGCGTGGCACACATTGATCATTATTAAACTTTTTAAAAACAAGAGGCCTAGGGGCCACATCGCTCACCTGAGCAGTATGGCTAGGAAAAAGCAGAATTCAGGTGAAGTTTGGAGCTCAAAAGCGACTATTTCACCTCAGTCGCCCCCTAGGTTAGTCCTTGCAATTGAGGTACAAGTTTAACCTACTAGCCCAAGCCAGTATTAAAGAAGCTGTGTATCATACACTACCATACTAACACATGTATATAAAAAAAATAAATATCTTAAATCCTTAATTATTTATCATTGTTCCATAAGTGATTTATCATCATGCTGACTTTAAGCTTTTTTATAACTTGTTCTGAAGGGGAAATACCTTCTTTAGATGCAAATTTATAACTAAAGTGAAGCATGCTTACATGTATATTGATCGAAGTGTAAGAAACAGATGAGTATGCTTTGTTATAATTTATTTTACATATATGTATGAAGTTTATAATATATTTAAAGTCACTGGGATTGTAAGCGTCAATTCATTAAACATGTTTGTGCTTTACTGTAGTGCTTTTCATAGGCGCTTGTTTTATGAAGTATGCAAAGAGGTATAGCGCCCTTTCCCATTCTTGAACATTTTCGGAATCTCAGACACCTGACAACATGCAGACTTTGAACTGCAGACTTTACACTTAAGGGAACATGTCAAAAGAGTAATTTGAATGATACATTCGAGTATATTTTACTGAACTTGATAATCAAATTTTGTTCTTATTTGTACAAGTTATACATTTGTACATAAACACATGATGTGAGTGGAAGGGGGCAAGGGGGATGCCCCCCACCTTTTTCTGAGAAATCAATACTTTTTTTGCTCTGTTTCCCGATAACTTTTTTTCCTTTATAAATTAGTAACAACAAACTCCCAACAACAAATAGAAAACAGGGATCTTCAAGAGCTAAGAAAATTTTATAAACTTGGATACATGTAAGTTATGGAGGGCACAATCTGTAAATAAAAGTGAATATTAAATTGTTTCTTTCTTTTTATGTATCAGTAGAAAACAAGATATTTAAAAACAGCTTATTGAAACAAAAGAGTTACATTTATCAATAACATATTAGAATACAAAAATATGAAAAAGATGTCAACCCAGATTTATCAAGAAAAAAAAATGGAAAAGGGGGGAGGAGGTCCATGCCCCAACTGCTTGTGGCTTCGACAAGCTCTACCACTTAGCTTGCTACACTTTGCAACTGGTAGACATGGTAGAGCAAGTAAATTAAAGACAGATTTATCAATCGACTAATATTTTTTTTTCACACCTGAATACTAGTACTGGTAAACTTATATCTTTTCATGGAATATATCATATCAATTGCACCACCTTTTATTGAATCTGGATAATAATTAGATTTTATAGGTTATATTCTGGGCAGAATCTCAAGTAATATGTGATTAATAATATCTTTCAATTGGGTATTCTTTCATCCAGAATATGATTATTAGACAGCAAAAATTCTATAATAGGAAATGTATGTCATCTCTTGAAATAAAATTCCCAAAGGCTTATTTTCTCTTAGCTTTAGACTGTTCAAGGTAGATCAGTCGGTAGAGTGCATGCTCCGTGATCGGGAGGTCGTGAGTTCGAATCTCAGCCACGACTGACGTAAGTCGATAAAAAATGAGTAGCAACTGTTCCTTTGCCATGCACTTGGCACTTTAAAGTGAAAGTTGCGGGTCCTTCAGACTCTTGGAAATGTGCCAACTCACCCGATTTCGTCGGGTTACACCCGATTTTTCGACCCTTAACCCGATTATTTTTTATGACACGGCGGGTCATGCTTTTCACCTGATTTTTGCCGAACAACCCGAAAATCTCCTGATTTCCAGATTTGGTTCATAAATTAGGTTGCACTTTTAACTTCCAGTTACAACCCAAGCTTGGATATAGTACGTAAACAATGCCGATGGCTATGTTCAGTAGGCCGTGTACCAGTGAATTATCAGTGCAGGTGTAAACAATTACCTGAGAGATGTTTTGAAAAATCAAAGTTTAAAGTCAATTTAAAATGGCTTCCGATAGAACAAGGTCATTATCAGGGCCAGCAGGAACAAATTGAACCAAGTAAAAGAGAAACGATATTTATGTACATATCAAGGAATCTTGGAAAACAACTTTCATTACATAAAATAAAGTGTTTGAAGATAGTGTAGACATAACTGTAAATTTAATAGCACTGGTTAATTAAATTAATTCGAAGAAAAATAACTTCAAAATCAAAATTGGAATACTTTCAAATTTAGCACATTTAACTTTCCATGTACTTCAAATCAGCAATGCAGATTCTGAAAAGACTTTCCTTTAAAAAATATGCACACTTAATTCAGGTCAATATACTGAATAATGAAACCTTAAATGCTCTTCTAACATGTAAATTTAATCAATATATATAAAAAATTTTGTCATTCTCAGTTAAAGCCACATTTTAATAAAATAATTCTCAATACACAAATGCTTATATATGCATTTATATTTAATTTAATCATGGTAAATGTGTCATGAATGTCATTACGCGTTATATGACCAGATATTTTACTTTCCAAATCTGGTCATGACCAGATTTTTACATGTTGGAGGTTGGCAAGTATGGAGATGTGTCTTTTTCTGCGCAATTGCAATCAAAGTTCTAAATGTTTTGGGGCTATAAACAACAGTTAAATTGTGACCAAACAGTTACTTCTTGAGTGAAATAACAAAGAAAACCAGTTTTGGTTAACATGAGCACAATGTGAAGTAATCATACTTATCCACACCTCATCGCACACAAGGTGGTGCACAGTTACTCAAACAATGGAAATACATATTTTTCTTAAAAGTGTTCAAACGCAGCAATGTTAAAGCTATCTCTGCTTTAGATTGCTTTTTAAATAATACCTAGAATGAATATTAGTAGAAATTTACTTGCCGTTTTTAGTCTTTTTAAAATAAAAAGCAAAATTGTGAAAAGTTTCCTTGAAATAGCTGAATAAAACTACCTGAGGTAGGTAAATAAAGCTACGGTTGGTAATTTTAGCTACGTAGCTATAAATGTACCAGGGACCTATATACTATATAGGTCCCTGAATGTACTGATTGTGCTGGACCTGCTAACGGTCGCACCATCAAACATATTTCTACATGGGCATATGATTTGCAAAGAAAAAAAAGGAACAACCTTCCAACGCCTATCAGATCCCGGGGGTAAAGTATTGAATATAAATTCTTTTTTTTCTGACACTGTCTGAAGTGGGCCAAAGTTTCACGTTACACTACATGGTTTTAAATGTTACGTTTCTACTACGAACTTCATGTACTACTATATGCATTACTTCACGCATGATTTACGTGTCTAAAGCTAAGCAGGTTGTTGTAAGTCTAATCAATAATAAAAAATCTAACTACTTACCACATGACTGTCACCTCGGAGCCGCCATTACCCGCAATAAGTTGGTTTTCCGCTCCTTGTTAGCCTTTGAAAGTTTACGATGTTAGGGGGACCAGTTTAAACCCCGCTGCATTCCGAATGAACATTTCCCAGCATCCCCAGACATTCGTTTTACGGTGCAGTGAGAACACAGAATGTGGGTTAATTTTGCCGACTTATGGGGAATTTTTCGAAAATGAAAACAAATCGATTAAATTTTATCAGTAGACTGCGTAGAATCCAAAAATACCCATGACCATATTTGTGGGGAACGAGAGATTTCCCCACAATTCTCAACTTTCCCCATAAGAAAGGTCCTTTGTCAGGTGTGAGTTCCCCACAAGTTGGTAAACGCGGGTGCTCTCTCTCTCTCTCTCATTTGTCTGTTAAATAAAAACTATGACAGCAGATTACTTAAATATCAAGTTGGGAAAATTTAATATATAACAAATAATATGATTGATTCTTTGTATCATCTTGTCCGAGTATAATCACGGCCGGGAAATGTCTACAGATACATGTAGAAGTCTGCTCAATAAATCATTATAAAAAATAAAACTGACACATAAATATATTATTGCATTAAAATTTTAAACCACGAGTGTTTTTATGCAATACGTCCACATACTTTGTAAAAAAAAAATTCTCATTATTTTACACGGAATCGCCTTATATGGTTCTTACAACCGTTGTAATTCATTCTATATGTCCGTAGTTTTCTCTTCTAAAATCCACATTATTTGTAATGGTTTTATATATCAAATAAGAATAAACATATTTATTTTACAACTATAGACTAATTTCATCTGTTATACTATAGCGTTCGGTAACAATTACAATGTTTTACAGCGATAAAAATCGTGTTATTAAAAAGTTGAATTTAAACATCGTACATATGTACAGAAAATATTGTAAGAAACTTAAATTAATAATTTTACTTAATGTGCATGTATCGTCTTTCTTCTGTTTCATTGATTTGTTTATTTATTTATTATTCATTTATTTTTTAGCACCAGGCATTCGAATACAATAGAATAGTTTAAATGCAAGGAAAAGATCAGAGGCATTCCGAATAAATCGTTCATCTTGCGTTCACCGTTCGTTCACCGTTCACTTTGCGCTCGCGTTTGGGCTCCGTTCGCGTTCTGCGTTCGCTCACCGTTCACCGTTCACACATCGTTCACCAAGTTGCGTTCAGCGTTCACACATCGTTCACTCACCGTTCGCTCTGCGATCGTTCACCGTTCGTTCACCGTTCGTTCAGCGTTCCCTCACCGTTCAAGTGGGAAAGTAGAACGTTTCAGGGACTGTACCTCATATTTTTAATTTTATGTTGGGATTTTAAAAAAATATTAATCTTTCTATGCATTATATTAAATTTTCTTCATATTATGATTAGACATAATATTAATTTCTGAAAAAGTAAGCAACGCTTCATTTTGCGAACTATTTTCTATTTGAATCTAATGCTATTGTTGTTGATGAAAATCAATGTAAGAAATTTAAAAAAAAAGAAATGTGAAGTTTAGAGCGGAGGGATATTTCACCTTCAGTGTTAGAATACATCTATCATATTGAACGTGTCTCTCAATGCCATATTTTGCTCATAAATCAAAGTTTATTTTACAAAGTTAATGACTTATGTGATGCTTCCATTTGAGTACATGTACATGTATATGGGAACAACAAAGCCTTCTGACTATACGTACATTCTTTTCTCTTTTCAGGCAAATATCTCAGGTTTACACCACAGATTAAAAGCTTGCTTTTCTCATTGCTATTTGTCGACAATTTCTCACTGAACGTTGCCGAAAATTCTCATAAAAACGTCATCCGAAAAATAAGGGAGGAATATTTCAGTGAAATTGAGGATTTCGAAGATGTTAGTCTACATAATCTTCCAAATGACATAAAAACACAAGACTGTATACTAACTTTTGCATCAGAGACAGTTCAACATGATGCAATGTATGCTTTTATCACAGAATGCCTTGTGGTGCAGAGTAATTTGGATTTTTTTCTACGAATGGCTACACAACAGCTGATCTCTGAATATTGTCGCTCATACTGGTATAAGGCAGAGGAAAAAGAAAGGATTCTCTGTCTGCATAGAGAAAACTATAACTCTTTGATAGACAGACTAAAGTTGGAAATCCTGAAATACAGTCCTGATAATGACGAGGACATTCAGGTCTGGATAAGTGCACGTTGTAAGTATTTTACACTGGGGTCACCTTTTATAAAGTAATCTTTGAGTGGTTTCCTTTTTCTGTCCCTCTCTTCGCTCCTACTTTTACATAAGTTTGGAAAAAGGTGTAGATTATTTATGCCTTACCAAAAAGCGCCATGTCTTTCTTAGAAGGGTTTTTGCCTTAAAAATAAACTTATGAATATCTTTATATTTCATTAAAATCAATTGGCTTTCTCAGCTGGAGTGATCACACTTTTATTCATGTTTTGATTTCCGCATGATGAAGGGCAATTTCATTGTGTAATTGACTGTAAGCTTCCTTTCTAGCTCATATATTAGTAATTAAGTCTGAATTTCACACAAAGATATGTACTACTTTGTTGCTTTTTCGTGATCTAAACAGCTTAAAGAGATATGAACAAGACAATATTGAAATGTCAATGTTTCATAAAAGTATATGTTTAATATCTACTATGATAAAAACAATACTTAAAAGGAATAAGGATGACTAATACCTTGTTATTTTTCTTAGTAAAAGCCAGTTAAACTTGACATATTTGCACTTGGAAAAAAGTTTGAAACATTGATTTAAACTATTCCTGTTTGAAATAGTTTTTCTTCATGAAAATATATATGCGAAGATAGTATCAAATAAGATTAATAGTTTTGATCAGGAAAAATAAATCTTGAAAGTATATAATATGAATCGTGACCTTTTTGTACTTTAAGAAAAGAACAAAAGTATGTTTCTAAAATTCACTTAACTAGTGTTGTCATTTATTTTTTTTTTTAAATACACCAATAACATTGTTAAGTCTTCTAGTTCGTATATTAAGAATAAAAACACAATATCAAAATTCATTTTTTTTAAGTTGTTAAGTTATAAATATTATTGTAATGGAAGAATGAATTTAATTTTAAAGACTTTATGTGATTGTAAGACTTGTAAAATTAAATAAAACACTAAAAGGCTGAAAAATTTTCAAATTCCAAATTAGATTTGTGTCTCTACTATTTCTGTGACGACTGAAAAAGTAATTATGAATAACAGGTTACGTAATTAAAGGAGATGTATAGAAGCCACTGTAAAATGAAGAAAAGCATTTTGTATGCATTTTTGTTGGAAATCATTCCGCAAGAAAAAAAAATAGTTCCCGAGAAAACTCTTTCAAAATGCTTCAGATTTTTTGCCTCTAAATAACAATATATTGTGCCCTGCTCACAAATTTGTATTTATTATAGATTTTTATGAGACCAAACACTGTTCGTTTTCTTCACCTTGTCATTGTATATAAACAAAAGTTTACGAATATGAAGATACATATCAAACAGTCACTCATTTTGAACGATAAAAATCCTATCCCCTTGGAAACCAAATGCTCAGGACCTTACTTCCTTATATCAATGTTTTATCTTAAAAGTTAATGTTACTTAAGGAATGAATTTAATAGTTACCCAAGTTATACTGTATAACCTAGGTTGGGGCAGCTTACGCATTATAAACCGCGAAGCGGTTTAAAACTAAAAAAAGCGTAAACTGTTCAAACCCAGGTTATACCAGTATAACATTTAGAGTCTCCTTCAAAAATGTCTTCAAATTGTACATATTATAAATGTAACGTCAAGCGGATTGATGCGTTTTGACGTAAGTCATTGTGACGTAGACAACACAGGTAATACGATATAAAATAATTTTTTATCCAATCAAATGACGCGTTACAACCAAAATTAAATTATTAGAGAATATATATTAAATGTATTACGTGTGCTGAAATTGTCATTTTAGTACATGCATGGTTTTCTTACATTTTTATGTTAAATGAATTCATAAAATAAAGGTTATATTTTCAAAGAGGCATTTTTTTACTGTGATTAATTTAAAAGGTGCGACAAAACCCCCAGTTTTCTTTCCCTTGAAAAAAAAACTCCTTTAAATAAGATAGCGAGAGTGTATCAGCTTTCCAAATACTGACTAAAACTACCAACTTTTGTCCAGATTATTGTTTAAATCCATGGTCACAATTTTCAACCTTAAAATCGCTGAACTATAACCTGGCACGAGCACTTGACAATGACCGTACAATCAATGACACTGCGTCATAATTTTTAACTACAAAATGACAGAGGCAAAAGGAAAAAAAATAATAAACAGAAATTTGATGTTTGAAGGAGCAATGATATCTACATGTTTTGCTGATTCTTTTATTTGCGCATTTCAAGAGTGCCATATGAATAACATACACCATAAGAATGATTGCTGTATAAAATTTGAAAATTATATTTAAAGAATTAAACTTTTTTTTCTAGCTTTATCGCCGTAAAATTAAACAAATTTTTTTTTAAAAAATAAATTGTTATCTTCATGTTTTATGTCAATAGTATGAAGTATTTAATAGCGATTCTCTGTAACAACTTAAACTTCTTTGCCACGCATGGTAACCGATTTTGATGAAACTTTGCCGATTATTACAACTTGACAACAGAAACATATATCACATAAAATTTTGTTGCTATGTGTCTTGGTTGCCAATGTAACAGCCAGAAAAGTTGGAAAAATTGAGATTTTCAGCTACTTTGAATCTTTATTTAGCCTTAATAAAGACTTAGAAAAACAAACAAACCATTTTCACAAAAACTTGACACCTTGATGCCACTTATGCTATAAAGAAACTATTTAGAATTTATCTCTAAGTAAGTGGTAACCATGGGTACATTTTGAATATATTTTAGACGCTGAAAAATGCTGTAATACGCTCAATATTCACTATTGATAGGTGTTACATGATCAAGCTCAATCAACAACTTAAGAAAAACAGCAAAAATATTTTACCGTAAGTAATTGGGTATTGGCAATATTATTCTTAAAAAAACTTTCATTGTTGCCATGGTAACATAGTGTAACCATGCAAAGTCTATTGCTAAGTTTGGGTTAATGCTACTATCTTGAGGGAAAACAATAAAATTCGTGACGGGCACATATAAATCCTTAGGACCTTGCAACACCCACAACATAAGAAAAATTGGGATTAATTGTTACTTTGCAGTGTAACTATGGAAACAACGTACCAGTTTTTTAGAGTGATATTTTTATGCTGCCTTAGGAATTTACTTACCTTTTAATCAAGAAACATATCATCTGACTCACCTTGAAAAGTACTTATCTGGTAGAACTAAAGTTGAATATCATATATTGATAAAGTTTGTTGAAAAATACAATACTGTTGCTATGGCTACCAAGAAGTGAAAATGTTAGATTTTGTTAATTCTATATCAATATTAAACCCTATGTGTCAGCTTTTTGCATCCAGTTAGAGATTGGGTGATAGTCAAAATTGAAAGTCAGGTTAGTTGTTCATAGATATCAATCATAAAAGTTTTGGAAATCTACATGCAAGTGTACGTATCCAAGGAAACAGAATATTTTTCAGATTTGTATGCGTATTTTATCGGCTAATTTCTATAGCAACGCCCTATTTAAAGAATTGAATTTGAATTTTTTGAAATGTGAAAATTAAGGTCACACCAACGCCTTTAAAAATTGATCATCAGTTATATAGAAATATGCATTTTAAAAAGAAAGGATGAGATTAAAACACTAAGGGGGTAAATTTAAATCCCTTCGTGGTATTACAACCATGACAACCATTGCCAACCTATAAGAAATATCACATTTCATCCTTGGTATATGTTACAAGGATCTTTTGTCTATCATTTGCTTGCATTTCAACCTATAATTGTTTTTATTCTTAAGTGAATGACTTTATAAAATTAAATGAACAAATTTAGTGCTTTTGAATACTTTGTTTCCATAGTAACGTATGTAATAGTTGATTTACCAAACATGTTTATCACGCATTTAAGACAACAGGCCTTCAACTTTTAGAAACAGGCATTACCACTGGCTTGCTTTGCTGCAAACGTTAACTGTGGGACTCTGAACATGTTGAAAAATGCCATTTTTCAAACTTTAGGACATGTTGCTATTGTAACCATGACACATAGCAACCAGTTTTTGCCAGATTGGAATTTACGGTATCAAAGACTTTTATCATAGAGAGTTTGGAGAAATTCTAAGACTATGCGTGCCACAGCTCCTATATAAAAGATCAAGTCATTACAGAGAATGGCTCTTAAAATGCTTACATAAAGAATATGAAGTGTAAAAAAAAAAATAATAAGTTATTACGCCCTCAATTCAATTAAAAAGCACATTCTGAGAACAAAGAAAACAGGGACTACTGAAAATATAAGAGTTGTGTACAGCAATGTTTTAATAGAAAACGTAAAAGTAAAAAAAAAAAAAAGATTACACTGTCCAAGAGTTAAAACACTTCCAGCTTTTATGCTTACTTTACTTACTTCAAATTCTCTATTGTAGTAAAAGTTCCCATAGAAATATTAATGTGGGACCAGGAAGCAAGGAAAAGGTATGTTGAGTACGCCAACAGAGGAACAGAGACTGTCCACGATGCCCGTGGGATGATCGTGGGATGTGCGGGAGCCGGCAAGACAACCCTTTTGAAACGTCTGCTCAGGTGTAGTGAGGCCGAAATACGGAGTGTGAAATCAACAGTAGGGCTGGAGGTTCACGAGGAAGCTTTCGAAATATGCAATGGGGTACTCAAGGGTAAAATATTGTTCAATTTTAAAACTCATACGCTTATTATTGTAAAATTGTGATAAAGATAATTACACATATCAAAACTATTTGCTGTGTGTTAACTGACATCAGTTTTTTACTAAAACTGCAATCTTTTAGTAGTATCTTAAAATAGGCAATGGGTACAATGCTATTACATGCTCATATTGTAAAGATGACATAGGGTACATTTTTATTGGTAGCTTTGTGGCAGTTGTTAGATTTTTGTGAAATTTTTCTTTCCATACAAAGTTTTGAAGAAAAATGACAACGCGGATCCTGTAACTGATGACGGAAATGGAAGTCATGAGACGGGAGCTGAAGATAACTATCCAAGAAGATTAACTTTCTTTGACTTTGGTGGACAATGTGCATATTACGCCTGTCATCAGATTTATCTGACAAGGAGAGCATTTTACATTTTGGTCATAGACGCTTCCAAACCATTAGACAAGACAGTGGATAAGGAAGTTTGCGATCAGGACGGTACTTTGTTTTCGTCCTGGACATATGCAGGTAATTATTATATAAAATCAGGGGGGAGAGCAAAATCATAGTAAACCTTCCAATATCTTAAATTGGAATGCAAAAAATGCTTAATCTCTGGAACATGCAAAATGTAGAATGCATAGCATTACCAACACGGCCATCGTATGTACTGTTGTGACATAATTGTTGCTGGTACCAATGTTACATGTAATACATGAAATATGAAGAAACGAACAGTAATCAATCTCAAAAGTCCATTGAAACAATACAAATTTGGAGAAAAGCAAACCCAGACCTATTAAAAAACATCAGAGATGGACATCAGGTGCCATGGAGGAGTGAGCATCCCATACCGACCGGTCCCACCCGCCTTGTGCTCCTTGTCATGATCAGGAAACAAAACGGGAAAATCCGAAGACAATTCAGTGTCTAAATAATGCCTAACAATTAGTATGAAAAACGTCAGTCAGCATTTGACTTTATAATAGGTTGTATTTGCTGACAAGGTCATTTATAGACCATAAAACTACTTGCAAAATGATGACTTCGAACGAGTCTGTTGATATCCTTGTTTCATCAATCTGTTTGTCAATAGCTTGCCTCGGTTTAGAAATTGTTCATACGTAGAGCATGCTCTTGCATGCGTATCGAATCAACTGAGACACGTAATCCCCATATGCAGGTGATAAGAGTATATTGCTACATAAGTTAGGGAAGTTGACGATTAAAAAGTTGAAATCACGTTTATCATAAAGCTTTGTTGTTAGGTTATCATTAAAGTCTTTTTCTAGTAAAATCCAAATATGAAACAGATGTGTCAGACTCTGTGGTATCTTTTATTTCAAGCTCACTGGGATATATCGAGTCGACATATGAATTTAAGTTAATATTAATATGTCTTCGATATATTCATTCGTTCCCCTTTTCTAACGAATATTACCCACTGACAATAAGTTTGCAAACGTATTATACTGTAGTTCATTTGATCTTTTGCGACTCTATTTAAGTTATTGATAAAATTATGTTCCAACGTACGTTGCGCAAGAACAATGACCCCCCCCCCCCACCCAACACCACCACCACCACAGACAGATTAAATGATTGAACAGTTTACTAAATTAAAAATATAGGAACTTTAAATGACATTTTAAATCTTTTTAATTAAAAATTTAATAGAAATCATTAAATGTTCAAACTCTCTATTGAACAAACATTTCTCGTTCAAAGCAAACATGTTAATATATTTTTCATACATTCACCAAAACAAATATAAAGGGTATCATTATTGCTTAGTTTAAAACTCCCAAGCAGTTGATCTGATCTAATTTTTGCACGAAATACTTTTTTTTTCATTTAAATTTTCATTATTGAAGGATGAAAAATAGACTGTCTGCATGTATGCATTCCTCTGTTTATGATTTGGATATGTATTAGATATCTTTTTAGATATTTTTTTTATCTTCTTTAAAAAAAAAATCAATTCAAAGAAATTTTGAATTTACAATGTTTGTATTTTTTTTTTAGTTTCTTTGCTTCTTCATTTCAGATTACTTTGCATTCTGGATAAAATCAATACTCACGTTTTGTTCACTAGAAGTTGAGAAGAAACCTGATATACTTTTTGTTGCTACACATTGGGAAGGAAATGAATATGAAGTATTTGTGTTTGATTGTTTGTTTGTTGTTTTGAAATTTTCACTCATATGGAGACGCCACCACTTGCCGATGGAGAGCTGCAAATTTTGACCTATACTCGGCACTTAGGGCCATTGAGCAGTGAGGGATCTTTTTCGTGCCAGCACCTACTGCAACACGGGACCTCGGTTTATACGGTCTAATCCGAAGGACCGGTCTCTACGTTCCACAGTGGGATTCGAACCTGCGACGTAAGGATCAACTCCTTACTCCGCGATTCTAGAGCGAACGCTCTAACCACTGCGCCACTCGGGCTGAAGTATTTATAGTCAAATTTAAAAAAAGAGGGGGTTGTACATCTTAGTAGGTCTACGAACGATCTCGTCTTTACTCATCAACCGCCTCCAAATTCTCCGAAATATCGTCGTATGTAATTGTTATACTGGGATCATTTGATTGGTTGCTCCATAGAGTTGCGTAAGCAAATCAACGAATCACAGTTTACGTTATGTATGTATGTTAGGCAATGACAAAAACTTAACCATAGTTAACGCAAACAAATCCACTCACCGGTGCATTTTTACTTCGCAGTTTGAGAAAGGTATTCCAGTATTATTCCGGACAGGTATTTGATTCCAGTGACCTGTAGGCATGTAAACCGATATTCGCACGTTTTAACGGCGTTACCACATTAGTATAAATAGCAAACTAAGAAACGTATTTTCAAAATTGAAGAATTGCAACTTTTTATTGCATATTTGACGACGTTATTTCTGCAAGTTTGCCAACGGGATTTGAGTAAAACACGAGATTACCCTTGGGTAACCGACGACGGAGGTTATGTAGAAAATCTGAATGTGTTTTTCGTTTTAAAAAATACGTAATTCTGATTTTACTCATATTTTATTCACTCAATGATAACTTAGCTTTCTTTTTAAATGTTACAGAACAACACCTATTCTTTTATGCAAACAATTGGAAGTAATCTTCCGAACATGATGTCTCTCCAGCATTATATCCCTAGAGAAAACTGTTTCTTTACGCATTTTCCTCTTTCGCCATTAAAAGAATTGGAAAAACAAATAATTTCATGTGCTTCAGATTCACGATGGAGTGAAAATGTTCCAAAAGAATGGCTTTGTCTTGAACTTGAAATTCTGACACTTAGGCAATCAAAACGCATTCTAGAATTCCAGTATATCTTGAGCAAAATGCCTGGTAAAGCGAAACAGTCTGCAGAGGACATGCTTCGATTTTATCATGATGCTGGAAAAGTTTTATACTTTAATGAGCAAGGTCTTAACGACATAGTAATCATTGATGTACAATGGTTTGTTGATGCCTTTAAGAACATCATTACCGACAGTTTGCACACTTGTTGGATAAGCAAAACTAACGAAGATTGGAAACTCTACTATCAAACTGGACATCTAAAAGATGCTCTGTTAACAGAAATCTGGAGACTTAAAGATAATGAACTGATGCAATCTCTTGAGAATAAGCGAAAGGGAACTTCAGATTTACTAAAAGATCCTCGCTGCATTATGTTTCATAAGAAAAATGTGTTGACTGTGATGCAAAGACTTGGATTGATGGCTGTTGGGAAAACATCACATTATGTACCTTGTATGAATAGAAGGACATTGCCTCTCAATATCAAGAATGTGGTTGAAAATGCGCCAAAGAAGGCACCAATAATGATATTTCTATTTGACTTTCTGCCATACTTTTTATACTTCCGGTTAATCGTTGGTTGTATGCAAATCACAGATTGGAGGGTCTTGGACGATGGGAAAAGTCTCTACAAAAATGCCTCGTTCTTTGAATTTACTAACCATTTCATCGTTGTCTCGGTCACTGATATCTCGATAATGGTTCACATTTATCACCCATTACAAAAATTGGAACCCTCGAGAACTCTTCAGATCAAACGAGACATAAAAAATACCCTACAGAGTATAACGGAAAGTTTCCACAAGAAATTAATTTTTAAAACAGGATTCAGCTGTCAAAAATATAAGAAAATAGGAGAAGAAGTCAACAATGATTTTATCGAGGAAAGTGTCTTAATGAAGAATGGAATTGGACGAAAACTAGTTTGTCCAAGGCATCAACTTGAAGGATATCATGAAATTGAACTTGAAGAATACAATAAATATTGGAAAGAATAGAGTATCCGTGGTAAGAAGAAAAACTAGACGAAATCCCTTTTCATTAAAAATACAAAGTAATGAAAGAGGGGATTATAAAGGAATGCCTTTAGTTTAATCATTTTATTTTTCGCTGATTAAATATATTTATATACTTTGCGGAAGTACGTTTTAACATTCATTTAAGGAAATAAGATATTTCCTCACACATATTTTTTGTGTACTCTGTGATTTGCCTCTTAGTTAAATAACATATCATTTGATTATAAATCAGTTTAAAGTGTAATGTGTTGTATTTCCATTTTAGACAAATTTTGCATTTTTAGTTATAATATTATCAGTCGATGTTTTACAGTTGATTCTCCGCCTTTCATGATCTTCTATTATTCACATGTTAAAAGGATGAGTGTAGTCAATAAACTTTGGAATATATCTATTAGATATACATTATAATTGTATTTCATTCATAGAGTTGAGCCTTACAATTCGAGTAAAAACATGTATGATAGGGAAAATTATAAACTATATTCAAATTCCAAAATTTCAAGGAAACATAGTAAAAACCAACTTTTTTGTCAGACAGCTTAACCTCCCTTTATATAGGCAAGTAAAAGCTTTTCAAAACGCTTGCCTGACTAAACCAATCAATATTTATGGAACCTATAAGCAAGAGAAGTGCTAAACGTTTCGTCATCAAGGAGCGACATAGTTACTTCATTACAGAAGATGTACAATTTATTTTTCATAACCAAGGTTCTCCATGATCTGTTTTACTGTGTCGCTCCCGACACAGTAAAATTTTCCCCGACACAGTAACGATTCATATTTTATACGTCCGACACAGTAAAAATTTTGTGACACAGTAAGATCTGTGATAATCAGAAAATTAGAAAATAAATTCTCTCTTACTGAGACTTTGATCATACAAATCTACCGTCCTTCAATTTTCAGACAGAACACTTAATTATCTTTTAATAAGGGTACATGTACTTGCTTAACCTCGCATAATCAATTATCTCCTAGACCCTTACTGGACTTTACGCATGAAGGAACAAAGACAAATAATTTGCTTACACACGTCCATGTTATCGTTTAATTGCTAGTTGTATTTTTAAATATTATTTAGAAATTAAAAATTTAATTATTTTTAGCTGTAAAGTTATATTTTCTCACTTTTCATCAAATTTTGTAGTTTGGTCAAACATAAAGTTGTTCAATTAAACAAATATCACTTCTTTAGTCAGAGAAGCCCCAATTTAAACAAAGATATTTAAATTTTGGAAGAAAAAAGAAAAGGGGCATACAAGGCGAGGACAATCACCCGCTTGGGACAATATATTTATCAACTTTCAAAGTTCAAGGAAAAGTTATATTTTTCTAAAATAAAGTTTTCCATAATGTCATCTTCAACACAGATTCAGTTATTTTATTGAATGACTTTTTAATCTTTTTAAAGTCGGCAGTAAAGCATATTTAGTAGAAAATCGGTTTATTAGAGCCATAAAAAAATGATTTTTGAATATGAATATGTCGTCTTCATTCTTCATTGACGTTTATATGACGGAAAAGTAAATGTAATATATATATATATATATATATATATATATATATATTTTTTTTTTTTTTTTTTTTTTTTTTTTTTTTTTTTTTTTTTTTTTTTAAATGGAGTCTGAACCCATTCTATATGAAAATCGAACATTTCTGAAAAAAAATCACGCTTCAACAAACTCGTTTATTTAAATAACACTGACATCAAAAAAGGCAAGCAGACTTCGTAGCGTAGTGGTTAACGCGTTCAGTCTTGCGCCCAACCGTGAGCTTTGGAAAGAGTTGGAATCATGCAAGAAGTGTTTTTTTTTCTTTTTCACATACCTTAAAAATATTAGTGAAAAATAAATTATTTGGCAATAATTTTTTTCAACAAAATATAGGAAACAAACGTGTTAAAGATTATATTGACAATATAAATTTTGAAAAATATAACTTTTCACGAACTTTTAGAATTGAAAAATGTCTTCTCTCAATGCGGGAAATCGTCCGCGCCTTGCACGCCTTCATTCTTTGTTTGTGTTAACGGTATCTATCCTTAATATACTCGTCAACTTGTAGACTTTGATACAAGTATATTATATAAGTTTTTTTTAATCATACATATTTTTTTAAGTTTTGTGCTGGAGGAGGGAGGCGGGGTTACAGCTGCTTTGTCTTATAGTACATTGTATGTACATTATTATACGGATACATTCTAATTGTTTTAAATATCCATTAATTTATTTTTATCAATATGTACGACCATACCATTTGTGTAGCGAATTAATGATTCAAAAAAGTTGTGTGTGTATGTATGCTTTTGTAATTATAATGAATAGTGGTTCAGTTGCGAATTTGATCGCGAAAATACCACGAATATTAGTGGTTTACGTAAAGTCTGCAACACAGTAAAATCACAAATGATGGAGAACCCTGCATAACCAAATATTACAGATTAACGATAATCTAAGACATGTCAGTGTTTGGTCATTTATTAGATAGACAAAGGGCTGACTAGTTACGTTGGGATGAAACTGCAAATGCTCTTGCGTAGATTGGAATTCTGGGAAAAATAGTTCGACGAGTCGTTCTAAAGAAATTCATATTACTCTCTTACCAGGGGGCTCACTTCTTTAGGCACACCTTCTGGTCAGTGATAGATTGATTAGACGGCCTCCATTTATAGACTAGTCTGTTCTCCGTCGTTCTCGACGACGAAGTAAATTCTGAACAGTTTTAACTAGGAAAGTTGTCTTGAAGTGTTTGAGACAAAACTGCTTCAATGCTGCTCTAGAACACAAAGTAAATGGCCGGTATACTTTATAGCTAGAGCCATAGGCTTTTGGATCGCATAAATCCGATTTTAAAAAAAAATTGGAGTGTATAAAAAAGATAAAGGTATGGAACTCCTTACATAGGGTACCCATGTTCGCTAATAAAGTACTTTTAAATCGAATGCTCTAAAATTTTTCTTTCTATTCATATCTATTCATATATAATCAATCTACATTACTACCAAAGTTCATTTCGAAATTCCGTATACTTCCCCAGATATGCTGAAATCAATTCCAATATTGACCTACTATTTTTTTTTACTCGATGTTAGCTTGGTCCCCTGGTTATTCACATGTATAAGACGATGTTTGAACTGCAACAAACAGCTTCATAGCATTTGAACAATCTTTCAACATTTTAAAGTTGATTTTTTCACTCCAGATCGTAAGGTTAAATCAGTAATAATTCTTTTCGCCAAAAAAAAAAGAAGAAAGAAAAAGAAAAATATGCTTCATCAACTGCACATCCATGTTGTTTATCAATGTAAAAAGAGCTATGTTTGAACGAATTTTTCCCGGAATGTATAATATACTTTTTGATTTGTTTTAAAATTACACCGCTAAAATATGTTGGTAACTTAGCAAGACCATCTGATCAAACCAGATTAAATTTTATATAGAGACTGAGTGCTAATAAAGAAATATTCAGAGAGTATAGAATAAATTCCCGGAAAAATTCGTTCCGTCGTTCCCACTTTGCAATTAGTGAACTATTCAGAGGCCCAAACTAATGTCGAGTAAAGAAATAAGGTCAACATTTTGGAATTTATTTCAGCATATCTTGGGAAGCATATGTAATTACGGAAAGATCTTTGGTATTCACATAGACTGTTTATCAGGTCCGGCATAATCTCTTGATTAGCTATATAGCTTAATAGAACTATTTTTAACACCCTCATGCATTCTTTCGTAAATCGGATTAAAGCGATCTGAAGGCCTCTGGCTAGAGCAAAACAAGATACTGATATCCGACCCCCCCCCCCTGCATAAATCCGATTTTAAAAGAAATTGGAGTGCATAAAAAAGATAAAGGTGTGAAACTCCTTACATAGGGTACCCATGTTCGCTAATGAAGTACTTTTAAATCGAATGCTCTAAAATTTTTCTTTCTATTCATATCTATTCATATATAATCAATCTACATTACTACCAAAGCTCATTTCGAAATTCCGTATACTTCCCCAGATATGCTGAAATCAATTCCAAAATTGACCTACTATTTTTTTTACTCGATATTAGCTTCGTCCCCTGGTTATTCACATGTATAAGACGATGTTTGAACTGCAACAAACAGCTTCATAGCATTTGAACAATCTTTCAACATTTTAAAGTTGATTTTTTCACTCCAGATCGTTAGGTTAAATCAGTAATAATTCTTTTCGCCAAAAAAAAAAAAAAAAAAAAAAATTAAAAAAAAAAAATAATTATAATAAAATATGCTTCAACAACTGCACATCCATGTTGTTTATCAATGAAAAAAGAACTATGTTTGAACGAATTTTTCCCGGAAGGCATAATATACCTTTTGATTTGTTTTAAAATTAGACCGCTAAAATATTGTTGGTAACTTAGCAAGACCATCTGATCAAACCAGATTAAATTTTATATAGAGACTGAGTGCTAATAAAGAAATATTCAGAGAGTATAGAATAAATTCCGGAAAAATCCGTCCCGTCGTTCCCACTTTACAATTGGTGAACTATTCAGAGGCCCAAACTAATGTCGAGTAAAAAAAAATCAACATTTTGGAAATGATTTCAGCATATCTTGGGAAGCATATGTAATTTCGGAAAGATCTTTGGTATTAACATAGACTGTTTATCAGGTTCGGCATAATCTCTTGATTTAGCTATGTACATTGTAGCTTAATAGACCTATTTTTTAACACCCTCATGCATTCTTTTGTAAATCGGATTAAAGCGATCCGAAGGCCTCTGGCTAGAGCAAAACAAGATACTGATAACCGACCCCCCCCCTCCCCCTCGACACACCTACCTGCGATGATGGCTTTACCATATATTATGAATGAGTTTAAATAACATCTTTATGAAGTTTTTAAATTGTTTACAGTTTTACTTTTCAATCAATTTCAGAACCTTTCACAGTTCTATAATAACTTGCTTTTTTATGAAATGAAAACCAGTACAGATCATGATATCTTTTTTATTTTGCCGATTCTTTACTTAAAACCTTATGGGAGTGAAGCCCGTTCCTCAACGGGTACTGGCCTACAATCTTGTCACTGTATTAAAGGAAAACCCTTGTTCATTACAAAAGATGGAATAATATGATATGCCACTGGGTGACTTTCTAAGCTTTTTAAAGCAGTATGAGCTACATTTTTTAAAATTTCATGTTGCTTTTAAAATGTGTTATTATGATACATTTGTACGTAATTAAAACATTTTTGATCAATTAGACAGAAATAAAGTATCAAATTGTTTCAGAATAAAGCATTCTGTATAAACAAATATATAAGAAATCAATATTGTACAGGACGACAATAATGTAATCACACCTTATAAATAGTTAATCAATCGCAAATATGAACAACAGAACTTTTTTTCTGTTATTGAAATAGTAAATAAAAATTTGCAACAAAAATTTTTGACAACAAAGTTACACCTCATATTGCTTTAAAAAGCTAACCTTGTAACGTACATCATTTTGTTATCTTGATGGAGACTGATTCAAGAAGGGATGTTCCATTTACCAGGTGGACGGTGTTTGTTTATGATTGGACTAGTCCACTTATGGGATAATCGGAAAACAAAATAGTAAGAATAATTAGCAAATCAATTGCTTTAGTATTGCCTGCCCATAAACAATGTGTTATTTATAAAAGAGATAAAATTTGCAATTGATAAAAAATCTGAAGCTTAAGAATCAGGTTGAAGAACAAACTTTATTTATTTGTATAGAAGTTATCACAACCATTCAATAGAACAGTCCAAGAAAAAAGGCGCGAAGATAATTTACTCTTGACATTTGGTGCAAAATTATTCTGTCACCCCTTTCGTAGAAGACAAATGGACTGATCCAGTAGTTTAGAAACGCGGAAAAAGTGTTTCATGGAGATGTTTGTATCAATGATAAACAGGTGCATGCAAAAATCCGAAGGAAGTAAACACATCATTATTTTGCAACAGTAATATGATTCCTTCTTCTGCAAACTGTATTTCTAAAAATGCAGGGAACCAATTTCGAAAAAATCTAGCTCACTAAGTATGATCGCTTAGTTTCGGACCATGGAAAATTGATCCTTATACTGCATGACGCTTGTGACGTCAGGCAATAAATTGAAGTAGCCGAATAAAGTGTGATGTTTAATTTAATTTTTCTTTAAGTCGTGCTAAAAAAAATTATAGATTAATATGAAAAATGACAAAAAGGAAGAGATTTTGGAGCATCATTTCGAGCCAAATTAAACTAAAAGTACGATGGGTTTTTTTCGGAAATTATTGAGACGATGTGTTTATTCTCCTTTGTAATGAACGTCTTTTTGCTAAAAATTGGCATATATGAGTAATTAAAAGTGAGAAATATTTAGCAAGTATTTTATTTTTTTCTTTTCAATAGAAAATTAAAGTGAAAGGGTTCAATGGTGCAATCAGGAAATAAGATGTTGAAAATATGCAACAATTACATTCTAACTTCCGGTGGACCAGTGGAAAGAGCCGAGACAATCAAAATCTTGTATGCAATTTTTTTAACTCCATTTCGGGCAAATGTAATGGAAGTTTTGATCAGAAATACTGAGATAATAAAATTATTGAATCAAGGCATAGAAATCAGACTAGTGTGACAAAATGGATTTTGACGTCAAAGTGGCGCAACTTCAAATTTTATGTAACGCCGAGAAGAAGCTCTGTCGAGGCCAAAGACCTGCTAAAACAGAACAATTTGAGGGAAACATCTCTAGAACTAGATTTATCATTGACATACACAATTGTTTCAACCGGAGTGAAAGTTAAGGGACAGGACGACCATCAATTATTACGGACTAAATAAAGTCAGCGGTGCTAAATTCAGTAAAGCAGGATATACTAAACAAATTTTGCTTTTTGATAGCAATTTGACATTGCAATAGTGAAAACTAACAAATTTTTTAGCGAAGAATTAAAAGAAAGAATAAAATTGGATTTCCAATCTTTTTAAAATTATGATAGAAGAGTTAATACTCCCCGATTGATTTAATGTGAGAATAAAAATCCACTTCTGAAGTGACTTTCAAATGGCATAACTATCATCTCTTGGAACTGTGTAAGGTCTATAGACATATGCAAGCTTATAATTTTACCATGTCCTACCTAATGATGCTATTAAATAGAAATTTCGCATATTTGTTTTATTTGTTCTTGATAAGATGTTGGCTAATTTTTACTGATTGATCTCCGACTTTTATGGATTCAAGTTAATGTCTCAATAATTTCCGAACAGCCCTTGACTTCATGGATCTAACTTTTTGGTTTGTGGCATGTGTCTTTAAATAGGTCCTTTTTGTCTTGCTGATTATGTCTTTCATGTGTTACGTTAGCTGTGTACATGAAATAATGAAGATAAAGAACCGTACTATAGCTCAAATGTCCTTTGAAATAATGCAAAGTTGGAGCAGAGCAAAACGCTGACCTCTGAAAATTTTCAGAGGTGGGATCAAGTGCCATGGAGGAGTTAGCATTCCCTATCGACCGATCACAACCACCCTGTGCTCCTTGTCATGATCAGGCAAACGGAAAAATCCGTACAATATAATGTGAAAGTAATGTTCTCAAAAATTATGGTTATATATATATATATATATATATATATATATATATATATATATATATATATATATATATATATATATATATGCATGAACCTAATTATGAAATGTTAAAAAAAATCTATACTGAAAAAGTAGGGTCTTTACAACTGAAAAGATCTATAAGATGTTAAAATGTAAACACAGTCAAAATTGAGATGCGACATATCTACTTGCTCCACTAGTTACGGACATTCAAAGCTTTATATGAAACTACATGTACATGAATAGACAAACTAAGAATGACCAGTTTAGGGTCAGAGAGGGTTCTGCTAAAGGCTGTTTAAGAACTACATACAAAGTGATATTACTTTTAAATTTATAAAAGTCTGTCTCTTGCAGTTAAGTTCTCTGTGTAGAAGTTGAAATGCTTCGTTGAAACTGTTCAAGGTATTGCATGACAACAAAAGTGTGAAGGATATACATTTAAACATACGCATAGACAAATATGTAGGTGTCCTGCTTCTGTAGTAAAAGTACCTCTGTACAAAATAAGGGGAAAACATTTCGTTGAAAATTCTAGTATTTTAGTCATCACGTCACAACAAAAGTGTCATGCATATATCTTCACCATAAGTACAGGCAGACGCACAAAGTGATATGATCTTGTACTTCATACATGTAGGTGTCTTGCTCTTATAGTAAAGTACTTATGTACAACATCTTGATGAAAACTGTTTGACTTATCGCGTCACAACAAAAGTGATGAGGGACACACGGACGGACAGAGAGGGGGATCAAAATGTCTATAGGTGTCTTGGTCTTACAGTAAAGTGCTTCTTCACATACAAAATTGGAAAACATTACGTTGAAAACTGTATCACATCACAACAAAAGTGTATGGATATACATACAAACATATGTATAAACAAACATGTCCGCCGTCATAAAACATACTTAAGTCTGAGAATGTTCTCAAGTCTGAGAATATACTCAAATCCTAAATTCTCAGAATCAGTGGCCGTCATAAAAAAGTTGAGTAAAATAAAAATTCTCAAACTCTGTTTTATTCTCAAATACTTGAGTTTACTATAAAGCAAACTAAAGTACATTCTCAAGCATTAAAAATGGTACCATGATCCAACGTCGACGTCGAAGGAGACAGAATCTGCTTGCTTTGAGGCGACCACGAGTATTTCGTGACCTAAGCAATCTTTTGGAGAGTCTAGAGGAGGAAGAGATTTTTCAGAGATGACGTTTTTCTCCTGGTAGTATACTTTATATTGTAAATGGTGTCAGTGACAGTCTTCAAGCAGATATTGCCAGGAACCCACCCATTCCTCCACTGATCCAGGTTCTACTGTTTCTCCGTTTCGTGGCTACAGGGCACACTTGAGACTTATTGGAGACAGTGTTAACGTTTCAGAATGTACGACTGCAAGGGCTGTTAAAGCATTAGCGAGGGCCATTATTGAAGTTTTTAACAATCTGATAAAATTTTCTGGAGATGAAATAGCGACGAGAGTCAAGGAAGGATTCAGAAGAATTGCGGGTAAGACCTATAATTTTGGAAATAAAAAAAAAAACACTGCAAAAATCGTTCTTTGTTTTTAGTGAGATATGTCCAAATCTTTAAATACACGACATGACTGAAAGATGATTCAAACAACAATTAAGTCAATAAATACACTTGAAAGTATACTTACTTTTCTGTAAATTTATGAAAAATCCCTTTACAATAAATTGCATTTTTTTCATCGACATTTAAGGAAGATAGGAAGAGTTCCACTTAGGGCCTCAACAGTATTTAGTGCAATTAATTGTGTAATTAGGTGGTGGATCCAACACAAACTTTCAAAACAAAGCTGTTCTGTTCGTTATTGGTCAACATTGACAATAAAATATAGTGATATTAAAGCTAAATATATAAACACTACTTGCAAAATACATACTAATTTATTAAATTCTTGTAGTACATTTGGAAGAATTACTATTGTTATTTTTTTTCTTTCTTTATTACTTTTTTTTCCAAATAATTGTTTTTCTTATTTCGATTTATATATCCTCTTTATGCTTTTTCTACTGTGTTAGAAAAAAAGCAAGTTAAATGATTGTAGGATGGGTATTTTTTGTAAGAAAATCATCAATGATGGCAATTTAAAAAAAAAGTGAGAACAAAAAATGAAATAAATATTTTTATTAATTAAATTACTTTGATATATGAATTCCAAATGAGTTTGAGATATTGTTAAAAAAAACATAGTGATTTTTCGGGTTGTTCTTGCTAGAAATAAGTATACATGTAATTTGTTTTCCAATATTTAGCCATACAACCGTCATACCTTTAATACCCTCATATAATTAAAGTTGAATCAATATTATTTCATGGACAGGTTTATTATTATTAAAATTATCATGAAAAGGAAATTAGAATGATAATTATTAACATATATTATACTTTTAAAGTATATGTTTTAAAAACATGTATTTCTTTAGATGGTGTATAGTCCCACTTTCAAGGTGACCTCACTTTGTGGCAGGTAGCCTGGATCATGTCACGATTCGAGAATTTGAAGAAATTCACGCCTTTACCAACAGTTTGAAAATTGTACTTCTAAAAATTACATAATGTAACTACATGTTACATGTTTCTCCATATGTATCCTTTTCCTGAATGGCATTGATTATGTTCTAGATTGACTAAAGCATGCATTTATAACCTCTTTTAATATTCAGGGTTACATGATGGGATTCTGCTTGAAGATTCTGGGTACCCCCTACAAGATACCACATGACACCCTATTTAGCACCGGTGACACAGTCTGAGGAGAGGTACAATGCCAGTCTATGTCAGACCTGTGTCTTGATTGAACAAACCTTTGGCATCACGAAGAGGAGAATCCAAGTTCTTTAAATAGGGTTCAGGGTATCCCCAGACCAAGTGGTACAGTTCATTACAGCTTGTGTAATACTCCATAATCTGGGAATTGACAGAGGAGATATTTGTGTGCAGCAGAATTTAACAAACATTGATGTTACCGCCTGCAATCAGGAAAATATTCAGAACCTGGACAAGTCCGCAACGATCTATACTTATAAATTAATAAATTTTGCAAATAAACTCCGAAAGGGGTGCACCAGAGTTCTTACTTACTCCTCTAACAATACACTAGATACAAGATGATGTCCGTAAACTATATTCAGATTTCACTCTCATAGTAAGTATTGTACATTAAATTAAAAGTCTACTTTCATTTTCTATAAACAGCCATGAAATAGTAAAAACGTGAGTACGGTGGCGTTTCCGGTTGGCGGATCTAAGTTACTGGCAATTTTTAATGACACTGACAACAAGCAGTCGTTTATTTATTTCATAAAACGTCGCCACTGAATTATTCGATCAAAACTTGATTTAAATGATATAAAAGAAATAAGTTTTCGTCATTCACCGATCTTTATATTGACGGAAGCTTCTAGAACATCATATAGCATCGAGTCGGATGTTAAAAAGAAAAATTAGGCGACTGCATAACATAAAAAAAAAGCTTTAGTGTGAATGGTCATTGAAATAATGGTAAATCATTGATAACACCATTAGTTCACAGTTGTGAATATATTTATATATCGAAAGACTATTATATATACATGTATGTAGTAGGTTTTCCTAATAAATTTATCGGTAAAATTTGTATAGGCTATATTCCTTACTGAGAGCATCGTGGCAACGAACCCGAAGTACAATTTTTATTTCGTAATAAACTTGCTTACATGAAAAGATAAAATTAATGAATAAGATATTGTTCAAATACAATTAAAGATGTAAAATTTTGTGCTTTAATCAATATATTCCAGTTTTTTTTTAATACAGTCTTTTGTATCAAATACTCGGCCTATTCATAGGGCGTTAAAAGCCCATTTTTACACAGGTACTTGGGTTTTGGTTTATAAATATGTATGTACCTTATTGATATGTAAAAAAAAAGTAAAGTACATTTTTTACATATCAACAAGGTACAAACATATTCAAGTTATAAACCAAGACCCAAGTACCTGTGAAATTTTAACACCCACCCACCCCACCCCACCCCCCCAAAAAAAAAATCAATTAATCAGTAAAATGCGCATATTCCCTGCTTTTATCTTGACGGAAATGAAATGAGAGCATCTGAAGTACAATATCCATAACATAGTATAAAAGGTTTCACAATAAACGTCAATTAATGAAATTGTTATTTTTCAAGTTTTTACAAAAAAAGAGGGGGGTGGAGACATACATCTACTTCATGCGAGATTTTGAACAAAATATTTCTTCCTGCTATAAGCCTGTAGACTGTTAATAGTAGAAACTACAATATATTTACAGTCGGTAGTGGTATAAATTCAATTCCCCGCGCTTGCGCGGGATTTCATCTAGTGGAGTATTAAAGAGAGCAGCAATTACACAAGGATTTTTCTAAAAGAAATATTAATGCAAACTGTAGATCTAATGTCCCTAGTTTAAATGAGATTTTTCTGGAACCTATACAATTAAGCCAAGTCAGAGAAAATCTTCAGGCCAAATTTAAAATAATGTTTGTTTGTTTGCCCTCTCCCGACTCAGGATGAAAACTGGGTCGGTAGGTAGGTGGAATTTTTTTTTTTCACAGAAAAACTTCAAATCAATGCTGAATTTTCAAAATCTGTTTTCCTGAATGAATAAAAAATAATTGTTTCCTGGGGGTTAAAAAAAGTTTTGAGTCGGGTTATTTTTAGCTGGTCGGTAAGGAGAGGGTAACCAAACAATTCTTTTAAAGATGGCCTCATTTATTTAATTTTATTAACTTAATTTTTTGTGAAAAGAGGTCCAGTTCTGCTCTCTCTCTTTCTCTCTCTCTCTCTCTCTCTCTCTCTCTCTCTCTCTCTCTCTCTCTCTCAAAATGTATTTTATTTCAAAAGTTTCAAGGATAAAGAGGCCAATGAGCCACAATGCTCATGATTCACATTGGCCTTGCTTAGATCCAAACCAACTTGAATCTGCACTACTTGATATATCAAAACATGAAGTCTGATAAGACTGTAGCTCTATTGGATAACATAGTCTACCTGTGTACAAAGTCTAATTGAAATCAGAATTAAACTGTAAGAAGAGGATCAATTTGAAAAAAAAAAATCACATAAATTTCTATTTTAGTAATCATGAAAACACCCTAAGGACAGACAGAAGGACAGACAGCTAGGCAGACGATGGACAACAGTGATCAGAAAAGTTTAAACTTTTGGATCATATGAGCTAAAGCATAATCAAAAGTTCTGATGAAATATGGACCAACATTTCAGGGTATGTTGTTTTAATGTCTGATTCTTCAGGGTGAGAACCTCCTTCTAGATGTGCAGGACGTCCCTTTCTGATTTCACGTTTAGGATCTCCTTCTCTAATTAACTTTTCATTGTCTAGCCTCAAATTTCTTTCTTCCAACTCTTCGGTTTTTTTCTTCCATTAGGTTCACCTGTTCGATTAAATTACAAATGCATTAAATCTAAACCCAAGGTTTTTTTTTTCTTTATTTTTGTTCAATTGCCTTTACATATTACATGTACATTAACATTTGTTCATCTTCTTTGTTGTTCATTTAGAAATAAATCAATAGATAAATGTTCCATTGCTGAAAAAATTCACTTGAATACTGCTTTGTACTATATTTCAATTTGTGTTTTAAAGCTTTGACTAATATCAGCGGGTTAAAAAGAAGTTATACAATTTAGATTTTTTTAAAATGAAAAAAATATGCTATATCATACTGAGATAGTTGCCCGCATGGTGCAGTGGAAGAGTGTTTGCTCTAGAGTCGCGGAGAAAGGAGTTAATCCTTACGTCGCGGGATGTGGAGACCGGTCCTTCGGATGAGACCGTATAAACCGAGGTCCCGTGTCGCAGTAGGTGCTGGCACGAAAAAGATCCCTCGCTGCTCAATGGCTCTTAGTGCCGAGTATAGGTCAAAATTTGCAGCTCTCCACCGGCAAGTGGTGGCGTTTCCATATGAGTGAAAAGTTCTCGAGAGGGACGTCAAACAACAAACAAACATACATACATACTGAAATAGTTATAATTTAATATTAAATAGAATCTATGTAATGGAATTTTTTTTTTCTTTTTTAATTGATATGTGTGTGTGAGTGAGAGAGAGAGAGAGAGAGAGAGAGAGAGAGAGAGAGAGAGAGAGAGAGAAAGAAGGGCTACATTTTGCTGACAAACCTTTAGCAGTCTAGCAGATCATTTTTCTACATCTTGCCTTTCATGCATTGGATGTTATATGAAGAATCTAAATCTGCAAAATTATTTATCAAATGAATCTTAAAAATTCTTGTTTTGAGAATTGAAGCCTGAACTGCAGACGAGGATTTTGTTTATTTCTATCTTCTCATGAGTGATTAAGAATTTGACAGATAAACATTCACTGAACTAACAATTAACATCATTTTGCATTGTCATGTTAAAAAATTGACATGGCCGTAGGAACCGGAGGGGGGGGGGGGGCACGGGGGGGGGGGGCCGTGCCCCCCCCCCCCCAATAATTTTGCCGATATATATATTACTATAGTAAACATAGATAATGTGTGCTTGTGCCCCCTCAATAAAAACGTCTGATGACCTTTTTTTTTTCTTTTTTTTTTCTTTTTTTTTTTTTGCATGTTAAGGAATTTTGGTAGTTAATGTTTTTTTGTTTTTTTTGTTTTTTTTTTGCTTGTCAGGAAATTTTTAGTAGTTCCCCCTCAACGTCAACTGAAAAATGTATGGCTGTGCCCCCCCCCCCAAAACTGAAATTGCTTCCTACGGGCCTGCATTGTCCTAGTTTTTCAGTCCATATACATAATATTTACATAATTAAGATCAAATTATTGCCTTGTGCATTTATCCCTGCATTTTCTTCCTTGCATTTTCAGGGATAGTGATGAAACTGACTGTTGGAGCTGGAAAAGTAACAAAAATACTGATTGTAAAAAAAAAAATTCCACAATTTGAAAAAAAAAAACAAATTAAAATCATATATGGTACTAGTCTTTATAATTAGTGTCTAAATCTATCTTTTGCAATTGAATATATAGATCTTCATAATTAGAAATACTTAAATCTAATTGATGAATTAGAGCTGTAATTACGAGGAATATAATTAATGACATAAATAAAGCACTACAAACTATACCATCAGTATCCACCTCTCCTTCGAAGCCATGGAGGTTGGGTTCCTTTTCGGACAGTTTAAGGAATGTTCCCTCCCCTTGAGTCAGTAGGGATAGAGGAGGCCCTCCTACAGTTTTATGCCTCGTTAGATCGTCCAACTTCTCCTTGCCTATAATTCATTAAAAAATTCTACACACATGTACAAAGGTGAGGACGTCATCAGTTTTAATTAAGGAACAGGAAATGAGATTGTGTGTATATATTTTTTATTGCGTTATTTTTTAATTGCCATTTTTCTTTCTCGTTACAATTATAACAAAATTACTTATAATAATCACTTCTCTGCTAAAAAGTATAGGAAGCTAACAGTCTTTAAATCTTGTTTTGATGTTATAATATTTTTTTCTTTATTTCCTCCCAACTCCGTTTCCTTGTATCAAGTTGTCTGCAAACAGCATAACAATACTAAACAAGCTAATTCAGAGAATTTGTGTCCTCCGCTTAGGGAAAAAATGCTGTTCTGGAGGGGGGGGGGTCGGACTCCCCCTCCCAGGATTTGTAGAATTATTAAATGTATACATGTATATTGAAGCAATTAAAAAATGTCAATATGGATAAAAAAATTGATTGCTTATTCTTTTATGTGTGTATGGAAGACTCTTTTTATATACAATATTTATCACACTGTAATGATGATTTTATGAGTTTGTACACGCCAGACGTCATAACTTTTCCATTTCACATGTTGAATACTATCATTTAGTAAATCCAAAAAACAAACAAACAAAATAAAAAAAAAATGGGATTTGAAACTGGGACCTCTCACTTACTAAGCAAGAATCATACCTCTAGACCACGGAGTCACTTAATAACACAACAAATTAAATGCAACCATTAGGTCACATAAAATGTTTGTATTCACGTTTCATATTGTCAAAATTTTACACAGTACATGGTGTATAATTTAGCCTTTACTAAACAGTTCTAATAGATGCAATTAGAATATTAAGTCCGCCGACAACCTGTATTATACGTAGTAACTCTCCACGCGTCGCTGTGCTAAAAATAGTGCCAAGCGACTTTTAATACAATAAATAAATAAAAAAAACCGGAGGCGGGACATTTTGAGAGGGTCGAGAGAGGTCACAGGGAGTTATGGTATAAAATTTCATTGCAAAAGCCCAAAAGCTTCCTGAGATATCGCCCGAAAACGAAAGTGTCACACACATACGAAATGTATGAATTTACGACCTTGCACTTTGTCCTTTTGACCTCAAAATCAATAGGTTTCTTCTTAGGGCAGAGGGAATTGCTATGCAAAATTTCATTGCAAAAGCTCAAAAGGATCTCGTTGCAATATCGCGCAGAAACGAAAGTGTTACAGACAGACAGAAATACAGACGGACGGAAAGACGGACGGACGGGCAGACAGACCCAAATTAATATCCCCCACTTTCAGTGAAATCGGGGGACAAATATTTGATCCACTCCCATTATCATATTTATCTGAGCGTGGACCTAGAAATAGAAATAATTAACTTAAGAATGGAAAATCCCATTTTCTAATCTCGCGGGAAAGGTATATAACGTAATCGTATTTTAGCTGCCGTTATTTTCTACAGCTGATTGAGCAGTTAGTAATGACCGATTTACAAAATATAATATGAAAATGAAAGTATGTGTATGTTTAATGTTAAGAAGTGAAAAGTCTGTATATTCGTAATCCCTTTTTTGATAGTCTAAAGCTGAAAAATGGTAATTTATATTTAAAAAATAAATTACTCCATGAATCTACATTAAACAAACAACTTACGAGTTAAGTGTGTCGTCAATTGACTGCCACTCTTTTTCTTTTATTTCTTTACCCTTCCGCTTAACTCCGCAACCTTTCAATGCCCCCAAAAATGTGAATGCCCTCGATTTGACCTCTCAATGAGGGCAACCTCTTCATCAAGTTCTGTTCCCGTTTATTGTCCGTTATGGTGTAAAACGTTTGTGTATGTATAAAATATACAGAAGATGATGACAAATATGCTTATTTGTCTGTATTTAAATGTAACTTCAGTCGCCCGCGTGTCGCAGTGTTTAGGGCGTTCGCTCTAGAGTCGCAGCATAAGGAGTTGCTCCTTACGTCGCAGGTTCGAATCCAACTGTGGGACGTGGAGACCGGTCCTTCGGATGAGACCGTATAAACCGAGGTCCCGTGTCGCAGTAGGTGCAGGCACGAAAAAGATCCCTCACTGCTCAATGGCCGTAAGTGCCGAATATAGGTCAAAATTTGCAGCTCTCCACCGGCATGTGGTGGCGTCTCCATATGAGTGAAAAATTCTCGAGAGGGACATTAAAAGAACATACAAACATGTAACTACACATATATTGTTACCTTTCTAGTACTGAAGAGCTCTACAAAGCCACTTCAAACATCGAAAAAAAAAAAAAAAAAAAAAAAACATCACGCAAGATTTTCATTTCCAAAATATTCTAAACTCAACTCTTGAGAATTACTGACTCGATCAGCTAAAAATATTCTCTAATTTATGATGGAGGTTTTGAGAATATCCTTAGCTGAGTAATTCTTAAGAGTTGAGAAAAATGCTGCAGTTCTTGTTGACTCGATTTCTATCATAATCAACTGTTCAGTCGAAGACCTCTTCTCCGACTATACATAAAAGTCGAATTTTGGGAACCTAGAACCGCATCCTTATATATCAGTGTTGTATTAACTCTCACTATTTTTGGCTGGGCAAGGTTAATAGGTTGGGGCTGACAAAATATGAAGGTAAAAATATGGGATCCTGGATGTTTTTCTGGTCCTTGTACATGATCTATAGTACATAAAGTATAGTATAAGGGTTTGAATCGTTACTGTTGCGTGGAAAATTTAATTGTGTCTGGGCCGCTACAGTAAAACAGCTCATGGAGAACCCTGCAAAATTGTACTCACTCTCACTTTTTTATTCGGCTAAATAAAGAGGTTGCATCTTGTAAACTTGATTCCTTTTGATGGTAAACTGGTTAGTCTATGACCCCTCCTCTGAATGAGATGAAGCTCGAAATAGGTATTGAGGTACTTTGTTCTCGTATAACAGTATTGCCTTATAGAGTTTTGTCCATCCCTTTCACTGAAAGTGGGGGATATTGATTTGGGTCTGTGTGTCTGTCCATTTGTTTGTCTGTCCGGCCGTTCCGTCCGTCTGTATTTCTGTCTGTCTGTAACACTTTCGTTTCCGCGCGATATCTCGATAACCCTATGAGCTTTCGAAATGAAATTTTGCATAGCAATTCCCTATGCCTAAAAAGGAACCCTATTAATTTTGAGGTCAAAAGTACAAAGTTCAAGGTCAAGGTCATAGATTCATAAATTCTGTCTGTTTTAACACTTTGAATTCGTTTCCGCGCGATATCTCGAAAATCCTTTGAGCTTTTGCAATGAAATTTTAAATAACTGCCTGTGGCCTTAGGAAGAATCCTTTTGATTTTGAGGTCAAAGTTCAAGGTCATAATTTCATACATTCCGTCTGTGTGTAACACTTTCGTTTCCGGGTGATATCTCATGAAGCTTTTGAGCTTTTGCAATGAAATTTTATACCATAACTCCCTATAGCCTCTCTCGCCCCTCTCAAAATGTCCCGCCCATTTTTTTAAATTTATTTATTTATTGTATTAAAGTCGCTTTGCACTTTTTTTAGCACAGGAGCATGTGGGGAGTTATTACGCATAATACAGGTTGTCGGCGGAATTTATACTCTAATTACATGTATTAGAACTGTTTTGTAAAGGCTAAATTAGACACCATGTATTGTGTAACATTTTGACAATATCGAACGTGAATATAAACCTTATATGTGACGTAATGTTTGTATTTAATTTGTTGTATAATTAAGTGCCTCCGTGTTCTAGGGGTATGATTCTTGCTTAGCAAGTGAGATATATCGGGTTCAAATCCCGAACAATCCTTTTTTTTTTTTGGGGGGGGGGGGGTGTTTTAATAAATGATAGTATTCAACATGTGAAATGAAAAAGTTATGACGTCTGGCGTGTACAAACTCATAAAATCATTATTTAAGTGTGAAAAATAGTCTATATTAAAAGAATCTTCTATACACATATTACAGTCATATACGGTGTATTTTTGATCAGTTCAGACTGACTAAAATTAAAAAGATCGTTCTATTTGTTTCATTACTTTAGATAAAGATAGGACTTTCCTGTATATTACACAATTTAAACCAACCGCTTTCATAGATATTTGGAATTTAAAACAATAACCGATTTATTTACCGACTCCGCATTTAAATATCAGACACAGTTTAAAGTCAATTTAACTACAGGAACGTGGGGTTATTCAAGTTCAAGATCGGTGAAAATTTTAATTTGAACGTAAATAACAAATATTATGTTCACTACACTCAATCTCGTATTTTTGTTTTTTAGCTCAGATACGCCATATATAGCTTTAAAGAAATCAAATCGGCATTTTTTTAATTTTCTTCAACATACATGTATACATTTAATATTCCACAAATCCGGGGAAGGGGGGGGGGGGGTCCGACCCCCCCCCCCCCGAATAATCCCATGCTCTTCTTTTTTTCCCTAAGCGGAGGACACAAATTCTCTGAATTAGCTTGTTGTTTTCTGTAAGTGCGGTCAGCAATTCGCTTCTCATACTCGTGCTAAATTGAGTTAACTGATAATTACATACAGCTTTTTCGGAGAAAAATCTAACGAATGCGTACATATTTACATGTATTTATAAGTCATATCTCTTTAAGTGATCAGTACAAGTGTATTGATCGAACACGTGTTTACACGATGCATGTATTAACATGTACACTGCCGATTTGGTTGGCTAATGTATTAATTGGATACCTCTTCCACGGATATTCGAATAAAGCATGTGAGAAAAGGATGATGTGCCAAAGCTACTGTTAGCGGCCCCTTTTTTGTGACGAATTATATATTCAATCTACAATGATTTGGATAGTTTTCAAACATGAGTGAATAGAAATGACATCTTTTGAACAGTTTTCAATAGTTGGATAGTTTTTATTATGAGGAATACCGCATTATCGTGGACTTTTTTTTTGACCCTGTAAGACCAAAATTCGCCCTAGTCTGTGGCCATTTGCTTTTTTTTTTTTTTTTTTTTTTTTTTTAGACGAATAAATTTGAAAAGAATGGGCGGGTCTTATTACAATAGAGGGATATGCAATGTCAAAACAGAATAACATACAACTATTGCTGGTTTTTGAGGTCAATATGATGATTTAGACACCTGGGGAGTACAATATTGTACTTCAAAGGTAACTAAATCGTCATATTGACCAAAAAAAATGTTTTATAATATGATTCAATGATTAAATGACACATACCCATTAAACACTCCGTGCCATCTAACTTGTTCACATCTACTGAAGTACTAGCCGAACATAATGAGAGAAACGGGCTTTAAAAAACCAGTTGTGTTATTGGGAATTTTTAACTCTAGTTCAGGTGCAATGAAGAAAAAAATAAATGTCAGGCACATAAATAGGATTGATTTTTAAAGAAAAAAAATGACAACTTATCTGAAAACAAATCTTTGACTAGCCCACCTCCCCGCCCCCCCCCCCCCCCCCACCCATAAAAACGGAAAAGAATTTTCCCAAATCAAAATTTTATTTGGTGGGATGTAAAGGTCCATAAACATTTCGAGGGGAGGGATGCTTTCATTGAAATATTTTATCCTTAAAATTTAAATTTAAACTTAACATTCTCAAAATTTAGGGAGAGGGGCAGGCCTCCTGAACCCCCCCCCCCCCCCAACCCCGACACCTCACCAAAGAATCTATGTACCTTAACGTTATGTTTATATGAGTGGATGTCAGGTGCAAGTGAAATAACTTCCAAAAACTATTTTCATCAATATGGAATTTCCCTATCTATTTTTGGTCCAATGTAGAATAAATAATTCCTTATATTGACCTGGAAGATCGCGTGCAGGTCAATATAGAGTAATATTTTTCTAACATTGTTGGATCTCATCCAATTAGAGAGATGGGAATTATTCAATCATATAATAAGTTTTCTTATTAGGTGACAATGTTTAACAGTCGAGAATCGAAGTACAAATGCATTCAGGGGAGTTGAACATCTCAAGCAATCGAATAGTTATCAAGATACAGGTATGTAGTTTTAAATAGTAAACATTTTTTTAATTGTAATCAACAATGAAAGGTATAGTATCATTATGTACATAAAAATGCGATGATTTGAGCTGACAAGTAGTGTCGACCACATGTGAGAAGAATGTATACCTCGTGGTACACGCACTAAGAAGTGTATTCATCTGAACAGGTGAGTAAGGTTAAGAAGGGTCATGCGACTTCACTCCAGGTAAATAACAATCGTTAACAATGGTGAAGGCTGTTTGCACTGCTGGTAAAGTGTGAATCGAGAAAATCTTGGTTTCGGAAACTCGCTACTATTGGCACCTGTCAATTGTCTACATCAATTTATATTTCTTGAAATTAAACAATAAAAATTATTTTTCAGAAAGCCAAGAGCTAGGTTCACTTTATGCATAAAATTGCCCTTTAGATATACCAATCTATAAAATAACACTCTATGTTCCATTTCAAACATCAAGATATAGTAGAGACTTAGTGCTTTCATTTCCTATTAAAAATTTTCTCCTGAAAGCTGAGATATTGGAAAACAGGCTTTTTGAAATTGCAATGTTCTTGAATTTTAAGGAAAAGAGGTATATTTGAGTGGTTTCAGAGAAGAAAAATACTTCTTGATCCAAAATATTAAACATGTTTTGTAATTCTCAGAAACAGTTCTATCATTTGATAATTACATATTTTTGATCAGAGGCTGCGCTCTATATGAAATATCGAAAAAAAAATTGCTTTAAAAATTGGCCGTTTTGTTGAATTTTTCAGGATATGAGGAAATGACACAATTCATGACGTCACAATGCATTTACTAGCCGGAAAATTACGTCATTTTTGATAGATTCGCAATCACCAAGAATCTAAATGGTATTTAAAGCATTGTCGACTAAAACAAAGCAGTTTCACTTTTTCAGAAATTCACAGTGAACCTTGTTCTTTATTAAATAGTTAAGCGATTGTATTGCTTTCATTCCAGAAAAGTGCTCATTATCGAAACATTACATGTAAATTGCTGCTTACAACGAGTATTCATGTACTCGAATTCGAATGAAACTTAAAGGACTACAAGACTAATGGGACAGCTAAGTGGATAAATTTAACTTTAATTAAATTTTATTCAATGCTATGGACACAAGCAATGTGCTTTAAATGAATAATTTCCATGGACTTTGCCGATAGCTGGCAAAGTCATTTTGTAGGTGCTACAACTGGTTTCTGTAAAACGTTGAACAGGCTACATTTTATTTTTGTAAATGCGACAACTGTTTTAAGTGAGACTGTCGGTTTATGTATGTGAGCGTAAATAATATGAAACTATTCAAATTTGCATGATAAAAATAATAGCTTTTATAGCATGTAGTCATTTTTGATCATTTCTTGAAGTGTGGGTTTTTATGATTTTTTTTTTTTTTTTTTTTTTTTTTTTTTTTTTTTGTTACTTTCAAATAGTGATATGATATGAACGAGCAAGACGATGACACCAAATAATCCAAAATTGCACCAGGTATATACGAATTCAAATCGTGATGGTTGTAATTTTTCGTTCAAATAGCGATCACGCTTTTTAAAGCAATAAAGGAATGACTAATGAAAATATTTTTCCTTACAATATATTGTTTATTCAGAACATAATATGTTGGCATCTTTAGTATTGAATTGCGTTTAATGAAATCTACATTTATCCAGTAACGTTTCAGGCCCGTAGTATGCAAGTAGGAGACTCAGTGTACTTTTTTCCGAAAATATATTCTTTTGCAGTAGTTTTGTTTCTTGTCACAAGTTTTTTTATGTAGACCTACATGCCCCCCCCCCTTTTTTTGTAACCATAAGGTAGCTGCAGTTCTGTAGATTGCTGGTCTGAAAAAAAAAATGAGATAGACGACCAAAGAGCTGCAGTGCCACCCATACAAAAAGCTCAATTTAATTATTAAAAAATCCTTATACCTCTAGCAACTACATCTCGTAGCTGACGTCTGCACGATGAGCGTTGAACCGAATTGTCTCTTGTCATCTTAAAAATGACAGGCACCTGAAGCGTGGATCCCCCCTCCCCCAACTAAGTAATAAAATATAAGGAGTCTTTATTTTTTCGAAAATATTTGATTTCTCCATCAACTCTGTCAGTATGTCATTCTGTGCAATTGGTTGTACTTTTGTTAAGGTATAAATTGGCATTATGGTATAATAAAAATTATACCGTGTATGGCCAATTTTTTAATACCTTAACAAAAGTTACTGTACAAACCAATGGCACAGAAAGACATACAGATAGAATCGACGGAGAAATCACATATTTTCAAAAAAAATAAGGACACCTTATACTTTATTAGTTAGTTGGGGAAGGGGGGGGGGGGTGATCCACACTCCATGTGCATGTGAAAAAATTGCAGTAAAATGCGAAATTTGATGGTCTCAATTTCATGTCAAGGAGCTATTTCCTTTTTTTAAAAGACAGTTTTGTTGTGGAAGAAGTAAGTGGAAATAGAAAAGAAATATATTTGGAAAGAGAGTTAGAAATATTTTAAGATGACAGTTTGAAAAATGGAGAAATAAATCTAGAAAGAGTGCACTTTTTTGTGCGCAATAAATATACACTTTTTTTTCCATTTTGTGGCACTGCAGCTCCCCCGTCTGTCAATATATATATTTTGTTGGAGATCAACAGTTCTGCAGTTAACCGTAAGGTTGAACTCTGGCAAATTCCAGCCGTTGGGGAAAATGTAAAAGTTAGAGAAAGAACCCCCCCCCCCTACACACACACTCAGAGAAGTAGGATTGTAGGATTGTTCATCCAAGATTGGGCGGTTTTTGTGTTTTGTTTTTGTTTTTTGGTTATATTGGCTTGTCCATCACCCCTGCCCTACTCTTACCCTCCGTTTACATAATTTGAAAACAAATTTCCACGGGTTAGCATGTTTAATATGTAGACCAGCCTCTATATGTCATTCAAATATGAGAATATTTTTTGAAACATTGAAATATTTCATACAAGTTAATTATCGGAAATACTAAATGCTTGTCAGTGCCATCTTTCCGAGTCAAAGATTAAAAAAATATTCAGGGAGGGGATAGAAAAAGTTAAACACACTTAACAACATGTATTCCCTTTAAATGCATGTCCATGGCTCTCATTCTTATGTAAGAGAGGTCAACCCTTTTTTCCATGGTGAAGGGGGGGAGGGGGGAGGGCGATCTACGATCATTTTTTTTCTTCTACATAGGAATTAAGTAACTTTGTAGTTCTTACCAATTGTCGATGACTTACAAGATGAAAGTGGAATGCATAGGGATTAAAACTGAACAATGGAATAGAGCCATAAACATATAACGTTTGTTAGCGAAACAAGTTAAGTTTAAAGGTATACAATATAATGATATACAATGTAAACTATCCAGAGTGAATTCTGTGCATTTTTTTAATCATTAATTTTGTTTCTTCACAGAATAGAACAATTTATTTTGTTCGATTTTTTTTTTTGGGGGGGGGGGGGGGGGGGTAAACAATACATTTTGAATGTTTGATAAAATTAGCTTAAGTTATGAAACAACCAATCCTGGACTAGGAGGTATATGTTTTGGGGTGTATTCAAAGACCTTTGATTTGTACTATATAACGCAAGTGTTGCGTTATCTAATCTAATGTGTCGATATTTAATTTGAATGTATTTCTTCGGAAACGATAAATTCATGATACATCAGTAAAACATTGCACCTTATGAAAGAGAACAGAAGCCAAACGTAGCAATTACAGGTGCCAAGAGTCGCATAAACAGCAACCATACTCGCACTGTCATCAGAAAACTTCATGATGCATTAAAAGTTTTAATCTTGTGAAACATTACAGACATAACAAATCATAAATGTTTCAAATGTGATATACTCAACACTTTTAAAACAAACAAGCATTCTGAGAGTATTGCATTAGCAATACTAGTCCCCTACCGGCAAGTGTAATCTGGTTCCGTTCCCGTTAAGAATTGAAAATGCCATAATTCCGTCAAAAATTAATGAAGCGGGACGAAATGTAAACTTGATCTATAACTAATCAAGGTAATGCCACATACCAAAAATCAGCTCAATATCTACAAGCGTTTAGAAGAAAATTGCGGAAAACCCGCAAAAATTGAAAAGGCCTTTATTCCGTCAAAAATCAATGAAGCGGAACGAAATGCAAACTTGATCTGTAACTCATCAAGATACACTTACATATCAAAAATCAGCTCAATATCTGCAAGCGTTTAAGAAAAAAGTGCGGAAAACCAAGTGGGACAGACTGACAGACAGACAGAGGGACAGACAGACAGACGGACAGACAGACAGACGGACGGACAGACGGACGGACAGACTCAGAGGAAACCTATAGTCCCCTCCGGTTTCACCGGTAGGGGACTAAAAATGTAGTGTTGATCGTGTTTATCATGTAAACTAAAAATATGAATAGATCCTGTGAAATACATTACAAGTATGTAATCTAAAGCAGTTACTGGATTGCTCCTTACATGTGTTCAACCAACAAGCAATTCTACTGCATATAATCATACTGAACATAAATAATTACGACTTAAATAAATGTACTATAATTTCTGAACGTTTAGTTGACATATACTGCCTCATTAATGTAGACCAACAGTAGCGGGTGTCTGAAACCAAGATTTTCTCGATTCGCACATTACCATTTGGATTTTCGATTTTTTTTAATCATACAAATTGAGCGCATTGAGGTACAATTTTCTCCTTTCACATACAGGACTATTTTAATAAAATATAGTGATCAGTCGAGAGAGAAAAATGTACCTACTTGCGCTTATGTATTTCATGAGCTTCGAAAAGTGGGGCGAAGCTAAAAATGAATGGGAACTAGAAATCATATTCACCAAAATCTATACAGAAATTATGCATATTTAGGAAAATTATCAATATAAATATATTTAAAATTGCCCAGTATTAAGTGCAATTGTAATTTTTACTTGTATGCCTGGCACGGTACATGTGATCTCTCCTATCAGCAAAATCGGGATTATGTCTTCAAATGTCACTTCAAATCAGTATGTTTACTCAAGCCATAGAATGGTCATAGATGTATTATGGAATGACTAGGTTCGTATGATACTAATTCTTGGACAATCATGTGTTGTCCTCTTATTGTTGAAACAAGATTCATAGAAACCTAAAAATAGAACCTCCAGTTATATTTGAACAATACCATATTCATTAATGTATTACAAGCAAGTTTATAATGAAGTACAAATTGTACTTCGGGTTGGTTGACAAGGTGTTCTCTGTGGCGAATACGCACATTTTACTGATGAATTTATGAGCACAACCTATTAATAGTTTTTCGCTACACAAAACTATTTACAACTTGTTATGTGTTTTCAATGACTTAACCATTATTTCCATGCCCATTCAGACCAAAACTTTTAAGCTCATCTGAGCCGAAAGCTCAAGTGACTTTTTCTTATCACATTTTCTCTGTAGTCCGTCTGTCTAGCTCTCTGTCTGTCCGTCTGTCATTCTGTGTATCTGTCTGTCCGTCCATCCATCCGTAAACTTTTCATATTTTCGGCTTCTTCACCAGAACCACTCGGCCAACTTGCCACAAAGCATCCTTGGGTGATGGGGATTCAATTTTTGTTTCAAATGAGGGGTCACACCCTTTTTCAAGAGGAGATAATTCAGAAATAATGAAAATTTGGTGGTATTTTTTATAAATATTCTTCTCAAGAATCACTGGACCAAAAAAGTTGAAACTTCATTACATAGTATAGATTCAAATTTGTTCAAACCATGACCCCTGGGGTAGGGTTGGGTCACAATGGGGAATCAAATTTTACATAGGATTATATAGGGGAAATTCTTTAAAAATCTTCACAAGAACAGCAAGGTGATGATTGGTCATATTGATACGGAAGCATCCTCAGGTAGTATAAATTCAAGTTTGCTCAGATGATGACCCCTGGAGGTAGGGTGGGGCCACAATGGGGGATCAAAGTTTTACATCAGAGTATATAGGAAAAAATCGTTAAAAATCTCTTTTTCAAGAACAGCAAAGTTCTCTTTAGTCATATTGATAAAAAAGCATCCTCAGGTAGTGTAGATTCAAGTTTATTCAAATGATGACCCCTGGGATAGGATGGGGCCATAATGGGGATCAAAGTTTAACTAAGGAATGTATAGGAAAAGTCTTTAAAAATCTTCTCAAGAACAGCAAAGCCATGATTAGACAGATTGATATAAAAGCATTCTCAGGTAGTGTAGATTCAAATTTGTTCAAATGATAACCTCCTGGGGGTAGGGTTGGGCCACAATGGGATATCAAAGAGTAACATAGGAATATATAGGAAAAATCTTTTAAAAACTTCTGTTCAAGAACAGCAGAGCCATAATCAGTCATTTTAATAGCATCCTCGGGTAGTGTAGATTCAAGTTTTAAAATCATGACCTCTCGGGGTAGGGAAGGGCCACAATGGACGAAGGAATATTGGAAAAAATCGTTAAACATCTTCTACTCAAGAACAGCAAAGCCATTAGTTGTATTGATATGGAAGCACCCTCAGGTAGTGTAAAATTGAAGTTTGCCCCTCCCTCCAAGTAAACTTTTTAATTCTGAACTGTTTTGTGTTTTTTCCTAACCAATGTGCTCAGGTGAGCGATGTGGCCCATGGGCCTCTTGTTTATATTCAGGTGTGATTATCGCCTCTTTTTTTCAACATCGGGTTCGATGCCATGTGATGTTCTAGAATATTCAGGAACGAATTACTATTAGACTGGACTTGGAGAGTGTGAAAGATATAACATGGGCGGATCCTTCTTTAAACGCTAGAGAGAGTCATCTAATCTGAAGAATATTGACTTAAGAAAGTGTTCTCTCTCTCTCTCTCTCTCTCTCTCTCTCTCTCACGCACACATACACAAGAAATGGGACTTTTAGGTTTTGAGGAAGTTTTTTTTCTTGATTTCTGGTTTTTTTCCCTTTGTTTTGTTTTGTTTGAATTTCATTTTGCTTGTTACACACTGAATTGTCGACGGAATTTTCCGTTATTTCCCGATCATGACAAGGAGCACACGACGGGTGTGACCGGTCGGCAGGGGATGCTCACTCTTCCATGGCACCTGATCCCACCTCTGATGTTTTGGAGGTCAGTGTTTGCTCTGCTCCTATTTTGTATTGTTTAATGGACTTTTGAGCTTGAATACTGTTCGTTATCTCCATATATTTCATTGCCAAAAAAAAAAAGAAAAAAAAGAAAATTCCAGACTGACATTTGTTACATGTGACATTTGTTGATGTGGAACCTCCCCCCCCCCCCCACACACACACACTTTTTGGAAAAAAATTCCTGGATCCGCCCCCTGTATAGATACTGGTATAGATTAATATCTTATTTTTTTTCTGCACTTGAAAATAAAGTAGCAAATTGATAACAATTTGTGTAGTCAAACTATTTCTTGTTTTTTTTCTCGGATCTAAACATTTTAAAATGTATTTTGTAAACATGCATTACTTGTGTATATTTCAGTACACATACTGTGTCTACCCCTATTCTGTCTTGTGTTAAATCCACCAAACGCTTCAGTAATTCAGAGGAATTCACATTAAGGGCGCAGCTTAAAGTGCTCTTCCTTTGAAGAAAATTAGGTCGCCATATCCAACAACATTTGATTAATCAGTGATGCTTTTTAATGCGTGAGTATTCCATGAGAAGATATTTTATGTATTTTTTTTACTACTTGTACTTGCTTATATTATCGTCATAGATTAGTTAATATGAATTTTAATATCAAGGAACAACTCTACATATTCAAACATGCACAGGAAAATAAAAAAGTTTTACAAGATGGCGTGGATTCGCGATAGCCTTAAATGGATATGAGAGAGAAAGAGAGAAAGATTTGTCTGCTGTCTTAATCATGCTTTTTTATTTCTATGGTTGCAAAAGACTGTAAAATGCTGTTTTCCAACTTTATTTTGGGCTAAAATCTTCTTTCATTCTGCAGGGCCTTGTGAGTATCATCGCACTTATTTAAAAGGACACGGCTGCAAGTGAGTGTGTGTGTGTGTGGGGGGGGGGGGGGGAGTTGTTATTTACGATTTTAAAAGATGGATGAAAGAGTATGCTTAAATATAGGACTTTACGTTTACAGGTCATGATAATCAACTGATTTAAAGTTGTTCTAAAGAAGATGGGGGTATCTATATGAACAATTTGTACGAATAATTGATAGCTCAGACAACTTGTCCAACAGTCGTTTTTGGTTGGCTGACCACAACAATATAGACTTTCCAAAAGTTAAAGACAAAGGAAAAAAACCCTCCATTACAAGGAGATGCCTTGTCAAACCATAATATTTTTAATGTCTAGTAATCTTACACTACCATTGACAATAACATATTACCACATCGCATAATTAATTGATATCTATAATAGCATAATATGGTGTGCAGATAAATGCAAATGTTAAATGATTTTCAGTAATGTAAAGAATTTTTTTTCGCTTTCAGTGCAACTCAACCGAAATTCAATTTTTTTATTTAAATTCTGATAAACAGACAAATTTAATCAAAAAGTTTAAATATTTAATTCCCCCCCCCCAATAGAGAGAGAGTGAGAGAGAGAGAGAGAGAGAGAGAGAGAGGATATTTATTTCACGAGTGGGACAGGATTTTTTGATATTTTCACGAGTGCGAAGAACGAGTGAAAATATTTTTAAAAAATCTTGTCTCACGAGTGAAATAAATTCCATTTCCAACTAAAAAAACATTGAATTTTCTGTTTATTACATTTTCCTTGATTTCTCTGTCTTTTATTAACACATTGTCATGGCAGTGACGTCACAGTTGAGCGGTGGAGACATCATAGCTTAGCAATTGTGAGATTGAAAACATTGTAACTTGGATTTTAGCAACATATTTGGGAAGAAATTGGCAGTTTTAGTCTCTATCAAGACGGTTTAGTTACTAATCTCCATCTTATGACAGGCCAGAAATACTTTGATATCCTATCACGCAGTGAGAGAATATCAATTTGGTATCCTTTCACACTGTAAGAGAATATCACTTTTATTCAATAAATAAATCACAGTATTTCACTGTTGAAAATGTAATATATATATATATATATATATATATATATATATATATATATATATATATATATATATATATATATATATATATATATATATATATATATATATATATATATATACAGGTGTATGTCCCTGCTAGAACTATATATTACATTTTCAACAGTGAAATACTGTGATTTATTTAGTTCCTTGGTGGGGGATGGGGGTCCAAGGTCATTTTTTTTTTGTTTCTTCTACATTGAAATTTAGTAACTCTGATCGAAGTTTCGGGGAGGATTGACGATGAATAACAGGATTAAAGTGGAATGTGTACATACTAAAATCGAACTATATAAGAGAGCCTTAAATGTGAGTTTTCTGTTTTATGATCCTTTAAACAATTTTCTTTAAAATAGATTTTGCGCCATTTTTGGGGGGGTGGGGGGTTGGGTGGGGGGAGGGATGGATATGCAATACATTTTAAATGTGTGATTGAAGATAAATTTATGAAACAACCAATCCTTGACAATGGGGTATATGCATTAGGGGTGTATTCAAGGACCTTTGAATTATACAATATACCCGTTGCGCTATCAAATATAATATAATGTGTCGGTAATTTAAATGTATTTCTTTGAGAACGATAAATTCATGTACAGCAGTAAAACGTCGCACCATATGAAACAGAACACAAGCCAAACGTAGCAATTACAGATGCCAAGGGTCGCACATACAGCAACCATACCAGCACTGTTGCCAGAAAACTTTATAGTGCATCAAAATATTTAATCTTGTGAAAGATTACAGACAAAGGAAATCATTAACGATTAAAACATTATATTATACATATCAGTTTTAACAAAAATAATGTAGTGTAATTCGTGTTTACCATGTACATGTAGACTGCAAATATTTGTCATGTTGTAAATTTTGAAATAACCGGGTGGCAGTAAACACAAAATCTATAATTCTGTATTTACTGCCACCTGGTAAATTCAAAAGAACAAGGTACAGTTTCAATACAAATCTTGCCCGTGTTTTTCTTAAAAATGAAAGTGATGTAAAAAATTAAAACTCATGCTTTCTGAATCAGTGAAATTCCACGCAGAAAGATAATACAAATCATTTTTCTTACATGACCTTATAAATGCTAATTGTGATGTCATAAACTTGTGCATTTTCCCGTATTTTCTTAAAAAGTTGCAGAAGACACCAATTTTCAATGGAATTTTCTTTCAGATAATATTGTCCACAGGCATCGCCCACAAAGATTTTGAGATATGTGATTTTTCAAAGAATTTTACACAACATATCCAAAAACGAAAGTGGGCGACGGCTGTGGACACTTTTTTCTTAAGGAAAATGACCGTTGAAATGGGTCATTTTGAGGCTTTTTCTGTTTAAAATAGAGAAATGCATCAATTTTATGATGTCACATTTCCAGAATGGTACTCCTTCATGCCATTTTCTTTCCTGATTTATCACAGTCATATACTCAACTAATATTTAAGCTAGTTTCAAAACTTTTTGAAAACATTAAATTTCTAGGGCACAATAAAGCTAAAACCGTGCCTTCTTCTTTACAACATGACATATGAATAGATCCTGTGAAATACATTATAAAACAGGTGTAACCTAAAGCAGTTACTGGATTGCTCCCTATATGTGTTCAACTAACAAGCAATTCTACTGCATAAAATCATACTGAACATTAATATTTACGTCTTAATCAAGCAAACTATCATGTCTGAACGTTTAGTAGACATATACTGCCTCATTTATGTAAACCAAAATAGTAGCGGGTGTCTGAAACCAATACTTTCTCGATTCGCACTCTACCAGCAGTGATAACCGAGTATCCTGTTTTTCCGTTACTTTATACAAGTATCAGCCCACTCTCTGCTTTTCCGCGATTGGGTTTAAGTTATGTATCTCCTTTATTTGATACCTCCTTTCCACGATATTGAAAATGGGAAGTGCTTGGCATCAAACGGTTGCTGATATTTACCTGTATTTTCTTGTACTTCCTCATCGATTTCTAGTTAGTAGTACTAAGGGTGAACTCACTGATCGGAGCGAAAAAAGTTTCGCAGTTCACTTTGATCGGTGATCGGTGATAAGTGTTGAAGTCTCGAAAATCCATTATTCGTGTACTGAAACAAATCATGGTCAGTGGTCACCGATGTATAATACATGTATATATGTTGTCCCTATAGGGTCATTTGCAAAAGTGTTTTGTGTAAAGTTTCGTTAGCGTGACAGTGTGTTGTGCGTGACGTCTAAGGTTAAAATTTGGTTAATTTTATTTGGAAAAGTAGTCTAACTCCAAGGTCAAGAGGCCAACAGTGTTGGTACCCGAAGAAAGTCTTGTCACAAGGAATACACATGTGAAATATGAAAGCCATAGCTTCATCGAATGAAAACTCGGCAAGGTTAAAGTTTTTGCGGACCAACAGACTAATTCACAGACAGACAGATGGTCGGAACAAAATCTGTATACACTACTGGACGAAAAAAGTGCTGAGAATCCCAAATTTTACTGATAATGTTTGATAATTACTGATACGGTGCTGTTCTTGCTGATAAATACTGATATTTACTGTTATTATTACTGTCGTTGCTGATAATTTTAGTTGTTTCTGATAAATACTGATAATTACTGTCGTCTTTACTGTGGAGTCTGATAAATACTGATAAATACTGTTGATGTGCTGTCGATGCTGAGATTTACTGATAATTACTGTGGTCATTGTTTTTTAATCTGGGAAGGGACTAAAATAGCCTAAGAAATGATTATTTGTTTTAAAGAAAGTATTTTATCAACAAATTCATTACAGTATTCTAAAAAAAAAATATTCTAGAAAAAAAGTCACATTTTATTTGTTTTCATATTTCATGTATTAATTTTATTATATTCATTTTTACATCATAATGTTGAAATTAGATCATAAATGTTTGTGTTTTTCTTTACCTTTATATTTCTCCTTTCACAAAGTTTTCAATATCTGCGGAAAATAATAATTGTGTTGTTATTGCAGTGGTTTTTCTCCCCAAGTACTTTTTAAAACAAGTTTTTATTTTTAAAGGTTAAAAAAAAAATCCCATCTCATATTTTTTCCACGTGTATTTGTATTGTCATCAAAAGCTTTTAGAGGGCATCTTTAATATAGTCAATGGTTGTTATTGTCAATTTATTTTTTCGTGTGGAGAACTGAACATGTATGAGCTCTACAAGTTGACCCCCCCCCCCCCCCTATTTACATATAACTCTCAATTTAAGAAGACACTTTAGCCAGTATTAAATATATTTCACAAAAAAATCTATTCTGATTTTATGTTGTGTACACAATGTCCTTTTATTGAAGAATGTGACAGGTTTAAATAATAAAAATAAAACATCTTTAATTTGTAGAATAATCTCTTTTATATACATATAGCTAGAGCGCTCTAGTTCTCTGATTATGTCCTCGATGCGAATTTGATATCATTGTGTGGTATCGAGGCTTTCTATCTTTCGGTTTTTTTTTTTATTTTTTTTATTTTAATTGTTAAGCCATCAGTACACTATAAATCTTATGCAGTGTGATTTTCAATCAATGAAATACACGTCTTTCTTTAATTCTTTGTTAATAGTACATAAATCTGCGTTAGGTCTATGGACATACGCCAGTATCAGGGAGATCAATAAATAACTGCTTATACATGTTATACGCAGTCAGTTAAAAAAAAACAAAACAAAACAAAATAAAATAAAACAAAACTTGAAGTTACTTTCGTCCAATGCCGTCTAGCTAAATTGCTGTTCTGGAACACACATGTCAACCACGTGTAAAAGTTCTACTTTCGTTTTGAGAATCGGGTCAATTATTAGTACATTCTGTGTATCGTGCGACATGAATTTTGTAAAATTAGAAATAGTTTTGTACAAAGATTATAATGTTTTTTTAATTCCATTTTCTCCTTGTCGGAGACCTTTGTATAAACGAACAGTACAGGCTGGGCGCTTACCGACTTGATTATGCTTTATTGTAGCACAAAAGGGGGGATGGGGTGAAATACTGTTAACTTAAAACTGATACGCGCAAGGTTGATTCTTTAGTTTTATGTTTAATAAGTCATACATGTTATAATTACTTATTACATATTTTTTATATACATGAATAAGATTATTTTAGAGAAGCAATGAACGATACCAATTTCAGAACTATAACATTTATAAATTCATGAGTGCGATAATTAAACAACGTCATGTTACTGTCATTCAAAATTCATAAAAGATTTTGAGCGATGTAGAGTTTAATTCCCCGTTTTTGAATTGTGAACAGTTAATGCTAATATAATTTCAATAATTGCTTTCACTAAACCATCTATTTTTTTTTTTTTAATTTATATGTACATTTTGCATAATGTTTTAATTATAAGATGAAGTCAAATGTTCCGTATCAATTTCTCGTCTCCGTTTCACGGGCCCCAAACCATCGTTAACCGAGATTCAGAACTGAAAATACATGTAGCCCTCTCCCCGGAATTTTCTTTTAAATTTATCTCAAGCATATCAAGAAATGTGCATAAAACTAACAAATAAAATTAAATACTGAGCAAAGATAGCTTTATGTGAAATAAAATAATTATTGAATATTAAGTCTGTACAATGTATACGTATATAACTTCATTTCTTCTTTTTTTTTTTCTTAGTACTGCAATGTCCTATTTTGCTAATTTTTTTTTTTTCAATTTTCAATTTTATTCGTCAACAAATTGAATATTACAGGATAATTTTTTTCCCGTGTTCCCGTAAAGATTTTCCTGCTCAAAGAAGAAAGTACATGTACAGTGTAGGTAGTTTGTTTATTATGTACACCGGTGGCCGCAGACGAGGAACAATAGGTAATTAGTGTCCATTGTTACGCTGACCACTACAATTTACATGGAATATACAAGTTGTACCCCGTTCTACCCCGGGGCGGAAGACTTGTACACAATACAGCCAAATCAGAGACTGATCTTCGATTTTTGATCAATGAAGATCAATTTATTCCATGCAATTTTTGACCACACAAGATTAAAATCGATCAATTTGATCATATACATGTGCTTTACTAAGTAAACATATTATATTAGGTCTCATTTCTTATTTTACATTCCATAAAATTAAACTAATGAGATTTTAAAACTTACTGAATAAAAATGTTTTGTGTCATGGAATTTTAAGAGACCAACATCAAAATAACATAAACACATGTGTACCTTCGCTCTGACCATGCACTAATTTTTTAATCAGCTCCCAATCTGCCGGTTGCACATGTATGTATCGTGTTCATGTAGATGTAGAAGAGATATTCTGGAAGAATCTAAAATGCCCATATTACGTTCAAATAAATGAATGAATGAATAAATAAATAAATAAATAAATAATCTGTGTCTCCAGATTGAACATGTTCAGCTCTGTTTTCATCTCTTTATTAAATTTAAAAATGCATAAAATTTCTAATTTTCGAGCAAATTTTCAAAAATCTTGACAGAGACCGGAAAACCGAACACTTAAAAATGAAAAAAAATAAATGTCTTTAGAAAGAAAAAACAAAAATAGCTATATGAAAGGTCATCTTTAAAAAGAAAATGTCCTCCTCTCTTGACCAGTTGACGGAGTGAAACCGTGCGAATCAAACTTTTCTAACCTGCAGGAAATATTTTTTATCCCGAATTTTTTTCCACCCATTAAGAACTGTTTCTTATTATTGAAAAAAACATCATCGACCTCCCTGCCCAAATATCTTGGAGTCGGGAGAGGGCGGCGATGAATCTTTTAAAGATAGCCTTATTTTCTTTTTATTTACAGTACATTAATAAAATTTCATTTGTCTTGCTTACAGATAAATTATACTATTTTCATAGATTGGTAGAAAACATTTGCTTAATATACGCGGAAGGTTTCATTTATTTATTGTCAACATTTTCACAACCGCATTGTAGTAAATGAGAACAGCGTAATTTTTGTCACTAGCAGAACATTTAAAGAAATATGAAAATGTCGTAATGATAATTTATAATTAAAAGAAAGAAATAATTGAAGGTTTTTACAGCCCTCAGTTCTTCTTTAACCCTTCCCAGCTTAAGAACAAAGACCACAGTAATTATCAGTAAATCTCAGCATCGACAGCACATCAACAGTATTTATCAGTATTTATCAGACTCCACAGTAAAGACGACAGTAATTATCAGTATTTATCAGAAACAACTAAAATTACCAGCAACGACAGTAATAATAACAGTAAATATCAGTATTTATCAGCAAGAACAGCACCGTATCAGTAATTATCAAACATTATCAGTAAAATTTGGGATTCTCAGCACATTTTTCGTCCCGTAGTGATATCCCCGAATCTTCAATTACGGGTGGGGGGGGGGGGCAAAAATGTAGAAAAGCATAAAGGATAAATCCACCTACGAACATGTATTCATAAACTATTTTACTTACCTTTATTTACTTCATTTTCAAAATTTCTATCTCAGGGGCTCAATCTAGTTCAGTTATAACGGATATATTCTTCTTACATAAAATTAGTCCCGACAATTAAGTTCCTACAGAATTTCAATTCAAACAAGATTGAATCGAATGTTTCAATTCTTGTAAATGGAGCATTTTGTTTGTTGAGATATAGATATTTTTGCGTAAAGTTTTTGCATTACATTTCAGGAGTTGTTCTAGAAATTTGTGAACCCTATTTTTGTCATAACACTATAAACCAAGAGCAGCCTTCGGTCAAAAATTCAAATTAGTATAATTTGAATATGAAATAATCACGAAAACTTGAATATACTTGAATATTATCGGCACATTTATGGTCACTGAAAGAACAAGTTTAATATTCGGGACTATAATTTTGTAATGGAGAATCTTTTGAAGATCATACTTGCTACATGTACAAAGATTGTTGATATTCCGAGGGCGTACGTGTTGTGACTTTGAGCCAAAGATTCTTATAGGCAGGTTAAAGGTTACTAAAAAGTTACTAAGTAACTAAAATTCATGACAGGTCTCTAATTTTCAATTGGAGAAAAAAATGGATGTCCATATTTCATATAAACTTTACCTATGAACAGAGGATGTGTACTTTTTTTAGCAAGGTTATTGTTAGATTGGGGTTCTTTTAAGTGTGCAAATACTTAATTTTTAGTGGTAACTTTTCAATTTTATTAACCTTCCTATCATGCTTTTTTCCCAGGAGCGTATACATATAGCGTTAAAACATGAAACTGCATGGGCAGCAGAAGGGTATGATGCAGGAGTGTCTCAATTTTCCCCTTGATATTCCAAGTGGCTCGATGGCCAAGTCACTTCAGAGGATACGATTAAGGAAAATAAGAAAAATCTTTGGAAATTAATTGAGGTTCGGATTAATTTAAGTTAGCGCTTTAAAACTTCTTTACTGCCGTAGTAGGCGACTAAGAACTAAAGTCAAAATGAACGCTAAGTTTTTATCCATCTTCTTACGGAATAATTGTTAGTAAACTAATTATTACGAATATATCTCAGTGGTTAGAATTCTTTTTTAGACATTGTACAAAAAAAATATTTAAAATGAATAAAGCATATTTACAACAGGTAAAATGATACAGGTTCGTAGCATCAGGATGGTCCCCCCTTCCTTCCACTTTTTTCCCAAACATTGAAAATGTTCATTGAAAGGCTCGCCCTTGCCTCCTCTTCCATCTTTTGTTGCAGTATGGTCCCTTTGGAATGTATTATAATATAACATTATAATTATAATGTTTGTCGGAAAAGTTGTAACCCACCCAGCCACCCCCTCCCCCTTCCAAGAAGTGAAAACGTTGAGTTTGGACAGCCCCTTTTCTCCCCTTGTCAAAGATTTTTCAGATAACTCGTCGATTTTTTTTTCTGCCCCCCCCCTTTTTTTTCAAAAGCGATACTACTGCCAGTAGTAGCTGAGAAAATAATGTAACATTCCACTGTTTATTCTGTGACATTCATGAAGCCAAAGAGATGACAATTCTTGCTTTCTGAAAGCCAACTTATTAGAATTAATATTATTTGACTCGACAATTTTTGACAACATTTAACTGAATTTCCATCTACCACTTTTCATTTCTTTTGATTAGATTTTAATTTGTACACAATGGCTGATATAGTCGACTCTTGTCCCCAGAACCTGACAGATTTTTTAAAAGCATCTGCAAGACTGGGATGTGGTCAAGACAAGTATAATAATAATCAGTACTTATGTCTACCTAACTCAGAGAAGACGGGTCTGGTAGAATTATGTCACAATGGAATCATGGGGATATTGGAAAGAGGTATGTGATGTATAGTTTTTAAGAAAATTAAAAGTACAAATCTTAACATTTTTCGAACATACCAATAAAGGTCCATGCTTTTAAAAATTATCAATCGGGACGGTTAATAAAATGAGAAAGACCGTCATTTTACATTTGATTGTACACCGACAACTATGTAATCATACTTACATCAATAAGTTGAAATTCAGTGTAAATGGGATACTAAGTATTCTAATTACAAAGAGCGAAGTTAATTTAATTTAATGCCAAATACTGAGTATCCTATGGTAAAGGTTAATGCCATTGCATTTTAAAAATCTCTATCATATCATTAAATGTATGTTTTAGGTTATTGTTTGGAAACCACTGACGATATGCTGTCTAGAAGTAACTGCTCTTATTTTCTTATGGGCTGTCCAGATACAGAAATCCACATCAACGAAATGTACAAATGTAAGGACAATTTCTTTGAAGGTGTTTACTTCAATCGACATCCGTACACTTAACTAAAAACTTTATCCTTTATGTAATGACAGGTAAATATATTCTTTTTTATTATTTTTTAGATCCAGCCTGTTTAAGAATTAATACAGAACATCACTGCTATCTTGCTGATCCATTTTGTGGAAATGTGTAAGTTAATGATATTTAACATATGGTATGTTTCAAATTAACAATCATTCTAAGTCTATATTTTTCCCATCTTTCCCATATAACATATAGGACATGGCATACAACTACCAAAAACACATTTGTCACTACCTTTACTACTGATCATAGGATCAACAACACAAGAGCAATGCATGTTCAACCAACAATTTTCTCAAAGGATGACTCCGCATTAATAGGGGCAGTCGTTGGAAGTTTTGTAGCTGTAATGTTGATTCTCATTCTACTTTTGATATTAGTAAGAGTTAGGAAAAGAAATCAGAGACTGAGACAATGGGAAAACGATGAATTTTTAGGTATGTCCTTTATTTCCTGAAGATTTCTGTTCATTTCATGATCTTAAAACGTTTTTGCTGAATTAAAATCAAAGATAGGACAAAGCAAAAAAGATTATGTTTATTTAATGTCATTAATAGTGTCTTTTTAGGTCATCTGAGTTACTCAGGTGACTTATTGCTATTTGTTTTTGTCCGCCGTCGTTCGTAGTGCATTAACATTTGAACATTTAATTTTCAGCTTCTTCTCTGTAACAGCTGAACAAATTTCAACCAACTTTGGCAAATAGCATCCATGAGCGAAGGGGAACAAATATTTTGAATTTCATGATCCCTGCACCCTGGGGCTTAAGGATGGGTATAAAACCATAAAAAGTGCTATATTAAAAATCTTCTTTACTCCTGGATACCAATTAGCAGTTCAACTGTTGGCATGATTGTAATAAGCATTAAACCCTATAGCATAATTGTTTATAATTTCATGGCCAAACATGAGGGTTTTTGGAGTTAAAGTAGGGCTCTAATGATGATATGATTAAAATTGGTAAATTCTTAAAAAGTCTTAGTTATGATAAACTGATAAACAAGGATGCCTCTTTTAAAAATGTAAAATTTGTGGCCTGAGGGGGGGGGGGGGGGGCTCTTGATTAGTGAAAGTGCATTATTCTGTGGTATTAGGTTGGAGTTCTTCTTCTCTACCCTAATTAATTTAGCAGATGAAATAGTACATGGTTATGATGAGCAAGGGTGGCTCTTTAATAATTGTGAAATACTGCATAGGTATGAGCAAAGGTGTCTCTCCTCAAATTGTGTGTTTCATGACTTCTTGTTCAGGGGTTCTGGTGGTGATGGGTGGGGGGGGGGGGGGGTTCTATTGATTTTATACTGAAAATGCATTGTTTCTTTGAAAATCTTCCTTTCTGATCCTGGGTATTGGGAAGATAAACTAAATGCAAAGTTATGATGGGCAAGGATGCCTCCTCCCAATTGTAAATCTCATGGTCCCCGAGTCAGGTGTTCTAGTGTGAGGGCGGGGCTCTATTGATTATATAGTTAAAAAGAATAACTTCCTTCACATTTTCTCTGCTCCTGGGTATTAAGCAAACAAACCCCATGAATTGATACGATGAGCAATAGTGTCTTTTCCAAAATTATGAAATTAAGAGGCAGTCCAGCAGAAAACCAGGTAGTATTGTATTAATAGGCGGCACATCGAATGTGACGAATATTTGATATTTTATTGAAAACGATATTAATATAGTCCATATGGAATAATGTAAGTAAAGATTTTGTTAAAAATAGCTTATTTACTAAAATATCGTTTTTGTTTTGTGTTTTTAAATACTCCTATGTAAACCATTGAATGTTGGTCGGAAACAAAGAACTGTAAATTCTAATACATTTTCAACAGATCTATAATTCACTCCAAACTAAATCAAGAAATATTCCATCTTTTAATTTAAAAAATAAAATTAGTGAGAAAAATATTTTCAATAGTAGTTTTCTTTCAAAATAGACAGTAATTTTTTTTTTAATTTCTGTGATGCAAGAGTTATCTCCCGTAGCATCGGGAAATCGGCTAAACATCTTACTATCAGAACCCCTGTGAGATATTTAGAACTGATACCAGGGGCGTAGCTTCCATTGTGGCAATGAGGCAACTGCCTCACTAGATTTTTTAATATCTTTCCCTTTCCATAATTTAATTTTAGTTTGTTTTTTTCTTTAGGCTACTCTATTAGATACTTTTAAATATATAGTATTATATGCACTTTGAAGTCTTCAATAATGAAACCGATAAAATTTAATATGAAATTTCTGTCCAGGTCGAGGACAGGTATGATCTTTGCATTCTAGAACCCCAAAATTCATTTTCCGTCAGGACTTCGATCCCTGAACCCACACCCCATCCCACACCACCAGGGTTCCGCCCTAAACTTGCTGGAGGCCTAAATCAACATCCAGACCCCTGGCCACGATAGTTTTCCCTCACTAGAATTTAAAGACAAGCTACACCCCTGGATACGCTAAAGAAAATCATTCAACCAAAATAATTGGTTTATTTTAAAAAAAAAAAACGGAATTAATTTTCACCTCCAAATATAATGTTTAGTTTAAAATTTGCTTTATTATTCAGGTTGAATCTACGTTTCCATTCATGAATCAGTGACGTCAAATACCTATCTAATATTGCGTCACAATAGTTGCAAATATTCCGTGGAAGTTGGTAAATTTATGTAAAAGGGCAAAGAAAAAGATTTTTAAAAAGTTAAGTTAAGTAATATCTCTTTTCTGCCCAATTACTTTTTCGAGTGCATTAAATAATATTGTGATCCAGAATGTATTTTATTCACGGGCGGTGCCTCAGCTATAGATGTTTTAAAACAAGTCAGTATTGATGAGTAATTTTATACATGTACAAAACGTCTTTACAGTCTTTACAGTAATCATAATAGGATTAAGCTGTTTTATTTTTTTTTTTTAATGAGTTAATAGCACATACATATACTGGTATTTTATAATTCCTAAAAATAATTTTTCTAGTGTAATTTATGATGAACATTTCTGATAAAACTGGGATGTGAAAAGATTAAGAATTATTTCTTATTATTCAGTAATGATGAATATTCCAGATTTACGCAACATTAAATTCATCAAAGTCGAGGTGTGCACTTTATGAAGTGTTGTTAATACTTGGATATGTTAACTTGTATGCAGTAATATCAAACATGCAATCAGCATTATATGATTGCTCACTATCGACTGTCGGACCAAATAAGTTTCAGAAATCTATAAATTTACTACTTAATGAGTAAAATGTTGCCAATACTACTGCTGGACGCCCCACTTCAAGCTGACACTAAAACGGCTGATGAGTCAATGGAACATTTTTTTTTTATTTTCGTTTTTAAGATTTGACAATTGTTCCACATAGGCTAATACTTTATATGGAGTTAAAATAAGTCAGTAGGTTGGTAAATTTCCAAAATGTCTCATTATTATCAAACCAGTTACAAAACGGATGCCGCCCAGACGACCCACCCCCGCTTTTTTTTTTTCGTGCGATTATTCCTGGGCTCTATTATCATGATTATATGTATGTGAGTGTACAGGTTTTTTTTTTCTTATTTATTTCAAATTAAATTTCTTAGAGGAGGAAAATATTCCTTAGTATGATGAATGGATGAAGAAAATTGGATTAAAGCCGAGGCTGTACACACACACACACACACCCTTACACACACACACAAATAAAAATACTTGCTTTATTAAAGTACGTGAATGTATAATTTCGCCACTGCAGGACTATTTCTTTTTTTAGATTTTCTTTTTATTTCAGATAATTTAATTTTTTTTTTTTTTTTTTTTTTTTTTTTTTTTGGAAATGAGATATTCTATTAAGCTTAAAATTTGCTTTTAATTGTTACATGAAATAAATATCTTATTAAAAAGGTGTTTATCAAGAAATCAAACAGATGTTTTACAAGCAATTAAAAAGATCTTCATGGACCTGAAAAACATTTAGTAATTAAGATATATGTAATCCATGGATAAAATCATCTAAAAACATGTAACTTACAGAAAATAAATAAAATACAGACATATTCTTATGATAAAATACAACGAAGAGCTGATTTAAGAAAATATTTTTAATTTTTAATATAGAAACCAATCCCGATTGAAATAAAACCGATCCCGATCGAAATTAATACAAAATTATTAAGTAATCAATTTAATGGTAATTGCTACCTAGAAAACACGTTTAAAAATAAATCAAATAATTTGTAAACCATATTAAGACAAAACAACCAAATTCCATGATGAAATCATAGCAGCTTTCTTCTTTATATAACTCCGGTCGGGATCGGTTTAATTTGGATGAAGAGCTAAAGCCACGAACCATCAAAGAACAAGATAGGACAAGTAATGTTGGATGACCCCCAAATTTCTTAATTAGTAAATAACATGTAAACAAAAATTCATTTATTTTTCTGAAGATTGGGAACAAGTACTTATTTAAAATCATATTGGATTTTTTATCCTCTGTTTGTAAATTAAATTTCAGTTGACTTAAAATCTGTATCATCGCTGAAAATAGTCAGAAAACAGGGTATTTCCAACATTCTTGCGTTCTAAAAAATAAGAGCGACTAAAAGTACCACAAAGATATTTCGCCACTTGTGGGCCTTAGATGTGTACTTTCTTCGTTTAAAATATCTTTATGGTACTCTTAGTCGCTCATGTTTAAATTTTAACAAAACCGAAAAAAAATGTGTGGAAATTTATAAAATCAGTCTGGCTCGATCGGCTTCACTTTTTCCGGATCATCAACGTTACCAACGTTACGGGTTTGCAGATTACAGACTTGCATTTAGCAGCTATATTTGGTAGGTATATATGCAGAGTGTATGTCACTTTTAAAAAAATATCATTAGATTTGCATATATCTGCAAATTTACTAAATTTTCTGCAGTATTACTCTTTAAGAAGTTTCCCCTTCAATTGTGTACTTCGTATACTCTAGTCTACCATACGGTAACCGCGAAACGTAAACTGACAGATGAAAATATAAGGCTAAGGTGTAATCGTTTCATACCATAGTCATATTTCGTAAAATATATGATCTAATAATCTATTGTCGGATATGTTATAAGAAATCACTGATATTTTTATTTTAGCTTGCAAATCATCTTTGTAAATTTTGTGCGTTTAACCGACGACTGTCGCCTGCTGTGGTACTTACCAGAATATACAATGGGGAAGTTTCTAGTATGCCGGTCCCCAGAATCACGCGATTGCGCATGAGCAGTTATTTCCCTTGCCGTCGCTATGCAGAATGTAAACAAACCGCCATTTTCCCCTCGCTTCAACAAAACGCATTCGATCGAGTGATTAGGGTTAGGGTATTTTGTCTTAAGATTGGAACTGTTTTATAAATCCACTCTTAAATCTTCCTGACTTTGGGCTAATTCATGTAATTTTTGCTTACAAAAGGCACTGCCAAGTGCCTTTTGTGACCAAAAACTTGCATGAATCAGCCTAATGTCGAACTGTGCCGATATACCATCTTATAGGAGTAAAGCATGAAACATGCAAAACTTAAACAAACCGTTAATTCAATATGGCTTTGTATGCGATCTACGGATTAGGGTTAGAGTATATATAGCTCGGATACTGTAACTGTTTTATATTCACCCATGTTCGCATCTTATATCTGACTTTGGGTTTATTCATGTATATATGCAATTTTTGCTTACAAAGAACCGGAAGAACAGGAAGGTTTTGCGAAACATGGATGAATTAGCCTTGGTCTAATGTTTAAACATACCCGATATTGTGCGCTAAGTTTTGGCAAGTAATTGGTAAAAGCGACTTACCGTTTACTTAAGCTCGATATCCTAACCTCCTAATTTCCATATTCAGAATATTTTTTCTTTCAAATCAATGGTGATGCACAATACAATCAACCAATTACTAGTAATTAGTTATCACTTGTTAAATCCCTGCATTTCTTACAAAAATCTCGCAATTTAAGTAGCATTTCACTTTGAGTCCTATCAGCTACTTCTTCACAAGTCTTCATTACGTCAAAACACAAGTGACGCACGTCATGAATATTTATGAGATTACGTCAAAAACTGATCATGTGACTACATTCCTAAACAACGCAAAATGGAGTTTTATCTACTCAACAAGTACGTTATTTTGCGAAACCTTTTAATTCTCATTTAAAAAACTGTGTTTAAAAACCAGTTTTTTAAACCCAATTTTTCACAAGGAACACGATTTTTGGCTCAATTTTGCGATTTGTGGCCTTTTTTATCGATTTTGTCGATCGCTCACGCGATCGTATTATATTGTACACCGCCTTCGGCGGCACCTATTTTAGCGCCATATTTATAGGGACCGGTATACTAGAAGTGTTCCTATACAATGTAGCAGCAGATCAGCACTCAACAATTCATTACCCAGAATTTTATTGTAAGACCTATCATTTTTCATCTTTAATGAAATAATAACGACTAATCCCTGTTAATTTGGATTAAACCTCCCTAAAATCTTTCTCCTTTTGTTGATATCTATTTTTAGATCAGTGGAAAAACCCACTTTCATTGTTTACATACATATTATTATATTGAGAGAGAAAGAGGTACATGCTACAATCTAATTTTTAAGGTGTTATTGACCTTCTTAATATAATTTAATTTTGTTTTTTTAATTTTATTTTTGATTTTTTTAGGGAATCATCGCACTTGTGTACTTAATGAAGACTCAACTGACTGAAAATGCAAGGTAGGTGGCTGCATATACAAGCTAGGGGGCCTTGTATATGTTTAGGAAAAGTATATAAGAACATTATTTTTTTTTTTCTATTTGTAGCGTCCATGTGCAATTTTTTTCACCTCGGATCAGAAAAAGTCAATATTCCAGAGATTGATCATATCAGTTTGGTTAGATTAAAATCTTTTGAATTCTGATTTTAAATGTTCGTCGAGAATCTTTAAAATTAGATAAAAACTTAGCATTTACTACCTTGAGTTTGTACAAGAATATATCTATTGTAATTTTTATCAGAAAAAGTATAATACTGAAATTGAATCACCTGTATGATACTCTTTATAACTGTAAAGTGTGTGTTCTGGCTTTTTTTTCCTTTTTTTTTTCTTTTGTAAATAGGCATATATATGTAGGTGGATGCTAAACAGAGAGAAAAAAAGCAAGGAGACCTGTTATTAGCATTTTCAATAATTTATCTTTCTTCAGCATTATAAGCTATCTATTTACTCAGCTTTAAAGAATGTGGGAAAAATGATGCAGATGTATTAACTATTACTACATTTAATTTTTGTTTACAAATACAAGAGTACACTTTTAAAAATAATTTAAAATAAAAGTACAACTATCAATTATTATTTTATCTTAAACTGATCAGATGTGAAACTTTAATTAGTGATCACTGTCCAAGAGTTTCATATGAGTCTCAAGCAAGGCTTAATTATATTTGTTACAGTAGTGAAAATTCAGCAGTATCACTCTACATGGGTGACGTAAAGGCCAATGTGTTTCTTGATCAGATGTTCCCACCTCCCTATGGCCTGGGTGGGTGGGTCAAAATCTTCAAATTCTTCCTCTTTACTCTTTAATGTCAATAAATCATATTGTTGGCATGATATTATAATATGCATTGAGCCCTCTACCAAAATTGTAAATAATTGTTGTCCAATTCATTGCATGGTCAGGGGCTCTTGTGTTAAATATGGTGGGGTTCAATTGATCCTATAGTCAGTGAAAATGCATAAAGTACTTTAAAAGCATACTTAGCAGATAAACTAAATGCATGGAGTTCCTCTACCTATAAGTTGTTAAATTCATAATATGCGATCATCCTCAGTTAGTGCAGGTACAGCTAGATTTGTTCAAGTCATGGCCCTCATGGATAGATTGGGGTTACAGTAGGCGGTCATTATTAAGAATATATAGGAAAACATATCTTCTAAAATCTTTCTCCAAGAAAATAAGGGCCATGATTTAATAGGATAAAATGCAAGCATCAATCCTCAAGTAGTGCAGATTCAATTTTGTTCAGGGACCATTTACACCCATGTTAGTAATATTATTACTGAAGCTTTCTTAGGATGTGTTACTGAAGCTTTCCCAGGGGCTAGGGTGGGGCCACAATATGTGGTAGGAATTTTTCACATGAACAAAAGTGATTTTTTTATGTCCCCGTAATCAAAGATTTGGGGGCATATAGTTTTTGCCCTGTTCGTCTGTCTGTAAAAACTTTTACCTTGCCCATAACTTTTGATTGATTGGAACTATGGCTTTACTATTTCACATGTGTATTCCTTGTGACAAGACCATTCTTTGGGTATCAACATATTTGATCTCTTGACCTTGGAATTTGACCTACTTTTGCAATGTTTTGCCAAACTTTAACCTTGGCAATAAGTTTTGAAAAGTTGGTGCTAGGGCTTTCATACTTCACGCCTGTATTCCTTGTGATTAGACCTTTCTTTGGGAATAAATATTTCTGACTTTTAGACCTTGATCTTGCACTTTGACCCACTTTGAAAAAACTTTAATCTTAGCAATAACTTTTGAAGGGTGAGTACTAAGGCTTTCATATTTCACAGGTGTATTCCTACAAGACCTTCCATTGGATACCAACAATTTTGACCTTGACTTTGGAGTTTGACCTACTTATGAAAAACGTAATCCTTGGTCATAACTTTTGAACAGTTGGCACTAGGGCTTTCATATATCACATGTCTATTCCTTGTAACAGGGCATTCCCTTGGATACCAACAGTTATGACTCTTTGACCTTGACCTTGGAGATTGACCTATTTTTAAAAAAAACTATAACTTTGGCTTAATTTTGAATGGATGGTGCTAGCTAGGGCTTTCATATTTCAGTTACATTCTCCGAGACAAGACCTTTCTTTGGGTAACAACAATTTTTTTATCTCTTGACCTTGACCTTTGAGTTTGATGCATTTGAGAAACTTTAACCTTTCCCATAAGCTGACAAATGGGAGCACCAGTATTTCACAAACACATCATGTTTTTTATTGTGGTGTAGGAAAGGAGGGCCAAGGGGACTTGGGGGGGGGGTGTGGCATTTTGGCCCATAGGCCTCCTGTATAAATATGTTTTTAGCTCACTTGAGCTTTCAGCTCAAGTGAGCTTTTCTGATTACCCATTGTCCGTCGTCCGTCTCCATCTGTCTGTCCGTCCATCCGTCTGTAAACTTTTCACACTTTCAACTTCTTCTCAAGAACCAATGGGCCAATTTTAACCAAAAACAAGAAAGTTAATTTATTAAAATGAAGGGCCAAGCCCTTACAAGAGGAGATTATCAAGAAAAGGCAAAAATAGGGTGGGGTCATTAAGAAATCTTCTTCTCAAGAGCCACTTGGACAGAAAAGCTGAAACTTAATGTGGAAGCCTCCTGGGGTAGTGTAATTTCTAAATTGTCAAAATCATGACCCCCAGGGGTAGGTGGGGCCACAATAAGGAATCCAAGTTTTACATTGAAATATATAGGAAAAATCTTTAAAAAAAACTTCTTCTCAAGAACCACTGGGCCAAAAAAGCTGAAACATGTGAAAGCATCTTGGGGTAGTGTAGATTCTAAATTGTTAAAAACATGACCCCTGGGGTATGTAGGGGACACAATAGGGAATCCATTATTTACATTGAAATATATACGAAAAATCTTTAAGAATCTTCTTCTAAAGAACCACTGGGCCAGAAAAGCTGAAACTTATATGGAAGTATCCTGGGGTAGTGCAGATTCTAAATTGTTAAAATCATGACCCCCTGGGATAGGATGGGACCACAATTGGTGTATTACATGGGGGAAAGTCTAGTGAAGAACAACAGGGCCAAACTTACTCAGGTGAGTGTTGTGGCCATGGGCCTCTTTTAGGTAAACATAGTTATTTAGAATTATCCAGATGAAAACATAATTTTCCAAAATATGAAGTGTGTCTCCAATATGTGATTACAGATGCCAAAAGAATACAAGTGCTTCTTATGTGGAAAATATCACATAAAGATCAGACGTCCAATTAGGCAGTCTCCTCTAAGAAAATATGCTTCAAAACTCTCAGGACGAGATCCTGGGAACAACGACGTTATCTGCAATAACTGCAGAAAGGATTATTATAATTCACTGAAGAAAAATTCATCTGCCTCCTTAACATTAGATAATGACAGTGACAGTGATTTTTGCTTGTCTGAAGGTGAACATTTAGACAACAGTTTTAAAGAATGCAGTCCAAAAAATATTCATTTGAACATCCCTTCTACACATTCCTCACACAAATTCTGTGTAGTATGTAAGAAGAAGAGCAGTCAACGTGTAAAATTATGCACAGTTCCACTGAATGCCAGAACACAAGCTTTTATCCACAGTGGAATTTTCATCAAATCGTCAGCTCGATGTTGTTCATCACATTTAGAGGGAAAAAATTTGCTGCAAAGCTCTCTGACAAAATTACAAGCAAAGTATGCCAAATCATTCTTCAACCGCACTGATTTATTTAATCTGTTGGAAAATGTTCGCCTAACTTTGAAAAAATCATCTATTTTGGACTTTGACAATCCCAACCACTTATCTACTGAAGATTACTATAATCTAACAGGCTTAACAAAAGAACAGTTTCAAGATTTGTCGTGCTATGCAACATCAATTCGCCCATCAGCAGTGCGTTCAGTAAGAACATGTTTGGCCATTTTGATGACAAAATTACGAACTGGACTACCTAACCATATCCTTGGAACCATATTTTCTTTAAAGAAATGTCAGATTCAAAGGAGTATACATAGTGCCAGAATGTCTCTCAAGGATTTTGTCTCTCAGAATGTTGGATTTGACCACATTAGTCATGAAGACTTTGTAAATAAGCACACAACTCCTATTGCCAAAAAATTATTTTGTGACAATGAAGATAATACTGCAATCATAGTCTTAGATGGGACCTACATTTTTATACAAAAAAGTTCTGATTACAAGTTTCAGCGTCAGTCCTACAATCTTTATAAACATAGGCCACTTGTGAAGCCCATGGTTGTGGTGGGGACAGACGGATACATTTTATCAGTCCAAGGCCCTTACTTGTCAAATGCAAGAAATAATGATGCAGCTATAACGAAGCATATGGTGACTGTAAACTCTGAGGGAATGAATGATTGGCTTCAGGACAATGATTTGTGTATTGTAGACAGGGGCTTTCGTGATGTAGTTCAGTTTCTTGAAGAAAAAGGTCTATCTGTTCAAATGCCAGTATATTTGAAGAAAGGTTCCAAGCAGCATACTACTGAAGATGCAAATACCAGTCGACTCATTACAAAGATTAGGTGGATAGTTGAAAGCATTAATGGAAAATTGAAACAGTGGCGTTTTTTTGATAAAGTAGTACCAAACCATTATATCCCGCATCTTGGAGAGTTTCTGCGAATAGTAGCCGCAATTTGCAACAGGTACCATTCTCCACCTGCTAGTAAGCAATGTGATATCAAGCTTGCTGAAGAAATGTTGGAGAAGAGTAGGCAAGGAAACCTTGTGCAAACCATAGTAGAAAATGAGGGGTTGTTGAAAAAGAGAACCATTTACACAGAGATAGATAGCTCATCTCACCTCTTAAATGATTTTCCAGTGTTGACAGAAGACAAACTGAGAAAGATAACACTTGGGGTTTACCAGCTTAAACAGGCACCACTTTATGCAAAAGAACACATTAATAATGAAAATGAATACCAGTTTCAAGTGTGCAAAATAAAAGAAAACCTTCTGAAGGTACGAATTCAATCTCGCCACTGTAGCAATGTTTTGCACACTTCTTTCATAAAATACACTACAGATGGACAGATAAGTGGATGGTATTGTACCTGTAAGGTAGATGCCAGGGTGGTAGGCTGCTGTGCACACGTTGCCAGTATTATCTGGTACGTAGGGTACCAGCGATTCCAGCAGCATAGTTCAGAAAGGTTTAATTTCTGTGACTCTGTATTAGATGCTTATGATATTTCTTACTCTGAGTGCAGTTCATCTGTAGAGGAGTAGCTAAGTTCATATATTATTGACATGTACGATATATCTGTATCAATTGTACATTCTGATTTAAACATTTATCAAATATTTTATTCATAACATTCAAGATCTGTTAGAGATATTGCAGTTGATAATTAAGGTACTTGTCATATGCGTATGGCCCACAAATTCAGCTTTAATTCTCATCCTTAAATGCCATAACATAGACAGTTTTTTATATTCATACTAAGACTATTTTATCAAGTTAAATCAAACTTGCTTTGAACCATTTATTGACATGCACTTCTGTTTATATATAAAATACTGAATTTGTAAAAAAGGTGGTGACCTCTACAATTTTTGTGATAATTAATTATATTTAACTATATAAAGTGGAAATTAATGCTATTTTTCTACTTTTACACATAAAATATCTGAGGATATCTGAGGATGGAGGCACCTTAAAATTTTTAAGATAGAAAAGAGTGCTTAAAATGACCTAATTCTAAATAATAGAGTTGTGAATTGTCATTTGATATCTTTCCTGCAAAAGTATACATGTATGTGTAAATGGACAATGGAAAGTTTTTTTTCTTCTTTTTTCTTTTCTTTTTCTCTCTCTTAGAAACGGAAAAATTTGTACATATTCTGATGCTCATGGTTTCAATGTAGTTGAAACATCTGATAAATATTATGAGTATACTGACATTGAACAGTTCTTAATTGTTGTTAAGTATATATATATATATATATATATATATATATATATATATATATATATATATATATATATATATATATATATATATATATATATATATATATATATATCATAAATCAATCTGTTGCTCAAAATGAATTCAGATTGATTTCTTAAATATTAAGAAATCTTGAGTATATTCTGTGTAGATATATATGTATATGTACATGGCTGTTTTTTAGTTGCTAAGGATTTATTTGGTACCCATTGAGATGAAATGCTGTATTTTAGCTGTATTTTAGCTAAATATCAAATGTAAATGCACCCATATTGAAATAACTTATAATATAAAACTAATATTCTGATATTCATTACAACGTGTTCAATTATGTATACAAATCTAGTTTCAATATCCATGTGCAGTGATACCGTTGCTAGGGACCTATTTGGTTACCTCAGCTATAAAATTGGGTATTTTGCTATTTATTTAGGAAAATATCCATGAATTCATCATTTTTATTGTGATGTGTATAAAATTGCTCATTCTTTATCTCATTTTAATGAATAAATGATGGTAATAGTGACTTAAAATTCAAATCATGGTTGTTGTGTTTTATGTGTTGCTAGGAAACCAATTTATTAAGATAACAAGAAAAAACTATTATTTTATGTAAGGGTTTGGTATACCTTATAACTACAGGTAATATCAGTATTTTTGAAGAGGGGGCCAGAAATGGCTCTAGACCTATCTTGTTCTTTGGCTCTGTGTTTTTCACAAAAATAAAGTTTCAATTCAACAAGAGTTCTATACATTAAATGTTAGAGGACAACATACTTGTTTTCCATACGCAACTTATTTTGTTAAATAATACGCCTTTTAGGCACGTGCGACGGTTGGAACATGCGACGGTGTGATAAAAACGTTCAAAAATGCCGATTGTTTGACAGATTTTCCCAAAGTTAGATGTGGCCACAGTCAAGAACAATTTTTATACTTACCATAGATATAGATATTGCCGATACAAATCTTTATGTTAATTATCCTTGTTGTTCGTGGGTGTGGCTAGTATGAAATTTGATTTTATATTTAAATTTTGATGCATCAAAAAATCACTAATTTGTGAATCGATCGTTAACATTTAATTCATTAAACAATAAAAAATTATAAATTTCACAAAATATGCGAGAAAAGCAATTCATTGTTCGTTTAAAACGCTTATTGTGAAAAAAAAAAAAAAAAAAGAATAAACATTTTCTGAAATAAATATCTGGCAAACCATGGTTTTTATTGTGAATAGGTCCATTATATATGACGTTACTAATAAAACGTCAGTTGTGACGTCATAAAGGCTCTAAACTATTTGGAATGTTGCTGAATTTTTTTTTTTTTTTTTGGCTCTCGAATGCCATTTTTTGTATGATTAAAGCCCAACTGGATGATACCATCAAATTATTATTTATTATCAGAAAATCACGCCAAATTATATGTTTTCTTTACTGCCCTTAACCCCCACCAATGCCTGCTTTTTTAAAGCTGTTATTAGGCCTACAATTTTATATTCAGTCATTTTTTTTATTTATATATTTATTTTTATTTATTCATTTTTTTATATTCTTGAGACAATTTTAATACTGTTGTGCGTGTTAACAGACATGACTCAATTTGTAAACAAATTAATAGAGAATGCAGCAAATATATCACGCTAGAGCTTTGTAAAACAAACGAAAACATAAAAGCATAGCTTGCTGTGCAAAGTGAAAATTAAAAAAAAAAGAAATTAAAAAAAATAACATATTTGGATAATCATATACTTTTCGGCTAAACAGAATCTAGGTCAATGGCGCGGGTTCATCAAGTGCAAGTGTTTTGACGAAACCCGATATAGGTACACACATACATGTATACTATAACTATATATTATTTTGTACCAGCATATATAAGTCATCGATATGATAACTGTATCTAAAAAATCCTCTGGGATGATTCTTATACACGTACACATAAGGGTGAATTTCCATCCTGCTTCAAAAGCATATATATTTTTCAATATGTCTGCATTTAATAAATTCGATGTTAGGATATTGATGTTGCATGTGTGCATATAACACATAACTGATTTTGTCATCATTTATGAAACATAATTCAATTACACCCCAGTGAGCGAAAAAGCATAAAAATATCAGAGTATGTCTTAGAAATCCAGTATAAAATGTTTATGCATCTTTTTACTGTGCTCCAAATATTTCATTGTTACTATCACAATTTAAGTAATCTATGCTTCTGATCGTCATCGGAAGGGGTAGTGGTTTTAAATCTATTTAGACAAAATAAAGAATAAAAATTAATAAATAAAATAAAGTACACTATAGATCAATTACTTTTAAATTTTTTTTAGTCTACCACCACTTTTTCATTGCGACTGTAAGTATACGGTTTAGTTATTTTATCTAAGAATTCAGCACCATGAAAACTGAGAGAGAGAGAGAGATTCCAGGAATATGTTCTTTGAAACGTATGGGCGTAAGTTGTTTATAGCTGGTTATTTAAACCCAACGATGTATTTTTTTTTATAAGACATATAATAATAATATTTTTTTTTTAAAATCTATTGTCAGCATATTCTGGTATTGTACACTTGTACCTCTTTCCTAAGTATTAATTAATTATGAGTATCATGATATGTAGAAAGGCCTTATGAGGGGTAGAATCAAGACTTCCATGGCCAGTTGAGGTTAAAAAAGGGGGGGTCACAAACTAATGACAACAAAACTTGCAATTATTGTAATTATTTAAAGTTTAATCCCATAAGTTGTCTTGAATTTAACTTTCTTTGTTGTTTATTAATAGAAATCAATTTAGAAATTTGAAATTGCTTAAGACTTTCCTTCTCCTCTCATTTTTTCCTCAGAAAGAAGGGGGGGGGGGCTGGTGCGGCACCAACACTGTGTACGAAAAAATATATTTCATAAAGAAAACCGGAAAGAAAAGATAGGGACAGCTCTTGTTGTTGTTTGCGGGTAAGACCTTTTTAAGCAAGTTTTTGTTGAATAAAATCAATCCTGCGCTGATTGTAAGACAAGGATAAATGAACACCTATAGATGTATTTCACATATGACTGTGACCCACATATCAGCAATATAAACGCAGCTCTACTCTTTTTATTAACCATAAAAACCATTATGTGCAATGAAATTTTACACTGCATTGTTACATGTACGTATGCTAAAAACGAATATTTGCTCGTGTTTAATCATTTTGTACATTTACATGGAAAATAATCATATAATTTTCGCCGATTTCAATCTTTTCAAATTCCTTGCAGTAAAGATATTTGGGAGAGAAATTTTCGAATATTTTGCAAGAGAAGGGGGGGGGGGGGTCTAGCAAATACCGATAAATATATAATAATGAACAGGCAGCTGATTTATTTTCTGCTTTAGCCTTAAATTAGTGATTCTTTTTTTTTTTTTTTTACAGATTTTATCTTTCGTAAGAATATTTTTTGATATGTATTCCATATTACTCCAAAGAAACTCACATTAGGGCGACAATGTTTTGATGAGTTCTGTTTACTAAATAAACCATTCTGATAAATTGCGACACCCTTTTTCAATTAATCTATAATTTTCTATGTTTCTGTTTCGAAAACGACGTTCAAATTATTGTTACAAATGAATAAATGGATTAGAAACAAGTCCTTCCAACTTTTTACTTCCTCCCTTTATCCAAATCATTTAGATCTTTTATATGTTAAAATACTAGCAAGTTCAGGATCTAAGAATTTATCATTAACATTGTATCTCTTTCGATTAGAAACATTCGTTTTAAGTTCATTTCAGGTACTGAGTATCTTGTTATTTTTTTCTGATTTCCCCCTTTCCCACTTTGAAAAAACAAGCTTCGTTCCTGCACGCGCATTCCAAAGATCAGCTTGATATTTGCAGGCGTGTAGGAAAAAAGTCCTGAAAACTAAGTTGGACAGTCTATCGTCATTTGAAGCAAGTCGTATGTTTTTGTTTTTTGTTTGTTTGTTGTTTTTTTTTTTTTTTAAATGATGTTCAATACTCAATACTTACATGTAACTAGGAGCGATGCATCGCACAAAAATGTGTTCAAGGGATAGAAATACAATGTTCCTTCTTGAAAAATATAATAGCATAGGGACCATGTAGGGTGAAAACTTTCCGAGACAGTCACACAGATTACTTTTACTGTGCATGTATCTATAAAATTCAATAAGTTAAACACGCAGTTGACATCAAGACTGCGATGTGAAATCAATTTCCAACTGCTCTTAATTGTCTTAAATTAATTATGAAGTTTATTAGTAAGATAAATGTCCATCCCAATTACATGTAATACTAGTTTTAATTCAATGTTTACACATATGTAAAACCGCCCTACGAAGTTACGTTTTAAATAATGACGTTCTACTAGCTTTTTTCTTTTATAACACCGTCATACTTCAAACTCTCTTTTTCAAAACAAATATAATCTATATCGAAAAAAGAGAAACGGCAAAGAAAAGCTAAAAGTCTATATTATCAATTTACAAAATCCCATTATTTTTTCAGACAGAGCCATTTTTGATGGTTGGTGGCTCTTGCTCTTTATAAGAAGTAGATAATTTGACGCCTCTTATTTCTCTCAATATACCTGTTCCCACCAATTTTTTTTTAAATTGATTCAACAATTTGTACTTTTTATTCATAATAACATGAGGAGAAAGTTTTGACATTTAAATGTATTGGATTTTAGAACGTAATGAAAATTTATTAAGTCACTTGCATAACTAAAGTTTAGACCACATAATTTTTTCTAAAGAAATATAAATTGGTGTCTTATTCATAGATATTATAGAAGATAAGAGTTTATACTATAAATAATATTTATTGACATATCCAGTTTTTGAGTATCTATTTCAAATAAAACAAAACAAAAACGTAGTAAATTTTTAACCAACATGTTGACCTTTTTGCACTTAAAATTAAGCACTTACCAAAAATAGGACTAGAGGAACACTAAAAAAATTTGATGTTGCCATGTGTAAACATTTGCTTTAATAAGTCTACATGCAAAAAATAATTAAAATCCATTACATGCGATGTGCCACCCATTGCCTGGCTTTTTGATGGACTGCCTCTTAAAATGTCCTGTGTAAGGGATTCTGCCCCTAGAGTAGAACTCTGTTAAAAAAAATAGTAGAAATGCATTATTTCTTTGAAAGTCTTCTTCTCTGCTCGGGTATAAAGCACACATTTTATGTGCCTGGTTATAATTATCAAGGGTCTCCCACCAAAATTTGAATTTTTTGGCCCCAAAGTCAGAGGCTGTGGTGTAAGGGCGGGACTGTGTTGGTTATATAATAAAAATGCACTATATCTTCGAAAATCCTCTTCTCTGCTACAAAGCTGTAATAGCAAGGGTATTCTTACCAGCTTTTTTAAATTTTGAACCACTTGGACAAGTGTTCCGGTGCTAGGAAGGCTTTATTAATTTGTTTTCTACTGAGAGAAATAATTCTCCATTTGTTACTCACTTGTGATAATTAATCACTGTAAATAATGTATTTGAAAGATCAATTAAATAAAAGATTTATGCAAGAATTTTAATAATATATAATACAAAAAGTACTCTCATGTTTTTAATGGTCAGGTAGAATTGTAAATGGTAGATAATTAAAAAATGCGACAAAAAATACCTTATCTTTGTAGATTGAATATTCTTCAAATACCAGATAAGCCTATGTGATAGGGAATGCGATAGTTACACTGATAGCACTCAAGCATGGTTGTTTTATTAAGTTTCACTTAGTGATAGTTCAAATGGGGACAAGTAAATAGATCTACTAAAAGATTTGTTACTTAGAAGGTACTAGACTAGTTATTTTGTTGATCCCTGGTCATCCTATTCTCTTGCTTCAAGGCAACATAGCTTCATCTATCAGTTTATTTTACTTTAATTATACAATGTACTTCTGTGAATCATTTACAATGTTGTATTATACTCTGGTGACCGTTAAGGTCTTTAAGCCTCTTGTTTATCATAGCAAATACAAATTCTAAGTAATAATGAAACTATTTTTTTCTTTTAAAGATGAAGATGAAATATTGTTGACAACAAAGGAAAAAAGTCCAGGTAAATCAAGAAAAATAATCGTTATCTATATTACTATCGTATAACGCAACAAGAATTTTGAACGCAGTTTGCATATGAATAATAACCACTGAAAAATAAACAGCATTCCAGAACTTTATTAATTTGAATTTTTATATGTATATAACATTTAATAAAACAACGCCACCACAAGTTTCAGGGTGGGGTCTTTTTGAAATCTACCATCACTGTAAAAAAAATGGTGATGGATGATCTAGTTTTGGAGATAGGCGCCAAAGTTCCTAATGTGAAATGTTGTGGGTCTTTCGGATGAGATCTTAAAAACGAGTTCCTGTGTAATGGCAGGCGTTGACATTCTTAAGAGAACCCTGCTGCTCAATAGCCCGAGTGACAAGAAATGGTCAAAATCCGAAGCCAATCAGTGATATCCGTTGACGTCTCATATGAGTGGAAGAATATCTTTCAGTTGTCATAAAACTACAATCAATCTGTTAATAAATTCTTAATTCAAAGTGCAGTATTCACAGGGCGAAAGACCATCTTTAAGCAATCGTTTAATGGTGGCTTAATGGTAGCTTAATGGTGGCTTATAGAAGTTAATTCCTTTAAACCACCATTAAGCCACCATTAAGCTGAGCTTCTAGGTGCTTAATGTCCAAACTTCAGTACGCTACCATTAAGCCACCTTTAAACTGCAGCTTAATGGTGGCTTAATGTCCAAACTGAATTAAACCACCTTAACGCATCCATTATCAAGTCTTAAACTAACTTGTTAAGCTTAAAGTTGTTTCAATATCATTTACGCATATTCTTATTCAATTCATAATTTTTTCTCGCTATTTCTGACATTATTGTCAATGCGTATAAACTCGGAAACTGAGAACAGCTTTACCAAATGCCTTAAAATTTTCGCTACCTAAAATCAGCTTGTTTAAATACTTGTTTTAAATTATTTTTATCCATAAATACATATTATATATTAATTCTTTTAAAAATCACGTATTTTTTTTTTTCGTGTGTGGAGAGCCACGTTCCAAAGATTGTCAATTTAATTGCAAAAAAAAAAAAAAAAATTGTAAATATCCGCAGCATATTTATAAGAACTATTATCATTTTTTTTCCATCGTTCTCTTTCGATGATATATTTCTTTTTAATAACAAAATTTTGTTATATCTGTTGAATTTCTTATAAATCTGCGAATTATAGAACGAGTAATTCAGTAACTTAAAATCAAAAAGTTGTTTCACACCATCACACCGAACAACGGTCCACGTTTAAGAAATATTAACGTAATGTTAAACTTAATAAAAATTTCTTTTTTTAAATATATATAAATATAATTATTCATATTATTGATTAATAAATATAAACGTTAGAAAAAAAATACATGTACATGTACAAGTCCAAACACGGTTTGTTACAAATAAAGGTCTTATATTTCACTACTATTATAACAGCCCCGATAGCTCAGTGGTTAAAGTGTTCTCCCTTCAATCTAAGGGTGACTTAAAGAAAACCATTAAACCATCATTAAGGACCTATAAACCACCATTAAGCCAAACTTAAAGGAAGTGTTTCGTCTTGCGATTTCCATAAACTTCAGATCTGAAAAGTCCCCTTTTCCGGGATTTTCGTGATTAGCTACCACAGTGTGAAAAATTGTGATGGTGTCATGTCTACTTGGAGAGTTGGGGATATCAAGTAGAAGATCCTTACTTTTTTCAATGAGTAATATATTAATTATACGAAGGGTGATCGAAAAGTTGGCGAACTAATTGAATCACTTCCATAAAAGAAATAAAATTAGGTTTCAGTGTTATTATTTTTTCTAAGTAGTCCCCTCCGATTTTAATGCACATCTGCCATCGTTCTGCCCATGCTCTAATCACGTGGACCAGGCGGTCACATGACATGCTCCGTAGCGTACTGTTCACAGATTTAATATTTACCCGTGTTTTATATTTCTTTCCATGCAGGTTTTTTAAAATAAGAAGAATAGTCCATTTGTCACAAATGGACAAATCTAGGCAATAGAATGGGTGGATAAGGTTATCCTTTCCCAGAATAAGCATGGTGACCATCGCAACCCCACTCCTCTGTCTTGGGTGCGTCGTTTATCCAATGTGGATTAAGGACATACGCAACGTACCCTGCCTACTGATAATTTTTCAAGATGTTCTTAACTTAAGATTATAGTAACATCAGATGTTCGTAGACAAAAAATCAGCATGCATTACCAGTGGTCTTGAAAAGATATCAATTAATGAAAATTCTTGTATAATTCAAAGAACAACTTGCAAAAATTACTAAACATATATTCTAGATGTTTTGTTTATCCAAACTTGTTTTAGAAGACGTGTACAACAGCATATATAGACATTAAAATGTAGCACACAGTCCCTTTGAGTATTGAAACTCTTCAACTCCAGGGAAAAAGACAATAAAGTTCAAACTGTGTTGCGTATGTCCTTAAGAATGGGCGCTTTCTCCTTATATCTGATTTCTGTTTTAAGTTTTAAGTCTAAGGTAAATGATATTGTAGGGATTTAATAATTATTTTATTGTTAATGCCCTGTTTACACGGAGAGTTTAATTCGAATTAAACGTAAGTTACTGCAAATTAAATTGATCCGCGTTCACACGGAGAATTTAGTGCTAATTAGTTTAATTCGAATTAGTTTACTGCGCATTAAATTACTTCGCATTAGCTCCGTGTGAACGCTAAGCGAAGCTAATTCGAATTAAATTTTGACGCATGCGTAAGGGCAGAATTAAGTCACAGTCCACAAGTCCATGGTCAAATGTAGGTACTTGTGCTATTTTTGAATGGAAAACAAAGGAAAATTATGTTGATCACTTAAATGTGTACAGACACTATGACATATGTCAAATTTATATCTGCTCTGCACAATATGACGTGATTTGTAAATGACGTCATAATAGCCTCACTGAATAGCCTTGCTGTAGAAATAAAATTATAATTCGCATTAGTTTAATTCGCATCATTTTACTTCGCATTAATTTACTGCGAATTAAACTCTCCATGTGAACAGGGCATTAGATATTCAACTATCTTTCTAATTGCAACTTCGCGATCTTTCATAACAAATTGCTAAACTAAAGTCACTCTTTCCCAGCTTACTTTCAATGGGCACCAGAACAAACATCTTTTTAACCATCTCCCTTCCTTCACTAAAATAATCAATCCAATTAATGATTGAAATTGTGGCAGGTCCTTTGTCTTCATAAACCCTCTACAACTTTTTAAATGCTACTGCAAAGGAATTTTCAAGATATACTATTACGTTAAACTTTCGCCATTTACAAAACACAGACAGGTCACGGAATCACGAATGTACGGAATACAGAAAATAGTACAAATCATGGATTTTTTTGCACGGGTGATAAATTCGTCCGTGCATCTCCGTACATTTAGAAAATGTAATAGGGTTCGTTAAATAAAATCGAAGTTGATCCTTGCTTCATTGTTGTATTTTATTAAATAATAGTAACCATGGTAACAGTAGAGTAGAGTAGTATAATATAGTAGACCCTGTAATAACAACAACAATTATTAGACAAGCTAAAAATACACATTTAACTCTATTATAGTATATCATCATTTTAATAAATCTCATACTTTATAATTCATATTCTCTTTAAATTAAATTGATATAAAAATAATTACCACTTCTTTATCACAAATCAATTTATCATAAAAATATTTCCTTTATTAATTTAGTCATTTAAAATAAAAGAAAATCATAATAATTATCAAAATCATTATCTGATATTAAATAAATCTAAATCAAATAATCTTATATGATTTCATATTGAACATTAACACAAATACAATTTCATGCATTGGACATAACACAGATGAAATTTAATTCAACATAAAATATAGACATGCATGACAAATACTAAAAAATAAGTTCTGTCAACACATACATATAATGGAACAACACATAAACACAAAACACATAAATTACCTTTAATATGGTCAAAAGGTCTGGATGTACATATGGAAAGTTATACGATCATGTAGCTGTGACAGTCCTATAAGGAATGCATAACAATGAGTAATCTCCCTTAGCTGCTATAAAAATCTTTAATAATAATAACTGCTTTATTTAATGAAAAGTACCTAGGCTTTTAAATTGAAAGAATTATTTAAATTATATGAAACAGAAGATAAAATTCCTAATTTTACTATTAATCACATTACAGTTATACAAGTTATTTATAAAAATAGTTTTACAACTTTACACTTATTTATTCATTTCACTCAGTCCTACATATATACAATTTAATCCTTGAATTAGAGTGAAATGTCTGATAAAATATTTATACTGCTCATTTACACAATCTCTCAAACTTGCATTCACCATTCAAACACCTTTTCACTCACTTTCACATAAACATACAAAATCACAATCATACATGAAAATAATGTTAAGAACAGACCTGAAATTCTGGAGTTGAACAATCAAAGAAATAAACTGCTACACCCCAAATCGTATGAAATCAGGAACATCAAGACATCCTGTCAGTTTGAACACAAAGACTGGTATGACCAGTTCTAACCAAAAATACACTGCCCACAAAAAGATTTCCCTCCAAAAACCTCGACCAATGAAATCTCACTGATGGGTCACTTTATAGGTCACTGACCTCTCAAAGTTTATTACAATAAGGGGAACTTATATTTATTAATACTAAAGTAATTCCTAAATAATTGTATCTTCTAAAGTATAATATACCTTAAATAAATAATAAATTCCTGAAATATAAATAAGTTAAATTAAATAAATTTCCTGTAAATAATAATGTCACAATTATTTTGTAGATAATAATACTAAACATATCAAATAAACACAAAATCCTAAAACACTAAAAATATATACACTTTTCAAATATTTACACTTTACCACAAAAATTATACCTATCATCATGACTAATAATCCGTGAGTTCTATAATTAAAAAATAAAACAATAAAACAATGCGGGATTTATATTTCCGGAAAAAAATGTTACAAAATTAAATGACAAAGATTTGTAGGAAAAACATCATTTATGAACTCTTACAATCCTTACATTTAATTGTTTTAGATTTCTTATTTGTTTTTCATTAAGTGTTGCATTTTGACATCGTGGATGAAACCACTGGCAGCACTTGGTACAATTAAACATAAACCCATGTTCAGGCATTCTGCACGTGCAAAACAACTTTATGTCAAAATAATTTAATTCTGGATGTAACGCCGTATTTAATTGGATGAAAAATTTACTTTATATTGTATAAAATGGGTTGCCTACGTCACAATGACTTGCCTCAAAAACGTATCGATCCGTCTGACGTTACATTCAAATTTTGTACAAATTGAAATCATTTTTTTAAGGACAATCATCTTTTTTTCTTATTCCAAATGAATGAAAATTAAATTATAAGGAATGAATTAAATAGCTACCCAATTTATACGGTATAAAATGGGTTGGAACAATTTACGCTTTTTTTATAAACCGCTTCGCGGTTTATAAAGCGTAAACTGCCCCAACCCAGTTTATACCGTATAAAATGGATAGCTATTTAATTCATTCCTTAATTAAACTCTATTGACGGATATGACGGAGTATGCACGGATATGACGGAAATTTACGGAAAATTTCGTTAGTTATACAATTTTCATCAAATGGAGCCTCATTGTTTCAGTATGGAAATGAGTGTTTTCTGGTAGTCCACCGAAACATATCTCAACGGCTTTTGCAATGCATAGAGACCACAGTCATTGCCATTTTTCTGGACATCAGAATTCATAAAGAGCACTATTTCCCCCCAGAGAATGCATTATATTAAAATGCTCATTTGAACAGCTGACGGAATTGAATTTGACATTGCGCTATCACAAAGTTTAACGCAAGAGGGTGTAAATTTGACATTCATGGTAGTGACCACCACTTTTAGGGTGTGTATTTACGATATGAATAAAATTGTCAACAACTGGAGAGACACAATGCTTAAAGCTGGCAATGAATGATTTTTTTTTTTTTTTTTTTTTTTTTTTTTTTTTTTTAGAATACTTTGAACAGCATCGATCAGGTTTTCATCGAGCCATCCGTTATCTATAATTCCGTTAATCCGTCCAAGTGATTCATCCGTGATTGTTACACCCACGGATTCGACACTTGCACGAACATCAGCTGTTTCCTCTGTCACGCATTGGTCGTCTACTTCATGTTTTGCTTTATTTCCAGCACTATCTTTGGGACAGTCATATTCTACATCTCCAGACCTTGGCTGCTTTCTACCAGGCTTCTTTTTACCGCGAGCATTTTTCCGTAAAACTATCAAGTTGACAGATTTTATAGGAAAGGACATATCAATATCCATTCGTAATGACAATTTCACAGACATATTATGGCAGCATTTGTTAGGAATAAGGCAAGAACATTTTTCCTTGGGGAAAATCTGAACTGTGTATATCTCATTACTACAAAACATCCTATTTTAGGAACAAAAGAAACCCTGTCACCTGATATAGTTTCCTTTGACTTAGCAATTTTGGTCAGATTTGAGGACACCGTAGATTCCCTTGGTCATCTGTAAAGCAGAACTTATAGTTTTTAATTGATTCTACATTTGACTTGTAGTTACGGACAGAATCTGGGTGTTGTTTATATTCATCGAGAGGAATCTGTTAGTGTTGGTATTCTGATTTAAGAGTAAAAAAACCCAGCTTTGCCTCTTCTTACTTCCCCAAGATAATATTGTTGTAAAAATCGGAAAGATAAGACAACAGCATTTATTGGTACTTCCTTCAAGTTGTTAAGATCTTTCTTTAACCAATTAATACCTTCACTATGATTAGATGTAACACAATTTTCGGGATGCAGTTACATAGGCACGAGCAAAATACTGTATTTTGGAGTTTTCCAGTTGCCTTTTATTGATTCAATTTTATGTTCAATGGCTTTTTTGTTGGGCATTCTAAGAATTTTATATATTTCCTCATCATAAAACTTGCGTCTGAGAAGTGTACCTTTCCATATCTTTTCTAAGATGACGCCAACATCCTACAACTTTCAGGTTAGTCTCTACCTCAATGGCATTCAGTATACCGCGTTCCATATCAATTGCTATCGGGATATTAGCCAGGTTAGCCTTGCAATATTTTCTTAGAATGTCGAAGATAAGCTCATGGTGAGACTGAAATTTTCGTTCGTGAACCAAAAACAGGGGGTTTTTTTCCCGAAAGCTTGATGTTTAAACAAAACAGCAGATACGTAAAATCACCCATAGAGAACGTAGTATCTTAGCTCAGGAGTTGTTCATTTTTACTGCTAATTTGGAGACTGTCTTTCAGTTCCTTTAGCATTTTCTCCATTCCATCAATTGCAATTAGGTCTGGAAATGTAGCAATGTAGCAGTAAAATGAACAAATGCCTTGTCTTCATAGGCAATAGCTTGTAAGTTTATTAATGCATCTTTTTTTTTTTTTGGCCTTTCATCCGGGCTCCTTCACATGAAAAGATATGTATAAGAAAGGAAAGAAATAAGATAAGAGATAGCAGAATAAGAAGAGGAAACAATTGATAGAATTAAAATATATAAGAACAGTAATTTTTACGGCTATATTTATTAATAATAAATCCTTGAAATATACCTATGTCCATCAGCAACCCAATCTCTATTCTCCATTTCGTTTTTTGGATGAAAAACATTAACTTCGCATCCTCTTGGACGTGTGAAATCTGTTCTTTATATAGGATTAAATGTTCAACATCTCTATCACTAAGGCTAGAGTGCCTATTTGAAATTCTTTCTGGGTTTAAAACATTTTCACCTTTACTGGTTAGAGATTAGAAGAGCTTATGTGATAGTAAGGTGTCCGACATCCGTCAGTCTGTCTGTAAAAAAATCTTTCAAAATGCTACTCCTCCAAGAGTTTTGGTCTGATTTTCATATAACTTGGTAAGCAAGCAGACTACACTAATATACATAATTCTTTGAATCAGTTTTTTTTTTTCGATGAACTATGTTGCCAAGGTTACTAAAATTAGAAATTTCTGTGAATTTCTTTTTTCAAAATGCTACTCCTCATACAGCTTTGGTTTGATTTCAGTAATACTTGGCACCCAAGTAAAGTTCACAAAGACACATCATTCTTTTTATGGGGTTTTTTATTACGAAGCAAATAAAATAATCTGTGAAATACATTCAAAAGGCTTCCCCTCCTACAGTTTTTGTCCGATTTTAATATTACTTGACACACAAGTAGATTACACTAAGATAAATTATTTTTGTCGGTTTTTGATTTAAATAAACGGTGTTGCGATGGTACCATAAAATAGACATTTCTAAAAAATACTCTCAAAATGCTACTCTTCCCACATTTTTTGATTGATTTTGATATAACTTGTCACACAAGTAGAATACACTTAGATAAAAAAAATTGTATGTATCGCGTTTTAGATTTCGATGAAATGTGTTGTAATGGTTACTAAAAATAAAAATAAAAAATCTGTGAAATTCTTTCAAAAGGCTACTCCCCCTACAGTTCTAGTCTGATTAGTCTGATTGCAAATAGATCATGCCACAAAAAAGAGACTAAACCAAGGATCATTGTTCTATTAATTGCTTTGGTATAGCTTCAATTCCAAGTGCTACTTTTCTCTTCCTTTTTTCATAAAGTACATACCAGTAGAGGTACAGTATCATCGAAGACTTCAGGACTGGGTTGCTCAAAACACTGGTTAATTTTGACCACTGGTTAAGTTAGCCGGTGGTTAAATTATATATCCACTAGCCAACGAACCACTGGTCAAATATCTGTTGCTCAAAATAAAATTAGCCCCTGGTTAGTTAACCACAGATTAAATGATTTAACCAGTGGTTAGTATCCCACAATGCATTACATTTGTCCCCTTGTGAACCAAAAAAAAAAAAAACATGGCTACCATGGTAAATATCATATGCGTGAAAAAGTGAGAAGTTATTATGTTACAACTGTATTGAAGAAGTACAGAAACACCCATAAATGTAACAGTTATCAAAACTACCAGGTCCCTGACATTACGCAAACGGTTTAAGTCACAAAAAGTCATGAAAGCACTGGTTTGGCTAGAATAAACCTATGCTGTAAATTCAATTGGAGGATCAATAAGAACATAGAATAATATTAATTGGAAAATTTGCATCATGGCCAAGGTGGATAGTAGGATGTGTAAAGACTTGATGAAGAGCACCATAGCCCTCATTAATCTAGTGTCAAAGAAAATGCATAGTGACTCGCTTTATATCTCTTCTGAATTATTCCTATTCAATACTTGCATGGCTTTACTAACAAGGTAAGTACATCAATTTGCATCGCTTCATGCTTAAATAATAAATTATTGAACACTTTTACCTGTTATCACCATGTAAACGTCGGCTGCTATGAGTCCGAGGAAATTCGCACTGGTAGCTTTAAATGTCTACCAGAAGGAACTCATTTCAATGTTTTAAGTCAAACACTTACTAAAGAAAAAACTACTTTCATCACAGATATATAGATCTGTCTCTCTATAACAGATGGTAGGCAGTCATTACTATTTGACAGGAAGGTCATGGTCGAATACATGGATAAAGTGAGTTAGTCACTAAGGCATTTTGCTATTTATAATGATAGAGAGACCTAGTCAAAATGAAAGTAGCAATAGGCCAATGGGTCACATCGCTCACCTGAGCACATTGGCTAGGCAAACGCACAAATCAGTTTGGTATTGAAAAGATTACGGGGGGGGGGGGGGGGGCTTGAATTTTAAACTACCTGATGATGCTTCCATGTTAGTAAAATGCCTTTGCTGTACTTGAGAAGATTTTTAAAAAAATTTCCCCTATATACCTTTGTAAAACTTTGATCCCCCATTGTGGCTCCTCCCTATCCCAGGGGTCATCATTTGAACAAACTTGAATCTACCTTACCTGTCAGAGGATGCTTCCATATCAATATGACTAAACATAGTTTTTCTGTTCTTGGGAAGAAATATTTTTTTCTATATGTTCTTATGTAAAACTTCTGATCCCCCATTGGGCCTCATCCTACCCCCGGGGGTCATCATTTGAACAAAATTAAATTTACACTACCTGAGGATGCTTCCATATCAAAATGACTAAACATGATTTTCAGTTCTTGAGAAGAAGAAATTTTCCTATATGTTCCTTTGTAAAATTTTCAATCCCCCATTATGGCCGACCCTATCCCCGGGGTCATCATTTTAACAAACTTGAATCTACACTACCTGAGGATGCTTCTATATCAAAATGACTTATCATGGCTTTGCAGTTCTTCAGA